>NW_008751762.1:1386045-1431385 GCF_000715545.1 Opisthorchis viverrini | reverse complement strand
TATATATATATATATATATATATATATTCAAGCAGGTTAGAAGGGAGTAAGTAGTCACGCACTTGCACACTGTTGATGTGTTCTCGATTAGGGACAACACGTTTGCGAGTTAATTGTCAATCTTGTTGAACAAGCTAACGACTTCTGAGTCAACCACTACTTTGATAAATATCCCGGAAGAAACAGCCTATTGGTAGCTGTTCTATGATCCTGGTACTTTCCTGTCGCACTATTGCGCAGAATTGTTTAGCTGAGAAATCTCATTCAGGCATCACAACAGTCATAGCAGGGGACTCTAAAGCAATGGTCAATTGGCTTATGAGAGAAACAAGCACTTATGGAGTGAGGGCATCACAGGTTAGGTGACTTTTAGATGCTCTCAGGTGGTGACACCTTTTACGCAGGAAGAGTGTTTACACAAAACGGGGCTTTCGGGGAGCAACGGTGATCTTTCTAGGGAAACGATCTTTTTCCGAGAGATGTTCCTCTTGCAGAAGATTACAGTACACGAGATAAAAGTTACACAGAGTAGATGTTGAGCAGTTGGGTAGTTGAGTAAACAATATTCATTCTTACAGGTCACTAAATCATCCTGGAGGTAATAAGAGGATGGTTAGTTTCAGTCTATTTCAGTTTTCACACTACAGCAATTGACCTTTGTGATATGATCCCAGACAACGCAGCAATCGAGCTGCTGATATTTCAATCTTAACTCAATTATCCGAGAAAGAGATAAATAGTAAAGAAAAAAAGCCCCTCGTCAACCTTTTGTGTTAACGCTGAAAACTACAAAAACATTAAATTTACAGCAGTTCCGGCACTGATGTAGAAATACCGTGAGTCACTTCCCTTTTGGTTTGCTTTTTTTCACCTTTTATTTACTGCCTTGCACCATGATTGATCATTCACACCAGAACACCGGCCTATTGATTTTGTGATTTCATATACCGCCAACCGCTTTTTCATTACATTAGACAAAAGTACATTTGTAGGTGCGAGTAGCTGATTAATGAAACAGCGTGTGACCGATTACAGGGTGCGCCACGAGGTGTATAGGGTTCATAATGTGTTGTACCGTCTCAAAACAAAGTTGAGATTATTTCCACTTTTGTTTACCATACGTCTGTTCGATAAATCAATGGCCAAAACAACAAAACATGTGGACCAGTCCCAGCACGTTTTCAGCGCCAAAAATAACCATTAGGACAACAGAACGGTAAATGCCATAAAAGTAAAAACACTGTGGTTGAAAATGACGGAAACGAGTGAGGACGTTAACGATAGGTGCTCAACAATCGCTTGCTCCTAGGTACGTCGCAGGTTTGATGTTCAGCTTCGTTCGTCTCGATCCATGTTTGATCTCTTATACAACTTCGCTTAAAATCCCATTTGACGACACAAACAGATAAAGCATAAAACGATGTTTTAACAAAATGGCTGAGCAAATTAATTCAAAATCCCAGAAAATCGCATACAACAGGTCACGCGTGGGTTGAATGAAACATAAAATAATACTAAACGGATCATCTGGTTTTCGATGCGAATCTGCGATCTCAAATCCGTCTAAGGTATACTGCTTCTACTCTGACAGTGACTGTACATTTCGAATACATTCTAGGAAAGCGGTGGCATGCTGCCCTCTTAGACAGGTCTCCCAAAATATAAACAACTGTACTTAAATTGACAGGAACTACACAACCACAGATTATTTAAACAAAACCGAAGTATCAAACGTTGTGTACTTTTGATTGCAACCTGTATACCCTTCTCAAGACAGAGTCCAGTCTACTATCGAGTCAAAAATTCAAACATTTCTGACAGCAACAACATTTCCATTCAGAAGTGTGAGAAAAATCTGATGAATTGGGGTTTTAGCTACCACGAGAAACGCTTATTACCAGCTCAAACAATCAAAATGACTATGCATGTGTTGTTTCTCACGAGTATCAAATTATTTTCTCAAAATATGTATGTATTTTTATGCGCTTTTCACCTCAGATAGAGTGGGTCCTCAAGATCACCGGGCCAGATTGGCTGAAATTGTTCACACGATTGGCCAAGATTCGTTTTTTTGTTTATGGTTGTGTGAAGTTAGCAATACACATCCGCTTGGTGAGTGTGCACTCAACCTATCTCGCAACATCACGCTGTCTGAATCTTATAGAAAGTTTGTCGTGAGGGTACTTCTACCTAATCTCCCCAGCGTGCTATCCGAACTATTGCGTTCTATAGCAGTTGTATAGCCGCGAAGTGTTATGCGTTATAATGCCTTTGTGAAGGCTTACGGTCCTGCCGTTGTATGACCTTTTTCGTATTGACTCGCTCTTAACCAAGACTGCAGGGTATGGGCCAGAAGCAGCCTGATGGAAAATGGGTTTCTTCGGTTTAAAACAGTTCCTCCCCCTAGGACACAGTGGATCGCCAGTTTCAGCTATCTAAGATAAAAAATGCAACGCTCATCCAATGGGTAAAGAGACCAATCAAGGTCATTAAAATGTATGTGACGAGGCCAGTTTTGCACAGTTTGATCAATTATCGGTGCATCACAGCTGTTGTTTGCACAATTTCTATGAAACCATCCTCGCTTCTAACAAATTTGGTGCACATTGCACCTGATTAGGATTTCACGTGCACACCCTGCGTATTGAGCCATAAACCTCACCTAATATGTCCCACAGATACATCCATGAAGTCATAGGTGGGTATTTTTCGATGTGTGGAAGTGGCGTTGCTAAAAGCTTCTCATTTTTGGTGGTTACTGCCTCAGTTACACGAAGCAAATGGCTGTAAGACTTTTCAACCCAAATTTCCACAGATATCAGGGTTTATTCCCGAGTTACTCTCGTGCAGACATCTTTCATTCTTTCTACCGAACTAGCTGGTCGCTAGCTAACAATAAGAATGATTACCATAATCACCACTCTTGTTGACACTGATGTGTCAATGGCATACAGCCGTAAATTTCATGTGATTGCAGTCATATCCCTAGAGTGAAAAAAAGGGAAAAAAGTGGGTGAGTGTAAAGACCTGATGCTGGTCTGCCGCCCACTGAGGTTCTTGCACCCCAAAGCGCTCAACCAGACAATCTGGGAGGAAACTGACAGCATGAACGCCACTGACATTTAGCAGCCATCACTTAAAATTTCCTTAGCCAAGAGTAGTATTTTCAAGAGGACATGGAGGACATACTGGAACAACAACACCCAAACTTCTTTCTCTCCCTTCTCTCAAATAAGACGTTGTTCATATCGCACCATTCTGGAGACACGTAGAACATTTCTCTGAGTAGGCTGCGTTTCGTTACACGTAGCACATGGCCGACCGACTGAATTTGATAGTGTTGGATGATTTCCGCAACTGGAGTACGTGCTGAACAAGCAAACATCCGTTTACCGATTACCGCGTTACCATTTCGTCCTAGTTAGTCGGGATAGAAAGTAGGGAATATTGTTGCCTATACAAGATTTGATCTCCTGACATGTGATATAGACGTGCTGCCGTGATTTCTCAAAGTTTGCTGAACGCACAAAAGTTTCTCTTCCGAACAGGCAAGCATTTTTGTACTGTTGACTTTTGGAAACACAGTTAACAAACCTCACGACTTCTCACAAGAACTACATCCTTTCCGTGGAAGTAATGCACTACGCATAAAGCTGGTGAAGACTCTTCGACAGCCTACGAACATTTTCGTTCTTCATGGGACTCATCAGATCAACGTAGCCCCTAAGTTTTCGTCAAACTTATGTTCTACTCGAATCCCAATGGCACGAAATTCGATTTATACATTTATATGAATACTGATTTGGTTTTGACTAGATTTCCCCTGAAACCCAGCTGAAACTCTCGTTTATGTTTTAGCAAATTCATTTAAGCCAGATTAGCGTATCACGTCTGGGCATAGTCTACATTTGGTATTTCAACTAAACTGCAGTGGTGTACAAAGACAAGAGAATCGGTAGAAAACTACGTTGTGGCCAAGTACCGGAACAAACCATTATTTCTGCTCTGCTTCAAGGATGAAGCTGAAAAGCACTGACGGCAAAACGCAATGCTTCTAAAACCTCCAAGATCCGTACCAAAACAACCCTGAGTTTTTCCTACAACAAAGTGGTTCTGAGTTTGCTTGGAACGGGGATCCTTTAAACAGGGAAAGTTTTCGGTTTCCATACAGGGCAGTTCGGCTCTATCCAGAACGGGGGACTACAAAGATTCACACTTGTTTACGAAGGGTTATGGACGGAGTGGCCAATGTGAAAAGTAGGTCGATTGTGTTACAATAAATACAATCAGTTGGTAATGGAGAATCATCAGGTGTTCAACAGCAGCCCACCCAGAGTGAAAACCGGATGTCATCAATTCACAGGAGCATACGGATCAGTCAAGCCTAGACACAAGCAAAGTCACAGGGTAATCAACCTGCACAATGGGCGTGATTATCGATAAACAGACCATTTTTCACAGTAATAATAACGAAACATTTTATGATATGCTCGTTTCAAGCTAAACGGAATGCTAACCACAAATGCTTGTATTTAGTTGTACCTGAAGCACCATTAATTTACGCAAGCAAAATCACAGCAGGCTTGGTGACAGCGTTTCAGGTGCGGGCAGTTCATTGCAAATATCCACCCATTTCGAACTTTGAACCCAACAGATAGAAATGTCTGAATGTCGGGCACAACATGCTGTTCAACAGAGTAAAGTTAAGGAAAAACAGTCGCCTTCCTGACCATTGTTGTGGTCTGCTTGTCAACATCACAGTCAGTTAAAAGCTTCCATGAAGTGCCCGAATTAAAAGCCATTTAACGGTCTGTCGGGTAAACGTCAGTATAAGCTGATCTTATATATCAAGCTTAGCTTAAGTAGCAAGGTTTCATCATAAGGCTAGGTGAGACTTCAAGATACATTCCTAGAGTAGTACTACTCACTTTTTGTCAGCATCAAGCCAATCTACATCGAAGAACCCGCACGCACTGTACAGCTGTCTCATCACCAGCAGCAGTGCGCATCTCACCAAACTCCAGGCAGCTTTGAGTCCGTGCTCAGAAGGTCATGGTTGGTTGAAGGGGTGTATCATCGACGGAAAAGGTTGTGCATGAGATAGACTGGATCGATGTCCCTGAAACGTGTCGTCCAATAGATAGTCGACACGCAACTTACTCCATGCTATTTGTCTTTTGCTTACATTTAGCTCACCACAGAATGTCAAAACTCATCATAAACTTGTCCTTGACCCTTCGAACGCTTATTGATGGTGATTTTGCGTCGAACGGACGAAGAAATTTAGTGCTCATATAATCTGCCGATCCCCTTCTTGAGTCCGTCTTTTCTTCAAATTTTACGTCAAATGATTCCCAGATATTACCATTGCTTTCTACTCAGTTTTGTAATGAACAATAACCAGGACGGTTGTCTAAAGCCATGGAGAGCACACAACAATTTTTTTTCAATTTTCAGAGGTGGAACTGAGCAGAACCTCGAAAGTGGACACTACACCCGTGTTCCCCTGTCCAATCGAATGGACCAGCAACTAAAAGGAGCAAATCCACGGTACCGGGTACGTGACAACGAACCAAGCTTACTGCAAGCGGAGAATGGTCAGGAGCCCACACAATATCCCATTCAAAATGTTGTGCGCTCCTCACATGTGAGTTTCGATCTTTGCTTGCCGAAATCTATCTATGCACTTTACACTCTATTAATTTGGTCTCACGAATAGACACCGTTAATGAGGCGGGAAGGTTTAGTCGGTAACACAGAGTTAATGATAAACGCTTTGAGGCATTGGCAAGATATTTGAAGAGGAACAAAAGCTTTCAGGTTATTCGTCCAGGCCAAGATGAGAACAAGTCAACGTGAGGAGTTGACTTAAATTTACCACAACCGGGCCAAACAAATTAGCTAACTCTAGGAATTTACTTAGAGCCAGAAGAACGGTATGGAGTATATTTTGAGATTTTCCTTCAAGACAATTCTCTTGGTGCATTGTGTTTGTCCAATAAGTTCGGAGGTTTTTGAATATTCTCTAATATTGCACGCAAGTTTTTGGACTCCATACTTATCGCATAAACCAAGTATGACTGCAAAACAAACCAAAAGAAATTTAATTATTATTCCCTATAAATTTTTAGTGAAGAGTTCTGTTGAGCTGAGCAAGTTCTACCAAACTTTAAAATGACGGACTTCCCGATTGCCCAAGTTTATTGCTATCCATCTGCACATGTTCTGTGGTATTCACATTTTGGGGCAGTGAAGCAGTGTAAACCTGACTGTTGACTTCTGAACAGTTCTGAGTTTCTGGCCAAAGCTATTGGCTAACAGTTTCATGCTTTGAACTATCCTCGGGCCTTTCGCAGCCCCTTCATTCCGTTTCACCACAAAAACGGGCAACACTTGAACATGTGGTAACTTTTGCAATCGTTTAATTTAAAACTTTTCGTGATAAGCCTAAATAATTGCTGTAAATTAGTTCCATCCTTCTTGATGTACCACTAATAATCAGGCTAACAAGAATCATTCGACAGGTCACTGCCGATTGTGTCCTCCTTTAGACTCACCAGGTTGGCTTGGTCCCAGAGATTTTCATCAATCTCATTCTATCAAACTCTATATAGGTGAAAATAAATGCCCAATTGTAAACTAATGCAGTGATACCGGGAAGCCCAACTGAATCCTTATTTCATGGCTGCATTCTTGTTTCTCCTTGCGACTCTACTGAGCGCACAACTATTGCGCTGCTGGTACGGATAAACAAAAGTCTCTCTGGGTGTGTGCGCTATGCACCGGAATCGAGATTTTGCACCAGACTGCACATCTGTAATTTTATTCCCCTTGTTGGTAAACTGGATCAGACAGTTGGTATACCGTTCGGTGGGAAGACCGGGATGAGGTTCGAATCAGTGTCTCTAACTAGACGAAGAAGCAATTGTTGTCCTTTCTGAAGAATGCAGACCTCTCTTTTCTATAGAGGAAAATGTTAATAGCGTAGATGGTCCTTGGCTTGTTCGCTGAACTGGGCATTTTGATTGCAAGCGTTTCATCACCAATAGAGGTGACATCGTCAGTGCGTTATTGAGGGTGGGTTGGTGGCTATTCCACAATCAAATTACCCTGCCCAGCGAACAAGTTAACGACCAGACTCCGCTTTGTTGCTACAGTGGTGTTGTCAGAAGTGCAATGAAGACTGTTTGAGGCTTGCCCAAAAATTCCCTGTAGAAATTTGCTCAACAATTTTGTGATTCAGATAGAGATACCAGGTGGAATATTCGCCGATCATTTTAAAACACGAGAGTAGGATAGCCGGATATGAACACTGTTCTTTAGCTGAATGTCCAGTGTGAATATTGATCTACGGGAGAGGTACGCATGACTGGTATACAGCAAAAAAGGGACAAGTGAGTGGGCGTAGCCACCAATGCATAGCCAATCCGCTGCAACTATGGGGCAAATCGAGAGCTAGCGTACGAATTCGTTTGATTTATGAATGAATGACACCTTAATTGGCCTGTGTTTCATGAGTTTACAAATCTTTGTACATGTGTAGTTAAAATGCATAGAGAATTGCAGACCCTTTCTTCCAACTGTAGTCAGGGCATTGAGGGTTAATTTCCCGCCCAATAGGGTTAAGCGATGGTCGAAAAGGATCAGGTTGTTTCTGAACTATGTAGGCTTTACCCAAGGGTATGTTATAAATGATAGTTGCGAATCATACGAATAATTGTTACGCCGACAGTTACTAAAAAAGCCAAAAGTGCCGAGACAGACGCGGAGTGGTTTGATGATCCATCGTTTAGTATGAGCATACTGTTGAGCCTGGTGAGTACTTCGCAGATGGTACTCCTCCAGGAAACACACAAAAATCGTGCCATCCCTTCTACAAAGTCTGTGGGAACTGATTTCGAGTTCTTCGGCTTTAGGATGCAAACGTTTGGAAACTCGAATTGGTTTATTTAATTTATGTCCCCTTGGTTGTGATGTAACTTTAGACTATCCTCCAATTCCGCATTTGTCAACCACTGTCCTTGGAATATTTAAAGAAGAGATGTTGTATTCCTTAGGGTTGCCGAAATCCATTTGACTTGTTCTTGTTCAGAATGTTGATGATGTTGTTGATGATGTGATAATGGAGGGCACACTATGAAACCGACGGATTATTTTTCATGATGGAAACGAAATCCCCAGTTGTGGCACGCTTTGGAGTACGATAACGTTCACTGTACTGGATCAAACAACGATTTAAATGCTTGAAGATTTCTTCAGAAGTTTCAAAGAGTCACTGCATATAGATTTCTCGGACAATAGAATGTTTCATCCCCTCCTGACAGCGAAATGATAGTAGTAAGACCGGCATTTTCTCACTTTGGTCAAATTTTACTTACAACCAATGACCTCTTACTTCTCTCATTAATGGATGGTAGTCGGTGCAGGGTTATAATGTAGCGTATTGTAAAATGGTTTGAGCAAGCTGGTCAGATGGGACATTTTGCTACTGAACATATACGTGAGTAGCATAGCAGGTCGAACAACGTTATACAAATTTTCTAATCTTTCAAGTCCAGGGACTGCTTTACATGAGCTAGGAGGCTATTTGACAACGTGATAATTTCACGCACAAGACCGTCAAGTATTCACTTTTCCAGCAGAAAATTTCGAATGGATGCACCTTAACAAACTTTCCTTGTGTTCTGTAATATGCACGCTATGGAAGCACCAGGGGACAGTGGTTCTCCGAAGGCAGGTGTTCACGACAATTTCTGAGGATGGAAAACAGAAATAAAGCTCGTGAGCCAAAGCCCAGTAAGCAAGGTTGTACATCATCAATACCTACGTATAAATCAATCAAATTGACAGACACCGTATACTACAGTTCACAGCTTAGAAGGCAAATTGTCCACTACCCGCACAGTGTTTTTCGTTGTGCTCTGGTGAATGGTTCAGCGGTTCGGTTCTGAGTAGCGTGACCGTAGAATCCAACAGTCATGATGCTCTTGATGGGCATAGAAATGGAGATCCAGCTTGTTGGTTTTTGTACATACGCAAGAAGTGAGTGTTGAATAGAGAAAGCATGCTTTTCAGGGCTTGCGCCAAAGTGCAGTACAAGTGGTGCATGCTTCACATCGTCAGTTCTGTTGGTTGTCTGGATATAGCAGCAGCTGATTCGAAATCGTGCGTGAAAAAGTTTCGAAGTTGAGAAAATCATGTAACTTTGCTGAATTTCGACTTTTCAAAGGAAAAGTAACGCATTTAAGCAATTCGGCATTTTCAAGTTATTAATTTGGTTCTGACGCTACGAAAGAAGGTCCAACGTCTGTATTTTTGAAGAGGGTTGACCAAAATATTAGTATATGGAGCATTGTCAGGATAATCTGCCAAGATGACGAGATAACCTGCCACTTTGCGAATTGTCTGCGTGAAATTGACCCCCAGATACACAGAATCGGTTTCACAACGTATCAAATAATGCTATCCAATAGCAGTTGTACTGGTGGCCATTTTGGTATTTTAAGAAAGCTGTTAGCCCCTCATGAAGCCAAAAAAAACAAACAGACAGACTAGGGTTAGAGTTGGAAATATCTTAGTTCCAAGGAGTGCGTGACGGATGAACCCACAAATGCCATGTGTCGCAAATAGGCTGGGTAGAGTCAGATGTTGTCTACACAACCGAGTATTTTATTACCATTTGTGTGGAAGGCAATTCAGCGATGCGCATTTTTCGTCTGGGTTTCGTTATTTGGAAAACACTAACACTCCAGCGACCGAATGTAAAAACAACGGAATTCTTATTGACGTTGTAGTGTTTTGTATCAACGGTTCCTCACTGGTCATCCTGTCGACCCGCCTGGAATCAGTAGCTTTGCACGTGATATACGCATGCCTCTTCACATGACCTTGAGTGACGAAAGAGATGCTATCTCTGCGCTATCAGCTGACCTTCATTTCGTGTTTGAACTTGAGAGCCTTATGGAAGCGGCACGAATGCGTGAAGCTCGTCAGATGTATTCTCTCATACATTGTTTTCCGAGACCGGCGGTAGCATTACTTCTACAGAAAAACCAACCACGTGCACAATTCTAGTGAAATAAGCCTGACAAAAATTTTGCAGTTTTCGGTGTGAGCATTTTTCTTCAAACAATTACTTCACATTGCAGCAAAAACAACCACTGAAAAAGGTCGCTACAGCTTAAAAAATGATGCTTTATGGATGAAGAAATGGTAAATAAATTGGGCTTAGATGTTGGTGTGTATGGTATGATTATCGCTGGTTCGTACGAGGTACATGCATTCTTTAATGACGCATTACCCAATTTGCTCAAGGGTCTCTGAAACATCACAAATACACAGGTACTGTAACCTAGGATTAACGAATTGGTAGCACGATTTCCAGACGTGTTTTTGTTTGCATCATACGAATAATCATGCTCACATCACTCTCGTTTGAACAGCCGTCTTCCTGTCCTGACGCAATTACTCTGTCTAGTCTACACGAAAAGGGGAAGCTCCGGATTAGAGTTTCGCTGTTATAAGAGTGCATATCCTTGGTCATCTCGGATGCAAATGAGAGTATTTGACGGGATCACACTATGTTGGTTCGGAACAGACCCCGGTATCCACCTACACCTAAGATATAAATGTCAGCGAACTCGTATTTGGCACACTTAGGCCTCATTTTTCGAAGTTACAAACTTAAAATAACAAATTCTTGAAAACCGACGCTGATGTCACTGGTTTCGTTAGACACGGTTGATCTAGTCAATCATGTTTTTGTTTAAAAATAATTCGTTTACTTTGTCTAATAATGTTTCGGGAGGGTGGAAGTATTTTACAGTTGTACTGTGAAACACCCGCACTTGCACTGCAACATCACTTTTCTTTCGCCATAAATCTGGGCCATCTATCGCTTTCGTCTTCCACGAATTTTTCTAACAGGGTACAAGTGAGATATACTGCATGTTGTTGTTTGATACATTATTTTGTATCACCTCATCGTCCACACTATGCACACTTTCAGCACATTTCATTTGCTTCATCCAGTAAATTTTATTTTCAGCCGTGAACCAACCCTCCCCCGTTTTACGAAGCCACTTACGCCTTATGAACAATGGAATAGTTGTTCCTTTTTTCGCGGATCGTAGGTCATGTGTAATTGAATCAGCCTTCACATCTGAAGGGCACTTTGATCACAAATTTGTTCCGTAGAAGGCAGAATACCCATCAGCAATTAAGGTATGTTTAGAATTTGAACACTTGTTTAAACTGTCCTCCTCCTCGTTATTCCATAGGAAGAAAAAAGAACAGGGGATACGAATTTCAGTATTATTAGATATTGGCTGCCATGGCTTTATTCAGCTGCGTCGGAGTTTAAACAAAGAGGTTCTGAGATACTTGACAAACACGCTGTCGGTAGTCCACCGGCTCAAATTGATAGTTGAGCAAAGAAGCACTGAACACTGTTCATAATGCTCAATACCTCAACCCACCGTCTCATAACTGGCCTGATTATGTCAACTGCCCCGCATCATCTAACAGTGTTCATCCCATGTATCAAACAGAGTCGAGTGGGCATGGTAGTGATGTGTTGTCGGAAAATGAAAAAAAAAACGGAAATATTCCCTAAGGAAACAATCCCGGCTCTGGGGAAATCACAGTGCACAGATCGAGGCGCAAAGGAATCTACTCACGGGAGACCAAAAATTGAGAGTATCCACTACCAGTGAAAGGAAGAAGGCCTTTGCCACGGAGTTATTTATTAGAAAACACTAAGTGAACTTCTACAGACTATTGGACAAGGAAGCATAACTCTCATAAGCATCTTGTTTACAAAAACTGAATATCCATCTTCTCCTCGAACGCGTCTTCCTGGATACTCATTGACTGTCGCTTGAATGTAAACGAACACTGCAAAACAATTCCACAAATTCCGTAATGAAACTCACTTGCCAATAAATGCGAGGCGGATGTATTAGAAAACCATATACTACTCGCCGGCCTCACCAGTAGTATCCACCGTTACACGAATGCGAGGCGGCCTCACCAGTAGTATCCACCGTTACACCAGTATGCCTTTTAAGGCAGTTTCTCAAACAAGCAGGAATAGTTGTGCAAACCAAAAATCCTCCGACTTGTTGCAGGAGAGCACAGCCCGATGTTGGTGATTTAGTGACTGGTGGTTGTTCTGTCAGAAACGGTATCGATTACAAAGCAAACATCCATTCTTTACCATTGGTTCTGCCAAGTACAACACTTGTGGGCTATTAGGTGAGAAAAACAAACCACGCGGAGGCCGTAATAATACAGACTTTCCATGTTTACAATAGTCCTACAACTGTGCATCAAAATCACTGGAAAACTGCAGGTTCAGACAAAAACATTCCTGGGCACAACGTTTCTTAAACGTGGCAGTTGGGTGGTCTATTCTGGAATTGCTTAGTATTTTCACCGAGCAATGGAGGCATTTGGCAGCAGAGTACCCTAAAACGGGAAGTAAATGGCGGCCCAATAATTTTTCACCTCAAACAGTTTGCCATTGATTGCAAGCGCCTTCACTTCAGTTTTCATTCTTGCGAGAAATTTCAAAACCTGAAATAAAAGCCCGAAAACCAGTATAATTTTTGCGACCACGATGTGGATTGCCATGTGTGACACATGATCTGTAGTGGCTTTTGTCAAACTCGCAACAATCAACTTAACTTTCAGGAAAAATGGACGCGGTACAGTCAGTTTGAGGAGGTATTTGGAATCAGTGGCGGCTGTTCCATCGGATCTACCAGCTACTAATAGGTGGTATACTTCGAGACATTGGTTTGCATTTTTATAGGTTATGAGCCAGGAAATTGAAAGAAGCTGCACACTTTCCTGAACTGTGAGATAAATTTTAAATCGCCTGAACCGTTTGGATCTTAAAATACCCTCACCACTGTTGTGCACCACTCTTCAAATGCACACCGTGTTCTCTCATCCTCGTGAATGTTCGTCTTCCAAAAAAGTTGATGAGAAATCGCCACCATTTTCCCTATTTGTATGTGTTGTGTGGTTAAACAGTATTTGACGATGGCTGGCTGTTATTGGTTGGTATTTCATTTTATAATTATAGGATGGTTCAACATTGCTCATGCTGTTCCATGCAACGCGGAATGGGGAATATTGGTGAAACCGAGGAGTCGAAACCTCCTCTATTCTGAAAACCTCCTGGGCACACTGATTTTTTATGCATTTTTATGGTTTTGCTTTACAGTGCCTAAGACAACAATCTAGAGCCTCTCAGTTGGAAGTGTAGGGGAGAGTTAGACAGCGGTATTCATCCAACTTGGTTTGAAGGGATGTAGTTAGCCTTCAAATGGCTCACTGGCCTAAGGCTTTTTGCCCTTTTGGTGATCGCTTTTGCGCGGATAGCATTAAGTTGATGTATTCATAGCCAGTTAGTGGCTCATCCAAGGGAACTGGCTTTTAAAGCGTAGTGAGATAGGGTTGTCCCCTTCTGGAGCGGTATCCAGGGGTAGACGAACACTGTTCTCCCTAGCAATGTAGTCCATGCGGGGGCGGGATTGACACGAATTGTTTCAGTGCGTCAGATAAGATAAAGGTGGCTTGGGGATGATTTCTTTGAAGCAGCCAATTGTATTCGTACTGGGTACTGATTGGGTATGTAAGACCGTCATGGAAAACTTCAAGGGGTTGGTAGCTTTGGGATTCAAGCTTGATATATGCCATTACTGACTAGTAATGAGCTCTTTGGGGAGAACCGGCAGTTTATTCAGAAGTATTCTTTAAGAATCAGTGAATCTGTTAACCGGAAGAAGTTAAGTGGTGGCGGTAACACGAGGTAACACAGAGTTGCCTATGGAATCTAATGTGTCTGTAAACTACCCTCGATGTAGTCCGGGTAACATACGTAACTGCGAAGCAACCATACTTAAATAAAAATATACGGCGTATACGCTCAATATAAGGACATTTGGGTTAGAAAATATCCGTTCGAAAACACAAATCCTCCAGTGAGAAAACAGTATATGAGTGATCAAATAAGTCGGTTTTTCTTGGGATAAGATACAGATATAAAGCACATGAGTTAGCACTTTTTTTGAGAATTTTGACGGGGAATGAAGTCGAAACGCTGGATCGCCAGCAACCTTTGAAGTGAACTTAATTATGGGTGAATTCCATGAAGACAATGTGGTGGGTGTGCGGGAACAATTGTACTGGTTGAAACAGATTAGCCGCAAGCACTTGACATTCTTAACTGATACACCCTATGTAGGTTGTGTAATGCTGAAAAACCATAAAAAATATGTAAAGCGAAACAAAGACTTATTTGTTTGGAGCGAGTGATGGCGGCAGCTCAAAGCTTTGAGCCCCACCTTTCGTTGAATTTTTCCACATTTAAACTACTATTTTTAGGTTAGTAGCTGTTTAAAAATGCAGTGAGGTGGTTCACATGAACCACTTCTGGAGTGCCGAATGTAGATAAAAGAGCGCAAGCAAACACCGACAATATCCTGTATGAGAATGTTGGTTTTCCTTTTGATCATTTGTTGGGAAAAGCCCACTCACACCTGTCAATTTTATTACTACATTTATTCTTCAACCCACATTTTCCGTGTTAAAATTGAGGGCACCGCTGCACGTCGAGATTGGTCCAGTTAATTTTAAGACTGCCTCCCGTTCAAAGATAGCTGACACTCTGAGAGTCTTGGCAAAACTGAGCTCGCCAGACTGTGCTGTATGGTATAACTAGGACCTAAAATAATCTAAAAGATTGTGAATTTTGCAATATATATATATATATATATATAACTGATGATATACGTGGTCGAATGCAAAGGGAACTATTACGTGAGTTGACTATTCACAATGCAGTTTCAATCAAACCCTTGAATATGAGAATAACTAGGCATTCTTTCACGTCACCACTTTCACCCAGCAGTGAATAAATGTCTAACGTTTTTTAATCAACCACTGTAACTAACATTAATATCTATATTACGTTACATTTTCTTCTACTTCAGACCCAGAAAAGCTATATTTCGCGATCGTATAGTACATACGATAATGTAAGTCTTGAAACGGAGGAGGATCCAGCTATGCCAG
Organism: Opisthorchis viverrini; assembly: GCF_000715545.1. Lineage (NCBI taxonomy): Eukaryota > Metazoa > Platyhelminthes > Trematoda > Opisthorchiida > Opisthorchiidae > Opisthorchis > Opisthorchis viverrini. Next base: position 1,416,301 of record NW_008751762.1, on the reverse strand, counting down.
GACATATGCAAACAGATGCGGTAACCGAACCGGCGAATGAGTCTGAGGCCACAACGCATCTTCTGGCTTGTGATAACGCGGATTACGGCACCACGAACAACTGCGAAACGAGTGAAGTAGTTGACACCAGCGTCTGGGATTCTAATACAAGTGGGCAACATACGGAACCAGATTAAAGCTTCACAATATAGCTGACCAGTGGGCCGAAATCAACGTGCAATCAATGTACTCTCTCAAGCTCTTTCATTTACTTCTATGTTTTGAGAGGTTGACTGCGATCCCGTATGCCTACTTTTGTTTCGCTTTCCTTATCATTCTTGGGAAAAACGGATAAAACGGCAGATCATAGAACATTCAAAGAGCACAATCAGTGAAGTTTCTTCGGTGATCTGTCAATTTTCCTTTCGTATATAAACTGCTGCAAACCACGCTCCATATCTGTAATGGCAGTCGACTAAACCGGTTGTCATACATATCACCGGTTATTGTCATGTACTTTCAAAAGAGACAGACGTACTGTACATAGATATCTATCGAATGAAAGTGAGAGCGGTGAGGAATACAGGCGTTCTGTTTGACGTGCATGGTAAAGGTGGTCTGGCTTTAAGAACCCTCGAATCAAACATGTTCCATAAATTTTCTTCATAGACATATCTAGATATGAACTATGAGACACTGGGATAAATAGCTAGATTTTGTTAACATAACTGCCTTGGTAGAACGGAGATCAACAAATTGCTTTAGTGAGCGCTCAGTTTCAGGGGCGCAGTTTCTGGTACGAAAAATCGTGAATCCCGATCCCTTCAAGACAAGATGAAAACTCACAACAACGTCATCTAATAAGTGGAATTACTAGGCTTACATTTTGTCTTCCGCTATGTAGATTCGGTTCACTTCAATATGGGAATGTACCCGGCAATTAGCTTGTGAATAAACGATGTTAGGTGATAACTAATATCTCCGAGATGTGCTTGATACAGATCTTAACCACAGAAAGCAAACCTATTGCCGTAAAAATGGGGGGAGTAGGTTATCAGCCATCCAGGATGCTTTGGTGGAGAAGGCGGATTGATTTCGAATTCCTTGGACTTTCCGACTTTTCCAAAATTTCCATTTCATGGCCAGCTATGCCCTAGTGCACACGAGCATAATTTAACTAGCAACAATAAGATGCTACGTGCTAATCATATTAATTACCAGGGCGTATGCAGTCACTCCAAAGAGCGCAGCTCCAGGAATAATTTCTTCCTTAATGAGACTCATCAAGAGTCACATCCATTTCCGCTACACCAGATAGGTGAACCAGTCGGTGAGCACGTGATCATGTCGTCAACAATCTGACACAACCTACTAAGGGTTCGCGTCGTCATTCATTCTGCTCGCAACTGGCGGATCCCCGTAAGAATGGAAGGCACAATGTAGACAGGCTTCCCGACACCTGGTGTGGCCGAGCTTTTTAAGAATTAGGCATATATTCTCCAGAAACCTACGTTTATGGCCTCGTAGTTCTCACGTCCTCAGCGAGGAGTGCGGATTATTTGGACAAAACATTCAATTCATTCAGCTGTGGTCATATGTGCAACCCAGGTGGCATAATCATGTGCCGAAAGAAATCGACGTTATCTACGCTGTCCAAGCCAAGAGACAGGTCGGTTATGACATAACGGAAGGAGAATGAAAGGGACCGCGCTAAGTCTGGGTGCTACTGGCACTGAGTGCGTTCCCGGATGGAAGTCATGTGAAACTATCAGTCACATCGCAAGGTACGGCTGCTAGCCAAAGTCACCGGTGTTCCGGCCATAAATTCATATCCAGATAGTCTGAGTGATGTCTGAACGTGTGAGCGTTCGACTGCTCTTCGTGCGTCAAATCATCCTTTTTGTCATACGGAGGTATCTAACTGAACTGACAATGCTTCACCAATGTACCCGTATTCTCACGCTGGTTTTCGTTCTCAATTGCGGCCATCACGGGATAGTACAGATCAACAACTGTCTAGAGCCACTATCACCGTACGCATCACTAGTTAGTGCGAAATCATCCTTGTGAATTTAATTATTCAGCCTTTGCCAATAAGAACACTAGGTGACTGAATACTTGGAAATGAATGCAACTTGAACCATGGACCACATTCAGGCTGTTAATAGACGGTCTGAAGTGGCTGCTTGCGAACTTTAGTGGCCTGCGAAAAATCGACCGTAACCAAAGACGTAACACGGTATTCATTTTCTTCTCTTCCGATTCCGAAGCTCAATTTACCCCGGGCCATGAATATTCAGGAGTCACGGAGAATTCAATAATTTCTACTTGGCCGTCTCCAGTCGCACTTAAGTTGTTCTCAAACTTCGCAGCAAATGGGTATATAGTAGACCTTGGAGTATACCTGTACTTAGACGGGCAGACAGCATCCTATAGAATTGCGCGTGATTTAGTTTGGTTTGCTATTGGTGTGACGTGAGAAAGGAATGGATTTACGACAGCGGAAGTTGCAGTCGGACATCTATGATGATTCGGGAGAACATTTGTGTTAGGAGTCAATTAGTTGCATGCGACGGAAAAAGCGGTCTTCTCGTAAATCGGAACTCCTCGCGATAATCTTTTTGTACTGATTCGTGAAAAGCAAGTCGAATAAATGTCAACGTCACAAGCTACTCCGCCACGCTACTGAAATAGTAGTTGCTCGTCGAAATTTAGTCATCAGAACTTTTCACACAAGGGTATGGATGTTGAGCCTGACAAAAATATATGACATCAATTAATGAAGCCGGCATCCGTTTACAGTTTGGGCCAACCAAACTGAACGGAGGCGATGAACCCTGGTGCAGAAACCGTCACATGCGGCTTGCGCTGAGATGTATGGGCCATAAAATCAGAGAATGAACGGGGACACTTCTAATGATCAACTGATGGCGTACACTTTTCTGGTGTGGACGACTGAAAATTTGAAACACAAAAGGCATGCGAAAGGTGCTCAGCTGGCCCGCAGCACACATAAACTTCACCTAGCCGCACACATGTGGCTAGTTAGTACTAGTCATAGTTCTCCCTGGTCTATTCAACGATGGTCACAGACAGCCTACTCCAGCATCAATAAGAACTCAAGGCACCGCAATGTCTACAGCGTTAAGGTGCGTGATTCGAACGAATGCATGATATATATATATATATATATATATATATATATGCCGAGCCCACAGACAGAAGTAGTAAGCAGTACCATCCAACAGAGTAAAGCACCACACAATGCAGCGAAATGCGGTGCAGTATACTAGAAATTACAGCGAAAAAATTGTTACACAATTCATTATGGATATGAAGTACCAATGAACAGATGTGGACAATCCGAAAACCCAAACCGTAGGACCTGATTGGAAAAAAATATTGAGGGCTGCGACTGACCCACCGGTAGTAAAGCTGACACACACCCAGAGGAAATCAACTAAAGCTACAACAGGGTTCCCTGCAACTTCAAACATCGTGCTACTTGATGGTCAAATAGAAAGTTCACACCGCAAGGGGCGCATGCTGCACCACCTGGACGCTCTGTGCGAACTCAAATATTATCTGAAGGAGCTCAAATATTCGAATTTTTACCATGTACTCACGATCCGTTTATCGCCGAACAAAACTGGTGAGTGAAGGTTGACTAGTCGGAAATTTGTCCGCCAGACAGATGTTTCATAAAGTTGTGGCTGTCGATCAGAATGATAACAGTTAGACATGCGTGCCAGGCGTTCGGTATTCCTGTAACCAAACGACACAATATTTGTTCGATATAAGAATGGCCATTCTGAGGCGTGTAAGGTGCTGCTATGTTTGAGATAATGAAGTTGCGACTCAAAACGGAGTAAGGAGTTTACGGATGTATAAGGGCTTTATTTTCCAGTCACAAGTCACAAAAAGACCAAGTAATTGAATGAGTGTACCGTTGATGTGTTGAGAAAACTAACAAGCTACTCAGGATTGCGTAGGCTTTTCTTGATCGTGAGCGAATCACTACCTGGTCCTCTCCTCTATGTTCGGAAAGAGACACTTTTGTGTACGCGACATCCTCATGGGTGTTGACTGTTATTCCATTAAGCGTTTCATGTTTTGAACGATAATGGCAATGGCCTGCTATGAAAGTCCATTGAGAGTGCAAACACAGAGTTCATACAGTCGTCGAATCAAAGACCAAACGGATAATGTGATACTCATTTGACTGGTTGGCGGCTGTCAGTTGTCGCATCTTGTTCCGAAATCAGCCAAAGATAGCATATGAAACTATCAGTGTTAGTTTCGTTTAGGCTCGAGTGTCGTGCTGCGGATGCAGAGCTTTCCGTGCTAGAATGTACGAGGAATTTGACAGCGCACGGGATTCATGCCGTGGATATATTGGGTCGCCCAAACATTCTCCTACTGACAAACCACACTTCTCATAGGGTTCTTGGGACATCCAAGACAGTCCAGTACAGGTTCCGGCCTTCTTGTGCTCACAAGGTAGGGGAGTTCCCGATTTTCCGTCAACCTTGTTTCATTTTAATACCGAATTCTAGTAACTGACGGAGAATTAATTTGCTATCAACTGGACAGCCAAATGAATTCCAGATGAATCTCTCGTTCACGATATTTTCAGCTGTCTTGGGCATCATACCAACGGAAACATGAGGCGGTCTTAATACATTACGTCCAGTTGACGAATACCACAGACATCAACTTAATTTGCAAATGAGTAGTACATTTCACCATGTCTCTTCGTTACAACAGAGAAGGGGGAATACGGTTTTAGAACTTCAAAAAGTCGAAGCTGCCTTTTTTATTAGATAAGAGTATGTTGCAAGTACGGGATGCTGCGTCCAAGGATTCGGTTTACTCGTTTCTTCATTAACATAGCCCGCATTTTACGGAAAAACAGACTCGAGGAGAAAAGAACATTTCAAAAAAGGAAAATTCAAGTGTCTCCACTGAGACCATGCAACCATTTCTCGTAATGAAATTTAATCCAATGACAGATTTTCTCCCTGCTACTGTGGCTAGAAAGTAAGTGTGTTGTAAACGTATTCATGAAAAACGCCTCACTATGGCACGAATCATCATTGACCGGAATATGGACCGTAAACAGACAGGGGTTGCCCATGTAACTCAGTCAAATGTGAAGGTAATATGAATTAAGTTGCCTATTTATTTGAACGGAGAGTAGCACTACAGGGTACAGGTACTACTGAGTAGCTACAAAAAGCTAGCATCACACATTCGCGTAAACGCATGACGCAGTTAACACTTTAGTGGTTGCAAATGTAAGATAACTAGGTGTATCCTGGACGAGATTTATATCAGCACGGATAAAATGGACAAATGTGGCAGCGGATGCAAACCTCGACGGGAGGATAACCTACTTACTGTACCTGACCCGCATAGTCGTATGTCAGGTGTCTTGGAGACAAATACACTCATTTGAAAATCAACTTGGTTTTCACCGGAGACTCAAATAAATCTCCCGCTTATGATGCTATTCAACTGAACGTGCTCCACAAAGGCCGCCTCATGTTTCAGTTGGTACGACATTCGAGACATCACAGTGTATTTTCGGAGAGCTTTCAGCAACCTTGTGAGTAGTTCCTTTATGAAAAGACATCTTGGAGATTCAGTACAAATGGTGTCCCAAGCCTTACCTTGCATTTTCTCCGTAACACGGCCGTACCTTTGTAAGTCCAAGCGTACCTCACAATATGACAAAGCTCTGTAGCGGCTGTTGACGCGTTGGATGGCCTGACAGCTGTCTCAAGAGAATGGGCCCCCTTTTACTGAGGATGTAAACCAATTGCAGGGCGCGAGCAACAAAGCCCTAATTTCCGTCGAGATTTCACCTTGAAAGTGAAGTCAATCTATACCGAAAAGCCAAGACGCTGTACAGATGTTTCACCCCTGATGAGAATCATTGGCAGTGCGCGTCTCATGAAACTTCAATGAGTTTCAGACTCACGACCTTCAGGTTAGTCGTTTGAACCATAAACCGCTCGGCTACTTGCGGTCGGTCACTCGTGTGCTCAACTCGCACTTAGTGTACAGTACCACTCCTTCGGTCAGTGGATTCTTATCACGTGGTCAAATGCTGAAATCTCCAAAACTCTTATTACTGAAAAGTCGCTGACTGGGTGGAGGAACTCAGCTAGGAGAAAGCAGTAAGAATAATGTTAGAGTTCACACATGGTCACGAATGAAGGACATCTAAGCTAAAGGCTGCAGAAAACTCCTAATTTGGTTAAATGGAGTCCCTGTCACATTAGGAGAACTATGCCTTTTGAGAAACTGTTTAGTAGATTTTGTAATAAGTCTTATCCATTTTTCTGATACCTTCACTCACCGAAATTTATCTCTAAAAATAAACACAATTTTATAGAAAGACTTTACTTTGACAATAAAACAGAATGTGGAAAAATATTGCGTAGAAATTCTATGCACAACATATAAGGAATAAATGCATCGAGAAGGGAACAAAGCCAAACAACAGGCTTTCGTATGACAGAGGTTCACGTTTTTATAGCAGCAACGTTTGGCGGAGGATGAAATGTCTTCCAGAAAAGTTCACCTTCAACGTATTCTAAATTCAACTTCCAGCGGTCCTTTTGGCCCAATATACTATAGCAGTTGGTCGAATCTGTATGGATAAGAAGGAACAGGTAGTATTATGAAGTTACAAAGGACTTAGCTTCAACGAAGATAAAAGATAAGAAGCATCATCACTTGGGTGTGAAGACTGCTCTATTCTATCGTCAATCTTCGGACAACAGGCTTCCTTGTTCAGCCGTCGATTTCACTGTATGAATTTGAGCAAGAATGCTTCTGAAGACTGGGTTACGTACGCCGGCAAAATCAACAAGGCGTGTGAACGTTTCAACCTCCGAAGCATGACAGAGGATGAGTTCAAGTGTCTTATATTTGTGTGCGGGTTGACGTCTCCTGAAGACACAGACATAAGAACAAGAATCCTCAGCAAGATTGAGCAGAACCCAGACGTCACATTACAGAATATTACGTCGGAATGCCAGCGCCTGATGAATCTGAAGCGTGATACCGTCATGATACAAGAAAGTGATCCCAGTAATACTGTTCGTGCGATTCGGAAGCATGCTGTCCCTCAGGGTGACAAGAAACCACCCTCGGCATGCTGGAAATGTGGTGAGTGGCATTTCGTCACTGGACACAAAGAAGACCGGTGTCACGGCGAGAAAAGGCAAGCACCCAAGAGGCATTTTCGAACCAGAACTTCCTATTCCAAGCTTCTCAAAGCTCACGTATTTCTGGCCACTCATCAACGCCCACACGTAAACAGGAGGAAATACGTATCAATGCGTATTAACAGCACACCTGTGCGTCTCCAGCTGGACACGGCACCAGACATTACGATAATCTCAAAAAGAACTTGGAAATTTCTTGGCAGCGTAGCATTAACCAGGATCAAACAAGTTGCTCGCACTGCATCCGGAAGTTTACTGAAACTCTCTGGTGAGTTCAAATGTTCCATAACTCTTGATGGTATCAATGTAAGTGGCATTTGTCATGTGTCCGATCGTCCTGATTGGATTTGTTAGGATTAGATTGGATTGACAAGCTAAACTTTTCGGAGAGGCCACTGAATACTATCTGTTACAAGACACAGGCGACGAAAGTGAACATAATCAAAAAGGTGCCTGACTCGTTTTGGAAGAGGAACTCAGAAGGTTGCAGCCCGTGCACTAAGCCCTTATCGTACCACCCTCAACCAAATGGCCAAGCCGAGAGATTTGTGGATACTTTTCAACGACCACTGTTGAAATTTCGACGGGAGGGACCAACACACGATCTATTTCCAAAAGGGGGAAATGTCAGGGCACGCCCAGACAGAAGAAACAGTACATGTGCAGAGAGTGACGCATCCCCAAAGTCATCGTCCGTTCGACACGTCCGGAAAGTAGGTGAGTCGGCGGCTCTCGCCAAACGGCTTAGCAACACACGACCAGCGTAGTGGGCCTAAGAATGTTCACGACCGGAACACCACCATTGGCGAACAAGTGAACGACCATATTTGGCCAAGTAGTCACCCTATATATTTTACGCGGACGATCTGTACGTTTTGTCCTGGCAATACAGCCGTGTCCGCAGTTCTCTGTCTTCTCCCTATCGCGTAGTCCGGCAGGCGCAGTGCAGGCGTAACCACCATAGCTCGGCCACCGCGCACAACACAACAGGTGCCTTTGACCAGCTATTGGTACTCAGTTGGAGAGGGTCACGTTTTAATTTAGTGCAGAAAATGCTGTGTATGTGACTAACAAGCGACTAACGGAGCTAAGGTGACAGGGTGCAAAATGTTGGTTGGCAACTGGTTGGTGAGGATCAATGGAACTGAGCGATCACAGACCGATCAGACTGGGAGACGCACCTCATACCAGTTGTCCCGGGGGAACATTTTATCACCAGAGGGTGAGATAAAAAAGGCGGACAGGTTGTTCAACTTGGTAGTAGCAAGTCCAGTAGTCAAGTTGACAAGCATTCAGTTATAATGACAAAGAAACTAACCGAAGTTCAGTGCTGAAAACAATAAGGGTACCTGGGGCCTCAATACTTCAGAATAACTCGAGTTGCGGTTGAGTAGCTGAACCTCCGTTTCGAAGACGGTTCACTCACTTTTAAGAGAACATACGGTCAGTCTAGGTGTGAAAAACAGAGAATCTGTCCACAATTTACTTCAAAAATATAGTGTGGCGATAAAAAAATATTCACCTTCCGAAAAAATGAACGTCTCTTCCAGTGAATGAACAGGGATCGTCGGTGAATGCGTCGAATCAGATGACTGGACTGGGAGACAGCAGGTTACCAAGAGCCGACAGCCATGCCCATGATCTTCTGGATTAGTTGAGGTGTCGATGAAGTTCCTAGTATCTTCTAAGAGACTAGTTAGCCGCAGAACGTCTGATGCGCGCATTCGATCCGGCTGCTTACAGAGAACAAAAATAAAGACGTGTGTCTGAACTGTCTACAAACTCCAAGCCTAAAACGAAGCAGAATGATGAACGAATATATGTCGAAATTCTACCATTATGTCTTGCTCCTTAGTCGCGCTACGCGAACGGCTTCATCAAAAAGCCTGGTCAGCGGTATAGATGTGTAGTAGCTGGTGTAAACCCCGAAAACAGGAAGGAAGAATGCATGGAGAATTAATTCAGATTTGGAATTCACCTTCTCCAATTCAAGTCTCTGTATACAAAAGTGTGGGACAAAACATACTCGATGGGGACTAATGAGTGAGAAAGCTTGAATGAATGATATCCGCTAGTGTTCGTGAAACTGTACTGCCACTATTCTTCAATTAGGTAGCAAGTAGGTAGGATGTCAAAATCTTTTTATCTTAAATCTCTTTATGAAAGCTGAGAATTGAAATTTTGAATTAAGGAACGTCTAATAATTCAACCAGGTTTGTTGATCCAGTTGACAGCTTCAATACGTAAATGAAGGAATCGTAGTGAGGCCGTAGTGAGGTCACATAGAAGAGCACAGTGTTTCGGCTATTAACCATAGTTCAATAATTCGATCCACTCGACTGATGTTGGAAGTAAAAAATGAAAAGCTGACTCCTGGCTAATCGGCGATGAATGAACCACCAGTTCGAAAGTTAACGCCAAATGACATCAGCACAGTAAAGACCTGGTTCGATCAAAATGGTCATCCATTTAGGGAAGCCCCCATCACGTCACTTAACCGATGTACTGGTCATAGGAGAAACCTGATTGACCCTTGAGCTCACCAGTTTGGTGACCAGAAGAACTGTCACTTTGTTTCTCATTGAAGGATTCTCTGAGCAGTTTCGGTCGTTTGCAATGGAGTCCTCTCACACAATGCGACCAGCTGGGGACAAATGTCGATTTTTTCGTAAATACTTAGTGGCTACGGTACCAAGGACAGTCTCCCGCTATTCGTAACTTGCTGATTCACATTAGGTCGTACCATACACTGACACATTACTTCAGGAAGGCCATGAAAGCCACGTTGTCACATCAATATTGTTTATGGTCGAATCGCCATGCCTTGTTAGTTAGTAGTTATCCAGATATAGAAGGGTAAGCTTTCAGATTGCAATTCTGAATACTGATCAGTCACATAGTGAATAGTCTACTTCGGTAAAATGAAACTTTCAGATTTGGATTACAAGAGAAATGATGTCCATGATATTAACCTATCAGAACTTACAACAGGCTCTAGAGTGTAGTTATCAGTCAGTAATGTAGCGATTTCATGCGGGGTTTGCTTTTGCTGAAAACGCGGTCCATATTCATGACCATTGGCTTCCGATGCGGGACAATAACGTATTTTTTTTTACTGGCCAACACATCCTGGAACAGGACAGACACATTTCTACTAACAAACTTCAAAGAAAACTCCCACGACTCCCTATCACTTTGTTTATTGACTCCACTACTTTTTATTGTCCTCGAAAGCAACCTTACTGGTTCCCGCAATGTTTCATGGAGACCTTTATTCAGTAATCAACTAAACCTTTCTGCCCTTAGGTGTTTGGGATGCCCGGCTGCAATCACACCTGAGATTGACAATCACAACAATAGTGGCCGGTTGAAAGATGCCGGAAATGGAAACTGGGACTCGTATTTATGTTGGGTCATAGCAGCAATTTGGGCTGGACTTGACTGTATTGCGGCCGGGTTCTCTTGACCACCAACCACAGAGACTGGACTGTGTGGCGGCCCAGTCGCCCACATACTTGACTGTTCAACTCACAGTCGCTCACTGGATCGCGAGGCTTGTCTTTTTCTCATACGCACAAACACGTCGCATTAAGCTGACCCATCGGACATCGATTGTCTGCACCGCCTAGTCGGCGTAGCAACCACTCATGTGCCGACGCGCCCACGTATACGCACTGGGACCTACATAAAGGGAAACCGAACCCAGTCAGCACACATAGATTCGCGCGCGCGCAGGGAGCAAGGTATCAGCCAAACACTCCAAATCCAAGGACAATCATGGAACAAGTGTAGCAGCCATACTGCGAAGAAACACGTTCCCACCGTCCGGACTTTTACCAAGGGACTCTCACATACGATAAGTTCCCTTTTGAATGATATTTATTTTTATACGTATCGCAACCATGCTAAAAACTTCTATTAGTGCACATACACCTTCTGATTTGCATTAGGGCTATCACCACCTGTGCACTAACAACTGCACTTTTCCAACTTGTCCAACGAATGTTGTTGCAGCACTATCATTGAATGCTCAACATGAGGCTGCGGACTATTACATACAAAAACTTGTGGTTGAAATTGGTGGTTAGTTTATCAGAGGCTCTGAACTGGAAAAGAAACCCAGTTACAGATCAGCTAACAGAACATCGTTTGCCTTCTCGTAATTAACTCAACAAAAGAATCTCCTTTGAATCGCGGTTTGATTTAAACAAGTTGGTTTTCGAGTCAAATGTTGATTAGCCCTCTGGTTTGTGGCCTACGTAGTTTTGACCATAGGACGTCCTTACAACAACAGCCGTTCTGGAAGTTTTAGTTTCTCTGGGTTCCCTCTCCGGGAACCTAACTTGTTTGCTGTCTGGGTCAGGCATTCGATCAAGTTTTGATCAAGTGCGCAACCATCGAACGGATTGTAATGACATGTCCAAGTGTAATAAGTCCAGTGGCATTGATTTGATTTCTCTGGGTTCCCTCTCCTGGAACCTAACTTGTTTGCTGTCTGGGTGAGGCATTCGATCAAGTTTCGATCAAGTGCGCAACAATCGAACGGATTGTAATGACATGTCTAAGTGTAATAAGTCCAGTGGCATTGATTTGATTCCACATTTCGAGGACACACAAAATCGAAGTAAGCAGCCATTTGGATCCAAGCAAAATATACCAAACATCTACTCAAAGCTAACATGAAATGATACCGAGAGATAATTGCCGCTTTGTGGTCACCGCGTTTGCGACATTGGCATGGTATATCTCTATAGGAGTGGAACCTTGACTTCACATTGTTAGCTACTAGGTAGGTCTACTTTAGTGCTCCCGTATGGGCCTAAGCAGACCGGCCCGAGCAGTGTGACGCATAATAATGTACCCACAACGACAACTTTCTGTCGCGTTGTCCACCGAGTCGATCTTAGGCCTTGGTCCTCTTGCTGCGGTGGTGGTTATCGCCATCATTACCATCACAAACGGCAACATTGAGCCAGATTGCGAGTGAGTGACTGGTGTTGCCTTAATTTAGATGTCTACGGACAAAAAGAAAGACACTGAAAGTAGGACTAGGGAGCAGGTATGAAAGTTATTGAAAAGATCGCAAGGTCTGAAACTAGAAAGACCGGCCCATGGAGCAGACTGATCAATGACTTTGGAGAGCGTGACCAGTTATCTTCGATGATTATTGACCGGTCACCTATCCAGTAGATGGCACCTACCAATCTTTCTAAGTGGCGCAATTAAGGCCACTACAGCATGATATTCCGTTACCAACTGGTTACCACTCTTGTTTTCACTCTCAGACAGGATTTCGCAAACAACATTTAGTTCCAAGGACGCCCCATTTACACTAGAACCCAATAGGATCAGCAAGAACTTTAACATGAACCGGTTTTTGGGTATGCAACGTCCCTACACACGTTTGCGCACTGCATGTTTCTGAACCAAGTAACTGCAAAATGTTGGGATCTAGGTGAAGTCTTTATTTGCTGGCCCATTTACGGAGCTTGAAAAACGGGTTGGAAACGTTCCGCTGCTATTTGAGGATATCATAAATGTACTTTTATGTGGATGTCCCTTTCTCTTCAGCTTGCAGTTATACATTTTACACAAGAGGAGCTTATACCTATAATGTGACTAGCCAATGGTGATTCATGTTCGCCGGGTGTTTACTGGGACGTTGCTGATCTCTGTCGAGTTGTGGTCCGACTTCCTTGCTTTTGATTGGTTCATAGAACACAGTCAATTCTGGTAGTTTCAATTCTGAGTTCATCTGTCGTTTGGCGAGTCATAATACGGAAATCGTTGATTCCCATTGGTTCTTCTGTTATGCATTTATATTCCATCTTTCGATACATCTTAGCAGATTACCCATAGTTTGACGATGATTAAAAGATTCGGAAATCGATACTGCATCCTCTATGTCGATTCGCATTGACCGAACTATATTCTTACAACTTCAGAAGGAAATATACACTGCCACAAAACTGCAGGAACTGCCTCCAGAAGCCGAGCCTTTCCTATGGTTTTGAGGGACCACTTTGAACTGTTTCAAGTGAATGAACATGTTAGTCTATGTGCAGGAGAAATACGACAAGCCATTAACTCATTAACATAGTTGATCTTCGGTGATGCATTCTTGCACTCTTCTTGTGTCTGAAGTTGTACACTCTAAATCTTGTTTCCATATCCCGAAATTTGGTACACACCGTAAGGAACCTGGGCCACATACTCACAACCGTTTTTAAGCCAGCTAGTTTGCAAATACACAGACCGTTTAGCCGTTGTGATATAGCTCTGGAACACACTGTCCCACCGAATGGAAGGCTGGAAAGAAAAGGCATACCCGAACACGCTGCGTGATCATTGGGATGCCTAGTAAGGTCACCACGCCCAAGTTAAGTTTTTACATGATAAAAACCGTGGGCACGTGATGTGTTCCAACGATGGTTTGTCTGGTACACCTGCTCCAAAGTTACAAGCATGAACAGCCCAGTGGTTGTTTGAGTCCTACCCAGTTTCTACAGATGGCACGTGTGTGTTTTGATTGCCATGGCAACAAGAGACTGGTTCATTTAAAATGCTGAGAAAAGGGGCTTAAATCTTATCATAGAAGAGAATTACTTATGAAGCGGACACAGGGTCTGTATGAGTTGTCATGACCAGAGGAATAAACCATTCAATTTTTAATGTCCCAAAAATTCAACACCCTAACATCTGTTTGGCCTGCCAAATTACCCCATCCGTGAAGAAATAACATAAAATAAACCTGTTGATGAGACGATTTTGGATCGGAGATTTCCCATCCATTCGAGAAACATACTTCGCGTTACTAGCCGGAAGGCAACAGAGTTCATCCCTTAACAGAAAGGAGAGCAGTGGATTGGCTATTTGCTAGGATTTATTAGTCGGCTTCCACAGCCAATGTTTCTGGCGCTCCTGCATTATCTCGCTACGTAGATCGACCGAAAGTTTAACGAAGCATCATTACCGAACACGGAGAGCATGGCTGAAACGTATTGAGGCTAATGAAGCTAGAAAATAAGACTCATTAACAAACGATAGCCCATCATTTATCAATCAAGAGACGTTTGATTTTGTGGAATCTTTGGGCGTATAATGCTGTCCAAGTGATCAATTTCATCACACCCTCTCAACGAAAGACAGACTTGGCCAGCTAAAGAAAACGTAACAGTTCCATTTATCAACAAGAGACGTTTAATTTTGTGAAATCTTTGGGCGTATAATGCTGTCCAAGTGATCAATTTCATCACACCCTCTCAACGAAAGACAGACTTGGCCAGCTAAAGAAAACGTAACAGTTCCGTATGTGTCACCACTCTTAATAGGATAGATATCTGTGAAATAATTTAGCACCCTTGAGGGAGATTGCTTGTTGGGAAAGTACTGTATGTTCAAAAGAAATAAAATCAGTTGGGCTGAACCGATGACATGATGTGAAGGACCTATTAAGAACCAGAATGAGTAAAATTCGGCAGTACAGCAGTCAGCTATGTCACGTTGGGCTGCGCGAGAACCCTCAAACGTCAAATAGTTGAACTGAAAGTTGATCAACAAATGTGATACTGTGAGTACACTAACTGGGATGAAAAAAATGTGGGGTTATGTCAGCTTCTGTACACCCGGTTAATCAACAACAATAGGATCTAAGAAAAATAATGTGGACAGGAAACAGTGCACCTAACAAAATTTCACAAGAATAAAGACAAAAAGTTCCTACATTGGAATTTACGTTCTGGTGTCAAACTAGGCGCTCAGTATCCAGACCATAGAGTGATTAACGGACACGCGAAGGTCAAGTAATAGTTAACAATCTGATAAAAGTACCAGAGAGAATATAAACACGAAAGGAAAGAAACGAAGCGATGGACTCCTTCGTATACAACGAAAATGAAAGAAAATCGACAACCCGACCGTATTATTATTGGCATGTGTGCTCTGTCAATTTACTCATGTCTCACAGTGAGAAATTTCATTAATAGTATGTGGCTCGTTGTCCTCCTTTCAGATGTTCCCGCGTGTGACTACTGGTGAGGGCTCGAAGATATTTCCGATTCATATGAACTTCCATTGCTGACGGTAGCGTTTACGGTAAAACTGGATTGGGAACATCCAGCACTTAGAGACGTTGAGTTTCTCATTTGTTTGTCAAAAGATTTTCCAATATTTCGAACAACAACCCGCCCACCAGGGAGACACAGAGCCGAAACACTCTGGAATAGACATTTTTCACAACTGAAGGTTTTATTTCACTCAGCGACACAGATCATTCGCTTCATTCCGTAGTACGAATTGTGTAAGACTGCTAAAAAGCGGACACGACGTGTTTCTCTTCCAAAAGTAGCTCGCAAACCGACTGCCGGTGAAAAGCTAGTAAACCTTAGACTAATCTTGTACCCATTATCCCAAACACGCAACAACCTCCTAACCCCCCCACACCCTATCCTGTTTGACAGCCGGCAGATCGTAGCCGCGGGTTGCCGCTTCATGCGGTTAGCAATTTTCACATGACTTTCTCCCGTAGCATGAATTCCGGCTACCTGCATTGTACGTGAACAAGAGAATTCCTGGACTAGCCAAAAAAACTGGATTGAACTGTAAAGACTTGGAGGGGTCATATACTCACAGTCGCATAATAGCTCCTAAACAGCAGGCCACCTATAAAGGAAACTACTCACAAGATTGCTGAAAACTCTTCGACAGCCCACGATCGGTTTCGCCCTTCTTGGAACTCATCAGGTAGGCGCAGTCCCCCAGTTTCCGTCAACCTTATGATCTACTTGAACCCAAATTGCACTGTTTTCGAGAAATACACTCATTTGCAAATCAATTTGGTTTTCACGGGAGACTCAATCGAATCTCTCGTTTATGCTGTCCTCCAGCTGAATGTGCTGCACACAGGCCGCCTCATGACTCAATTGGCACGATATTCGAGATATCGCAGTATATTTTCATAAAGGAAACTACTCACAACACAAGGTTCACCTAACTTTACCATCTAGCTTTTTCCAATATGGCCTACGTGACTCTTACAGAAACCAAGCAAACCTCACTGGAATTCTATGATCGTACTCCGTCACAGAAGCCGAGTCGTCGGTTCACTGGGTTTAATGGAATTCATGGTAGATAACCTTATGCCACCATTGGATCCTAACCATCCTCTCACTATTCGAGCTGGTTGGGATGCGTCGCATGATGGTTTGTTTACGTAAATGCTGTCGGCAAATTCGTCAGTTCATATGGAAGCTCAAGTATGGTTCCCACTTGAAACAGCTTCGCCTGCTACTCAGTAGGTGTGCGCTAACGATTTGCAAAAGGGAGTACATAGAAGCAACCCTTAAGATGGTTCTCGCCGCAGTCTGTATATCGTGATCAAGGCCCGCATATCTAATTACTTTTGACAAACATTTTGAGGAATTAAAAAAATCTGAGTTGAGTCTCAATCATGGTCTTCCGAAGTCGAAATATTGCTTGTTCTCTTTCGCGACGGGCACTTCAAGCCAATACTTTTATGAAAAAGCATTAAATATGAGCTCGTGAAACACTCAGAGTTGCGGGCCATGCTTATGCCCAGAACGAGGCCTATAAAGCGCAGTGTCCAGGTCACAATATGACTCAAACGGTACAAAAGAGCTGTTGCGGCCTTGAACGACCAGCCACATCAAGAAAATACGTGATTCGGAATCCTGTGGAATCGAAACACACCTGAGACTGGCTTGTTGGACTAACGTGACCGTAATCAGCACACACGCAAAAGTTATGCAGAGCGGATGACAACAAAAGCTTGCTTTACACAATAGTTACTGGTCATTTTCAGTCAACTTCTAAGAACTACGTCTCCGTTGTTGGGATATTTTGATAAAAAAAAGTCGGCCTACGTCGTTCAGTGTAGTCAGGCGTTGGCAAGTGTCTTAGTTGTTTGCATGAATATGCGATGTGGCGAATTCCGTAACTCCGTAAATTTATTATACGCCTGTCAAACACAATGCGAAGTAGAATTGGAGATAGTTCACGGATTTTCCTCAGGTAATCAATTTCACATGGACCGAGGTCGAAAACTATTTAGTCCTTCCCTATGGATATTCCCAATGAGGCTTCAACCCGTCTCAAAAATGCGACAGTATTAAAAATCAGACTTGTCTCTCTCATCAACGGACGGCCACTACATAGGGCCATGTATCGGAAACTAAGACATAGGTTGTTTGGCAACTCTGTGGTACAGGAATTTACGCAGTACGTACCCAGTTCTTCCTACTATGGTAGTCCTACCTTCGATAGATCATGTTAAGAAAGGAACCAAAGGAGAACCTATCTAAATGTCAGTCTGGTATCTCCTGCGTGAGACTACTGTAAGCGTTCGAAAATGCTACGGATGCTTTACAGAGCGCAACGTTTATATCAACTGAAGTTTCGTCCTGTCGCTGAGGCCAACCCATTGCTGAAAATCTGAGAAGCACTGTATTGCAGCCTTCTGGACTACAGTAGGTTGATTAACACTCTCTTAGACAGGATATAGCACAACCCATCTTTCAATCACGGGATCTATATAACATGGTCACGTGTTGAGTGAGTGACGACTTCCCAGATAGAAGTTTCACTCACCTTGCGAAATTATTTTTCCTCCGAGCTACAAATAGCTTGATCGGTGTGAGATTTTTGGTTTCACGGTCAGGACGAAAGCACACGTGAATACGACAAAATATTACACAACGATCAATAATATCCACGTAAGCGGCTTGACCTGAAATGAACAAAACTGGAAAATGCCGACTGCACCCTTCATGTGATAAAATATCGCCTCACTCGGTCTATTCGTCCGTAATATCTCATGTTATGTATTTAATGTTTATGTTTCGACATGTTCTTAGATGCCCAAACAAGATTGCTGACAGAGTTGTCAGTGTCCCGACTGAAAGTTGGGGGTGAAAATTACATGTTCTAATGGAAGCGACTGACCAGCGGTAACAAACTGAAAGAATTGCAAGCCTATCAGGACCTTTCATAGAACAGCGGTTCTGTTACTGGGAGGGAATTTGTCGAAGAACACAATTCAGAAGGTTGCGGGAAGCTCTTTGGTATCCCGAGACTCATTTCATCCTTCCACTTCGGGCTTATCAAGTAAACGCGGTCCCTGAATTCCCGTCAGTTGTTTGTCCTACTTGAATCCAAATTGTAAAAAATTCGCGAACTACGCCCATTTGCACACTACTATGGTTTCGGTGGGAGGCTGCCCTGTATTCCACGCTGTGCAAACCAACAGCTTCCACTTTCGAATCAGTCCTGACGGGAATACGCACTGCACGCTGCTTTAGAATTTGACCGAGGAGAAAAGGTATTCTTGAAGGGATCGTCCACCGTTCCGGATCCAACGCTTAGGTTCACGTGGGAAGTCATACTCCCTCTGGGATTTGAGCAGGTCCACGCAGAGGCTCTACTTGGTTGTCCATGCTATTGATCAACGATTTCTGTTCACTCCGCCATCCCCTACCGATCATTTGTGACATTCACAATTTATACCCGGACATCATCTTCAGTACGTTTTCTAATTGGTCCGTTAGGCGTGTTTTCGCACCATGCACATCTCGGCAGTCATTCATTTCTACCATAGTGACAGTTTTGACAGATTGCTTTCATAGTGTTATTGTATTTGGAACAGGAACAATATCGGCAATACTATAAACATAAAACGCACTGTAGATTACTCATGGAAAGGTGCTGTATCAACAATATCACCTAAACCTGTCTTGGCTATAATCACGTATTACAACCCTACAGCGTGTTCTAAATGTCTACGCAGATTCATGAACGACACTAAAAGCTTCCGTATTTGCTGTGTGGATTCTGATGTTCGTAATCTTGTCTCAAATTGGATAAGCCACAGCCGAAAGTGATGATATATTTAACAGAGAAACAAATAATGGGTCGCTTTTTAACGCCATATTTATTGCGAATGACACCCTGCCTAACCAATGGCAGGATAATGCAAGAAATGAGACGCTCGGAGGCAACGTTGGCAGAAACAGGTCGAGAGCTGATCTTAAATTATCGTCACTACCTTTTACATACTGACAACGACTGAGGAGACAAGCTCTCTACATTAGCTATTGAGAGACCCAGTAGAAAGCTGTTCCTTAACTAGGTAACTGAACCCAGGTATTGGTAGCCAAATGAAATACTCTTGCATTTAGTCTTTTTTTGAGAGCTAGCGTATTCGGCTACTTTGTCATGAACTTCTCTGGACTGTTAGTATCAGAACGATTCACCATGAGTAGCTGTCGTGGGTAGATGAGCTGTATGGGAAGACTATATTTAGGCTGGTGTTGATAACGTTCTGTTGAAGATATACCTATTATTTGAGTGGATTTTACGTACCTAGATGAACCGATCTAGATGAACATGAAAGATATCTCCGAACAAAATTATGAGCAGAGTGAATTCATGTGGAGGAAAGTATTGGAGAACCAGTGAGCGTCTTTATTAACAAAAAACATCGTGTTGCGACACTCACTGAAAACAATCCTTCTAGTCCATCAACGATGATTAGATCCGCGAACCGTCTGCCCAAGTGAACACGAGAAAACCAGTGAACGAAGGCCGGTTCGTTGGGTAGCTGACTGGTGAAAAGATGTAGGAGAGGAAAAGTGACATGAGCTGATCACGTTACAATCGACCATAAGTTTACAGCCAGCTTATCCTCACACGAAAAAACGCGTTGCTTATGATTTTGGGAATGCACCATCCGTCTTCGTCTGAAACAAAACTATAAATGACGGCGATTCAATTTTAATTGCTGGTATGAAAAGATCCTGGTCACATCCACGGGACGAAGGGTCGTTCACAACGATGCAAGACTGGTAAGATTGTGTTTATCAAGTTCGGTTGGCAGTAAAATGATCGAAGGGGCGAGATGGCCCAAGTGGTTAGAGCGCGAAGTTACTGACCGGAAGGTCCGCGGTTCGAATCTGACCTCCGCCTCTCGACTTCTCCTGTCTCTAGGCTTGGGCAACCTGGCAGTATCCCAGCCCTCGTGCTTCCTTCGGGTGGCATGGCAGCTAGGCACCGGAAGGATGCTACAGCTGAACGCTTTTTTTAATGATCGAAACGGTAAAGTGTGAACTAAACGCTTCTACCAATCCTAATAATTAAATTTTAATTGGGTTTCCAGAACTGTGGAATTTTTATGTTGTGCTTGATCCCAAGTGCCCTGTGGTGCTGAATCTAAAAGACAGAGAAGAATCGGGCCAAATGAGAAGTTGTCTTCTAGGTCAGAAATTACGGTTTGTTTTGTGACAGAGAGGTCATAGGAAGTTAAAGGAGCTAGACAGCAACAAAATGATGATGGTTCACAGTAGAATAATGCAGTTTTGGGCACTGTCTTTTCGGCCGTATTTAAACCAAACTGATTGAAACCAAAGTGATCTAAACTGTGGAGGTTGGAACCGATGTGCCTATTATACACGGTTTATAGCTGACAGATTAACTGATTAAACCAACTTGATCAAATTGATGCCACCACCAGGTTGATCAAATATATCTTGGTGATTCCTGAGATAGTGAGTCCAGAGTCTAGAAGCTAGGGTGATCGTGCACAATATGTCTGCCAGTTGGTACACACTGATAGTTTGGTGGTGTGCGACAATTCCAACTAACATTATTATAAGCGTTCTCGTTATGTAGCACAGCTACACTTAATCAATGGCATATGAGTATATTTGGTAGACCGGTGCAACCGAATGGGATTACCGGATTTGACAGACGAGTCTACCGAATGCACGTTGGTATTTAGTACGATTATTGTATCGAAAGGTTGACGTTACATGGCGAGTACCGACGACCCCGGAAAGCAGCCGAACACAATTTGGAAGACAACCGGAAAACTAATTTAGCGAATTTATGTTTGAAACTTCGGGACAATGGCTGGAAACCGCACCAGACAATCGCAAAAGGTGGATTAGATCGGGGTCACATGGAGCAAATGACGCATGTCACGTTGTAACCGGACCATTTTGGCGTTGTACCGTTAGGGTTAAAGCTACGATGTCAAAATTGTACAGGCTCCGAAAGTGCTGCAACCAACAGGAAAGAAGGATCAATAGGAATGCAAGAGATGCTTGTATAGGAAGCAAAAGAAACATAATTGTCCATCAATCTCGAGAGGCTAGAAATGCCTCTGACCCCAAGTACCAATTGCTTCACCGTTAGTTTCTAAGTTGTGGAAGATGATGCTCCAATGGCAGCTCTGTGTGGTTCATCCGAGGATCACCTGTGGTTTACCGGCCTCGCTTTTTCTTAAATCGGGGCGCCGAAAACATATTTTGATCTCTCAGCCTTTTACATCCCGTTGAGCTCATACAACGCAGAATGCATGAAAAAAGATCACCGCAGTGACTCAAGTCCGACTATTATCTTGGACACCAATGCCCCGAAGTTACTACTGTAAAATCACCTAAGTTGATGTTAAACTTCAGTAAACACGGATGTAGCTCAGTGTAAACCCGACAAGACGGTAAAGGACATTCATACATTACATCATAACTCAGCTTTTAATGGATACAACTTTACAGATCCTACTGGAAGTCAGGCTACTTGATGTAAGAACTTTGTGAAATGGAGAGGGGACACGACAGAATAAAGGCTCCGCTTCATGGATTCGTCAAGAGAGATTACGATGATATTTCCGGGTCACATTGTATCAGAGCCTAGTAAGGTATGCTTTTATCGGTCTGCAAATCACATCATGAGTTGGTCACAAAATTATTTATGTGGTTATGGATATTGTTACCGTTTTAACCTCACTGCGCCGGCATAACTAATCGAATTTCAATCAGGTAGGGATCAGGAGCACAATTTACTCAGCCCGATGTCTTTACGAAAGGAACAAAAGCCCGTACAGGATGAAACGAGAAGCGTGAACCACTTTGTCATCATGCGGACGTTCTAAGATAAAAAAATGGAGGCTGATCAATCAAGATATGATCCGCCCGCTTAGAAGCAGGCCAAAGTGAAATACAAAGCTCTTGAAGCGAGATCGTCGAAAACCATCACCAGAAGCTCTGTCGACGAGGAGGTAGCTCGAGTGTTATGTTATTCGCGTGTGGTTTGATTGGTTTGATTCCCGATGGGATCAGTCGCATTTTGACTAAAGGCTGTTGAATTCCATCTGCCTGGAATGAAGAATATGAGTGGTCCTATAATTTTGTCGCGGGGTGTATAGATGGTAGACGCTTTTGGATGCACAAGAGATGGCCGCTGACTTACGTGACGAACCCACAACACTGTTCAGTTTTTGGGCGAGATGTCTCAGTCCTTGGAGCGCAGATTTACTGATTGGATGGTCCGTGGTTCGAACCCGATCTATGCCTCTCGACTTCCCTGTCTAGGCTTGGGCAACCTGGCAGTCTCCCAGCTCTCATGCTCCCTTCTGGTAGCATGACAGTTAGGCACCGAAAAGGTGTTACAGTTCAACGATTTTTTTCAGTTTTTGCGGCACGACATAGAACTGGAAGCAACTAAAACAACCAATCCGTTGGATTGGGATATTCTAGAATGCGCAAACTTCCTCATTTTTCCCTTTTGAGCACCTTCAAGCAACATAGTAAGAAATGTTGAACCCCAATGATTCAGAAAGGTTATGCAAGAGAGACATAACCTGCAACCGGATATCTGGGTGAGTTGGATCACCTGACGGACCTTGAACAGTGACCCTGAAGGAAAGACAGTCTGTTCAAAGTTAGAAAGCAAGGAATTGCATTGGGTCACCTGACTTCATCTACATGACGAAACGAAAAAATCAGGTCTCGTGGATATCGCAAAGTGCACTTTAGGCATGCGATGCCCCAACCGTGATTTTTGTTCCCAGTCATCCACTGAAACTCCATGTACCAAGAATATGCTTAGTACGTGCTTCTAGAGTTAATGGTGGAAGTTGGAAGTCACTCACAGAAAGCTTACAATACCACTTTCACATCAATAGCTGTCTACTGAATGAGCCAACAAGCCACACTGACCTTGTTCGACCGCTCATCTTTGGCCAAACTAATAGCCACTGACTATCACCGCTAGGATCATGACCGTTCAAGTCGTGGAACAACAACGAATAGCTTATTTCTGAAGCCTCATGTGAGTCCACAGAACAAAGCAACCATCAATAACCATTGCAGATGTGAAATCACTTAGCCCGCTCATCATGATATACTGAAACCGTTGCTTGCCTAAAATAATGCACTCTGACGGAGCAGATTTGGTCTAGCTAATTTTAAGCCGATGCAACAACTCCACATCTCTATTTGTAATGTACTACTCATAAGGTTGCTGAAAACTCCACATCTCCATGCGGTGTATGCAGCATGCATCATAGGTACTCTCATTCTCCGTCTCTCGGAATGGACTTTCCTGCGGATATTCTTCCTCGAGGATGCAACCCCACAAGAACAGCTAGATAAGACATAGAGCACAAGATCTTAGCAAGACATAACAATTGCGGATATGTGACATACAGTTTTGTGAACCAAGCGCACATCAGCAAAAAACGAAAAACAATAGGAGGAATTGGGGCAGGTTCAACTCAAAAACACACAAGGTCAGGGCCTTCCAGGCACATGAATACAGCCATTGTTTTGATCAATATTCATTCAGTAATCCCCAGAATTCTCTGGTTATAGCTATGTGGCCAGAATGAGAATGAACCGCGTAGGTCACATAAACGACCTGTTTAGGTTATATGCTACACATGATAATAATAGAATACACCTTACGGCTGCCCTCGGAGGCCTCACGTCTATTGTATTATCATTCCAATCTGTGAATATACACTGAAGTCTTCATATTATACTATTGGCTTGGCTAACTAGCTAGATCGGCAACTCTTTCTCCCTAGAGTGGCATAATTGAGTTTTCATCTCGTATCAAACCTCGTTCGTGCATTGCGCGAAAGCGGTCCCACCTTATAAGTCTGACTACGGAAGCCCCCGAACCAGGCTGAAGGACAACGATTAATTCTTTCACCGATTGTTTGTAGCCTATCACCTAAAACTACCTTGCACAACCACAATTACTTCTAACCAGCGTGAAAATTACAGAGATAAACGTTTTGATCGGCCCATGTGGCGGTTCGCAGCCGGTTTTACTTGTCTTTTGTGCTGGGCTTGCTGAATCACGCGCCTGTCACAAGTGAATGCACTCTCACATGTCATGACAAATGGTAAAGTTTCGGGCGTTCGGAAACGTCGATAGGTCTCAGCTTTAACAATAAAACTCCTAAACTGATCATCGCATCATTGTGGTTCGGCTAAACTCTCCCAAAGTTTTTACTTGAAATCGTTTGTTTTTATGACATTACACAAAACCTCGTTTTACACATGCACACCACGCTTCTTTTAAACAGGTTGTACAGCTTTTGTGTTGTGCAAAGCAGTTCCGTCATTATACCATACAAATCCAAGCATGGCTCTAGCGGACAAGTAGGGAAAGTCACCAAACCAGTGTAAGGATATGCCAGCGCCTGATTGCAACCTAGACTTTTTTAGACCAATTCCTGGGCGAACAGGGGTTATTAGAGGCGAGCGCATGCACCGGTCAACATCATCAATAGATTTAACCACGCTATTGGTCTACTACCTGATCCAGTGATAGATTTGTGGGATATGGTGCGACGAAGTTTGATATGAAGGCGTTTGCACGTGCACGTGAGGTTTCAGGGACAGGGACTAGCTGTTTAAAAAAACCCAGATTGCCTGAGAATTCAGTGCATTGATGCATGTCTGAAGTATCATCGGCAGGCGAGGAGTTGGGTGGACAAAATGGAAACTAAATGACCGGTCAGAAATCCAAGAAGAATACTTACTGAATTCCTCACTACGATACATATTTCACTAGTTTTAGTCTGAATCAGAGATTATGTCAAACGAAAAGGACTGCTGTGGAGATAATGTGTAAAAAACGCAGAGAATTCAAATCGTCAAACCGACCAGGCACGGAGACACCTTCTTATGGAACTCTACTGATTAAAAAGTGTTTTTGTTATCAAACCAAGAACAACAATGCAACATGTCCTCTCGGTACAAGTGAGCACTACTAAGAAGCCCTCAGCAATCTGCTTCCCTAATAGGGACCAACGTGGCATCGATTTTGTGGACATTATATTAAGGATCCATACTTGTCTTGCGATGAGTCGGTGACCGTTAGAGTGTGGCGTTGGACTAAATGTTTAGACGTTTTTGGTAAGCAATCGATAATAACATCAGCTGTTAGCAATTCATGAAACACCTTATCGGACATGTTGATACTCGCCGTACGCCTATCCTTGAAGAAGATGCAACATTTTCTGCAGATTACACGGGTAAAGTAGTGAAAAAACGCAACAACGAGATAAGCACGATGTGGTATTCGCACAAAATTTCAATCCATAGAAAGTGCCGCTTGAAGAAAGCCCCCTGAAATCCGGGTATTTGTATGCACGTGCTGCTTTCACTATATTGGACCTATCAAGAGCCATCCGCAGTTTTGTAACACAATTAGGAATGGGTAATCGGAGTAATCGGACCGTCAAGGAAATTCTAGACCTTACCACGGAGGGGCGGTTTGTGTGCCTCCGCGCCCCACTGAGCTATACTGGTGGTGTCCTTGAAACACCCGCAGTCTCTTATACCAGATTCGTCAATGGTTGGAGATCTAAAGAGCACAATCTCCTGCCCTTTCAGCTTGAGAGTTGGAACATGTGTGGCGACTTGTACCATAAAAATGCTAATGCCTTTACCGCTAAACACCGCTGCCTTGCAGTCAGGCTTTTAGGCCAAGGGCTTTGGTCGGGGACCCGACCAAGGTGTGGGCGCCCTGGAAGTATCCCAGCATACGTACAACCATGAATTGTACGGCGGCGAAGCTTCAGTGTTGAACACTGGTGCTATGCTGCCGATGGTGATGATGAATCGGAATAACCAGCTGCCATAACTCTCGGTATTGCCTGTATGTTAGTACTTTAAAGCGAATTTAGGCGGACATAACAAGCACAGTGTTCTGTTTCGACAGGAATCATCAACCGGACCGTCCAAATGAAATATGACCCGGTTGGGGGACTTTTCGTTTTCAAAACTTTCTCCTGTTGAGAACCAAAAGATTCGGTCTTGTGTTACACATGCTTACGCTGTTTTTCTCATCATTACAGAGGGAAACGTCATCCTAAGTTTGGGTGATCGAGCTTTACTATAATTTTGGCGATCTCGATGAATGGATCAGAGGTTGAGCTCTTTACGCACTTTAGGAGCCAGATTCGTTTGTCTGGGAATCTTGCTGCGTTGAGGAGCTATGTTCGATCTAGACGGACTGACCAGATAGGATTGGTTGGAATACTTTCTATTATAGTTCCAGTGTTAATTGATTCAAAGCATGCACTGAAGTACCATCGGCAGTCATGAAAATGAGGGGTACATTTACATAGTGCAGAGATCGTAGGAACATGTTATTGGATAAATGGAAGACATTCGTGCAAACGAAGAATGCTTTGTTGACTGTCGGTTCAATGACTTACATGAAGTGAATATTGTCCCAATTGGCCGAATCCATTTGGCTTGTACCATGGAGATGAATCCAGTGGCTTTTCAACACAGGATCTTTTCGAATGTAAACCGTACGCAGATTCTGAACAGCTGCCTCGTTCGCAATGTTCAGCAGCAGAGATGTCAACACACTGACACAATGCACAAATAGGATTGATGAAGATTATTTTGAGGATGAATGGTCAGCAGAAAAGCTAGAATGTTGGGAAATCCGAGTGTCAAAATGTTTGCCAAATCCATCAGAACGTAAATGGCTGGCAACGACTTCAACCCACAGTGGGTTGCAGAACCGAATGCGTTAATCCACAAAGTTCATTTTACTGGGGACGGGAAAAACTCCTTGTACTTCAACAAAATTTCACCAACTGAATCAAGTGAAAACCAGACAAATTTTCGTGGTACTTTGTGGTGCATGAGTCTGTGAAAACGTTACTACAGAACTCCAGCTATGGATAACCGAGGTTTATCGAAAAAAACCACTATCACTTTTTGTCTCTGAACGCATGCATTTCCGCAGTAGAAGCTTTCGCAACTAGCCGGTTTACCCTACTCAGCTATGTGAACAGAAACGGTTAATAGCTATTCTCTTCCCGGACTTATATCTTGTGTCCCATTCATTGCTATCATGTTATGTCGGAAGTGTGGAACAGTTTTTTCCTTTTCTTTACCTAGTTGTCCTACGTTCTGCATAAGTTTACAGTGAACAACCTTGTGCATGTCTAACATTATATTCGGTGTGATTCGCACTGATTTTCAACCCTATCATGTATCCGTTTTATTATATTGATCACCCAAATCATGTAAGCCTGCTCAAGCGTGACGTGACCTATTGAAGGTTTGTGTCACTGCACTTCTCACTTGGTGGCTGTCCATAAGATGAGAGAGATAACGATTCAGAGTTCCCATCGGAGTGCTCGTACGCAAGACGTCTCAAATATTGACAATGGCCTTGTTCAATGCTTTCGAAGTGCTCTGAGTTAGTCCGGTATTCTCTCAGATCATCTATATCTTTCCAAAACATTCATAAAGGAATTCGATCTCCTCGGCCTGCATGTCTTTTGAAGAAATCTTCTTAGCTCTGTCGCAAATGCAACATACGGGGTTTTGCTAGAATCGGTGTGAAACGAGGCTGTTAAAGAAGTTGGATTCTCGTGACGCAGGAATGTGGTGTCCTCACTTGAGGCAGGAACGTCAATGATGATACTCATTTTTCACTGTCGTACAGTGACAAAGCTGACTTACTTGTATTTGAAGTCTTAAATTGAAAAAGGTGAGCGAACGGGAGAGGAACCTGGTGCTAGCTTACCGTGAGCATTTTGAAATGTCTGCACCTCCAAGTGCTCAATCATATTATTTAGGAAGAAACCGACAGCATGAAAGCATTCGTTGGGCGCCCCTTCATGCAATATTTCCAGCAAAGCCACCTCAGTTGGTTGTGCTGTATGTTTCTGCGACCGAAGTAATTGAAGCATAACAGGATATGTTTTAATCACTTCGTTACGAATCCGGTGACGCCATCCGACACCAGCAAAACCAAAGAGACATTGATGACCGAACGCTGAAAATGTCTCAGATCATCTGTCTGCAGGGGACATAATCCGCAGCCGTACAACCATACAGCCTTTACTGTAGCCTAGTACACATGGCCCTTGAAACAAAGTGATGTGCTTTTTTGACACCACAAATGGCGGAAATTAGCGAAGACGATTCGAGCTTCGAGGTTCAGGCACTAAATCTATCAGACATACTGCCCTGAGAACTAGTCCAGCTAACGAGATATGTGTTATAATCCACAAGTCCCGGTACTTCTCTCAGAGTTGTAGGGGGCCTGTTTGGAGACAATATTGTGAAGCACGACCCTGTATTTTGTGGGTGCAAGATGCATGCCGAAAGATGGCATGATGTTGGTCAGTTTACTGAACAATGCCTGTACACTTCGCCGAATATGGACATTGTCTGTTCGTGTCCCAAATGCATCAGGATGGCTCTCATGGTCGAGATCACAAGTGAATAACATAGTTGGAGCTGAAATAATGAAAGGCGAACTAAGAACCGTCAGCATATCCGCCGAAAGAATCAGGATTTTCTGTCTCACCAACTCAACCATGAACATGAAGAAGCCTACCGGAGACCGTGGAGAACCAATGGCTACCGCGTTCTTCCGTCTGCAAGTGATTCATTGGACGGAGATAGAACGGTCAACGTGTTGCATACACTTGGTCCATTCGAATCGTCAGATACTTCAACGGTATGCGTCCATGATCGTACAGGACAATCACAGCGTGAACACAGTCACACGATATGGTAAGCAACCCGGCTTGAGAAACGAAATATGTGCAGGACAATAATAACGGCAGTGGCAGTAAATTTACCGGCATGTTGATCAATACGCCCTGGAAACAAGAAGTATATTAACAACTACCCGATGGCGTGACATGATGTCCGGAATCAACACATTTCGCAAGTAACAACAGACCTGCTGTTCGGACAAGAGTGATAGTAGAAACAAACGATCAACTCATCCAATGATCGGATGACCCAACAATCAAACAGTATAGGTGTTTACATACGGTTTACTACTCAATAAGTGGAGACATACGTAAACAACATCAATGGTGGAGATGGTCTGCAAAATGTAAGACTTTACCTCATGTTGTGCTGAGCCTACAAGTTCACGTAGTGTCATTGCACCGAGTGTCTTGTTCACTAAGGAATCCATGTAGAGCTCAGGCTAAAACGTTTGCTGATTCTGATTCGGTCAGTTCACTAGTTGATGTTTATGTTAATAGTACGAAAGAAGAGACCAAGGGTCAATCCACCAAGTGAATGCGGTCAAAAAATTGGTGAAAGGAGTTTGGCGATAGCTGGACGCTATTACAGTTACTCTATTAAGTCAATTGATTAGCAACATTTAGTGTAGTGGCAATAATGTGTGGCAATAATGCTCATGAATGTTATGTCTTCCATAGTGAGCGCCAT
Source organism: Opisthorchis viverrini (assembly GCF_000715545.1). Classification (NCBI taxonomy): domain Eukaryota; kingdom Metazoa; phylum Platyhelminthes; class Trematoda; order Opisthorchiida; family Opisthorchiidae; genus Opisthorchis; species Opisthorchis viverrini. Next base: position 1,386,549 of record NW_008751762.1, on the reverse strand, counting down.
CCACTGATAAGTCACTACCTCCACCTGAAAAAAGTCCATTCGGATCAATTGGACTAGAGCAAGTGAATAGTTCCTGCTGGGGATAGGAAAGTATAAGGCATCTATATAACAAGACGTCGTACTGAGTGAGTGCTTTGCCTGTATTTCTTGAGCAATCACCTACGTAACAAACTAAGGGGTCAATGGAAAGCTGTCTGAAAAGCCAACAGATGATTACTGGGGACCGAATCCAGACAGATAACGGGATATCGACATTTCGTCTTTATTTCTCCGACCGAAACATTAACAATTAGTGCCTTTTCAATATATGAAAGCCAACGACTTCGGGCATCCCGACTGTGTTTAGTTTTGTAGCGGCTACCCTCCTGTCTCCTTACCTTGGAACTAATTTTATTAGTACATCCACATAGACCGTCTATTATCTTGTTTACCCCACAACCACGAGTATCACACGACAACATCGCGACTTGCCTGCAACCTTGACCGAACAAAGTTCACCTCCTG
>NW_008751762.1:1362156-1385996 GCF_000715545.1 Opisthorchis viverrini | reverse complement strand
ACATGAAACGAGAGAAAAACAGCAAATATTGACCCAGCGTGGAAAAGCGGAGCCATTAACACCCCAGGTGTAGCAGTTTAACCTGTAAAGGAAACACCACCTGCGTCCGCACAAATTTGGAGGAATTACTGCGACTCACGTTCAAAACGATTAGTCAGCCTTTTTGAACTGTTTCATCCTGAAATTGTACTTTGTCTCATCAAGGTGTACTTATTGTGGTACCTCGTTCTCACAACATGTATTTTATTAGTGCCTATAGTCTTCTGATTACCTAGTTGATTATAAAATCAAGTAGTGCACTAACAAATTGATGAGCCCGACGTGGTGGAGGAAGCAGTCGTTTCCGAAACCTGAATGTCTGCTGCGGGGTTCTGATCTCTTTCTTCAAGGGATCTGGCAACGGAAGTGGTTTCACACCTTTGGAATCACTTCTATTTTCACGAGAAACCTCAAAGAATGAAACGGTTTAAGGGAACTCCAAATTTCCACACCCTACACAGACAATCACCCTCCACAAAAAAAGATTTATCTAGGTGACGATTTTTGCCGGCTGATTTTTTCCAAGTGTGAATTCCCTAGGTCAGAAAAACCTATCAGTCCTCGTGTAGAAAACAGTTAAACTCCAAAAAGCAGTGCTCAAAAAGAAACGAAATGACAGCCACCTAGTGAGTGATTGACAGTCGTGTCCATGATTCGACTTCATTTCATTCATGAGGTAAAACGAAACGAACTAAGTTAGTTTCATCCAAAGCAAACTAAGACATGAGGAATGACGGCAGGTGTATGGCTGAACGTGGATCACATCTTTATTTGATCGCGAAGTGACAGTGGGATCAGTCCGCTTCAAGGAATCGTCAATTTCGTCAATCTACAGAACAAGGTTGTTCAGTTTGGAAAACCAGGGTAGTGCAAAGGAAGGACTATTATCAGGTATCGAGTCCAGACCAAAACAAAAACTACCTACGATGAAACAGACCTTTATGCTGAAGGATGACGATGGTTCATGCTAGGAACCGTCTGTTGACAAAACTGTGAAAGATTCATGGAGATGCATCCAACTTGAATAAAAGCTTCAAAACTAGTGCTGCCTAACTCAATATTTTTTTTCTCAATAAGGCTGTTTTTAAGTGTATAGCCATACGATACAAACAGATATGACTATAGCTCCGTTCCGACCTTAACATCTACATAAACAACACAGCGACGTGGAGAAGTAAGTGCAATAAGTGCAGTAAGTGAGCAATACTTCTTAGACGATATGCGGTGATAAGCGGTCGATGAAACACCGGTATATCCCGATATCATCAGAGATGAAGTTTGCCACCAGTGTATTTTCGTTCCTACCTAGAGATGAGGTAGCTTCGATGGGACTATTTCGAATAAACAAAGGAATTTCCGCCTTAAGGACGAAAGCTCCTCCCTGAGACATTTCTCATAAAAAAACCATTGTTGTTTTGGTTCCATGCGGTATTCCAGGTTACCAGCCGCCAGATATGAAAGTAAGAACCTCCTTGTTTGGAATGTTTGGCTGAAATTCCAGCAAACTACCTACGTCAGAGAATTGTGTCGATAAATAGGGGTTTCTACCTCTGAACATGGTAGCTAAACAATGTAGCATATGAGGGCATATGATATATCAATGGCAAACAGTATCGAATGCACATTACTAACGCAAACATTCCAGACTGGCGTCACAATCTTCAGATAATCAATGGATTAGCACTGACTTGACGACACAGAAAAGTCTCTCTGTGGTTTCAAGTGACTGGTTGAGATGAGCGAGGATGATAGGCTGTGTTCGTTTAGGGCTTTCTTTTGTGCTAAGTTACATCATCATCATCATTGTCAGCTGTAATAACCGCGTACTTGCCGTACAGTGGTTGTGGCTGCCACAGTTTTGATCATCGATGATTCGGGGAGGTGGGATAGATAGCTGCGCGTTGGAAGCGGGAGCTGATAAATTGGTGCGTAAATGTAGCACCGTCAGTGGACTGTCAAGTGGGGGGGGGGTCGGGAAGTGAGCTATACATTGAAGACAGTAGCTTGGATGCACGAGCACCACTGAGGGCGCGACTGAGCCATGTCTGACAATGTCTCCAACCATTGATATGGCCTGTCTCGGGGTACCCATCCAGGAAGACGGCAATGACCAGTGCGCGTAATGGATTTCATACTTCACTGCCAAGTTATTGACCGTCTCTGGCTCGTTTCCACTCTTCACGTGGTTGTGAGAAAAGAACCCTTCGAGGAGGTCGGTCGACTGGCATACGCAGCACGTGGCCAAGCCAGCGCGACCTATGCAGTGTGATCAGTCCATCTATCGAGGGTGAGATATTTCTCCCGAATACCATTCGACGAACTTCAGAATTGCTGATCCGGTGTTCCCACCAGATTCGGGCAATGCTCCGAAGACAGTGAAAGTCTTTTGACGTCCTTAGCGCGCAGCGGCCAGGTTTCTGATCCATATAGTAATATGGAGCGGACCGCAGCATTGTAAACTCGGCCCTTGACGGATAAGCTGATATCACGCCTGCGCCACAGGTGACGCAGGTTCACAAAAGCTGCTCTGGCCTTCCCAATCCGGATGAAAATATCATCTTTCGCGAGACCAACGGGACTAATACAACTGCCCAGGTAAAAAAAACTTATTCCACTACCTCAATCGGTTCATCCCCAAGCATGAGGCTAGGGTTCGAGCCCACCCAGTCTTGCAGTAGCACTTTACACTTTGCAAGTGTGGAGCGCATGCCGAATCGCGAGGTGGAGTTATTTAGATTATTTAAGTGTTTGCATTACCACGGGGTCAGATCCAAGAAGAGCTATGTTGTCTGCGTACTCGATATAAATGAGCGCACACCCCGGTAGCGCATCGATCCCAAAGGCATTAGAGACTGGTAGTGAGTCTTCCATCAATGACGAAGTTGAAGAAAGGTGAAAGAGGACATCCCTGTCTGACACCACTTGATATGGTAAACTCAGAAGAGGGCAAGTTACATCGTGAAACGGCTCAACCAGCTGGGCTTTACAACACGTGGTAACCAACTGTGTGACCAAACCATTCCTGTTTAAGCAACAGCAAGGTGATACCAACAGGATGAGAAATTTATAAATATACATTGAGCCTAAATTATTCTTTCAGCGAAGCATTCGTCATCTGGTGAAGGAGGATACTTTTCAACCAATAATAATCAGCAAGCGTGCGAAACCGACCGCCTCGGACATATGTTCTGAGGCACCCCCAGGTTTGTTACCACCGATGTCTCAGAAGCGTTGTTGTTATTGGATGGTATAGATGAATTCGTTCAGCATTTATCAAAAATTGGGTGTTGGGTTGTACAAAAGGTAGTCCGGTCACGGAAAACATCCAGTACCAGAGACTGCTGTTCGGCCATCTGCTACGCGGGCCGAATCGCCGTCTGTCGACACGAGTATTGTCCTCCGCGCCACTTTCAGAATGGCGGGAAATGAAAGGCGGAAAACGAGTACCTAAGCAAAAGTGAATGAAAAGGATCGGGAATGTTGGCGCTGTTGTTGGGGTCGAGTGACCCTTCCTCCGCCTACCTGGATACGTTTCAAGAAATAGCGTAACGGTGATACTACTGATCGGGAAAGTGAATGGATGGGGAATGTTGGCGTTGTTGTTGGGGTCGCGTGACCCTTCCTCCGCCTACCTAGATACGTTTCAAGAAATAGCGTAACGTAACGACTACTGATCGGGAGGCACGCGAGTAGTATGTGTTGTTCGTAGAATTTCGCTTTGCATCGATTGAAAAAGGGAATTCTGTTGCGGAATTCGTGGGGCCACTTTGTAACATTTGCTTGGATTTGACCGACGAATGAGTGGAGGCAATGAATCTCTAGGAAGACTCGTTCGGGAGAAGATCTGTGTCCAGTTTTTGTAACTAAGATGCAGATTAGAGTTTTGCTTCCCTGTTCAATGGTCTGTAACCGGTCAGTTGGCATTTCCGAATAAATAACTCCGCAGCGAAGGCCTTCTTCCTTTCATTTGGTGCCGTGACCAGGATAAGGATGAAGATCCCGTGGCCGCAACCATTTGAGGATGGGGATGTTCGGACCTTCCTGGAGGACTTTGAGGAGGTTGCGGAGGCTGCCGGGCTGGAGACCGACCGGGGTAAGTTGGCAGCGCTGAAGACCCTCCTCAGGGGCCGGGCGAAGGCGGCCCTGGATGCGGCCAGAAGAGGCCCTCAGAAGATGGACTGGGCCGCCGCGAAGGAAGTCCTTGCAGCGGAGTTCGACACGCCGGCCGACCGCCAGGAGGCTATGAGGCGGTTCAAGACGGCCAGGATGGCACCCGGATCTGACCCGACCGTGTTCTTCGCCGGCCTGCAGCAGTTGTTGGATCGCGCTTTGCCGACGCTGGACGGAGTGTCGCGACACCAGTTGCTGTCGGATCAGTTCGTCGAAGGTGTGCAGCCCGCGCTTGGTGCCCAGTTGCGGTTGGCACGAGCAACTGGCCAGTTGAGTGTGGAGGAGCTGGTGCGTCTGGCCCGGGAGCTGCCCGAGGAACCACTGGCCACGTTGCAGTCGCAGGAGAACAGGGATGCTGCATCAGTGGAGGAACTGCAGACCAGGGTGGACCAACTCACCGAACAGCTGGCGGCCGTGAAGACGGAATCGCGGAGGCACACTCGAACCAGCCGGTGCTACATGTGTGGCAGGCCTGGCCACTGGAAGAATCAGTGTCCCCGTAACCGATCGCTTGTACACAATAAAACTTTAGAGTACTCCTCTTTTCCTGGGTGGGTCGCGATTAGCGCACTGACACAAGCTACCGTACAAGCCATTGTCGAGGTAGACGGGAAAAAGGAGTTATGTTTGATTGATACCGGAGCAGGCGTATCGCTGAGGCAAAGAGGGAACCAAGCTGAACACAGACCGTGCGCGCTAGCCGTGAGAGCTGTTGGCGGATATCGATTGAAGATTGACGGACTGTCAACGCACTCGATACGCCTAGGCGACAAGTCCGTGCAGCACGCGTTCCTGATCAGCCCAGACGTAGAGCAGACAATATTGGGAGCTGATTTTCTCAAGGGCACAGATGCCGTGATTGACCTAAAGCAGGGAAGGCTGGTGACAAAGTATGGCGCAATCAAGCTTGAAGGTTATCCAGGCACTGTCGTGAGGGAGCTGTGTGTCCGAAAACTTCCGTCTTGTAATGTATCGTCAATACGGGCCGTGGTTGAGGAATATTCCGAACTGTTTACGGGCGATGAGGATCCGTTTGGCTTCTGCCCGTGGATTGAACACGAAATTCCTCTGTCATCAGAACGCTTTCGACCTTATGGCCCCCGTCCGTTGCCGCTCCATCTACGGGAGGAGGTCCATAGACAGATTCAGGAGATGTTGAAGAATGGTATAATCGAAGAAGCCAACAGTGCGTACAATTCCCCAGTTGTGCTTGTAAGGAAGACGAACGGAAAATACAGGTTTTGCGTGGATTTCCGGCGCTTGAATGAACTGACCGTAAATCGGGTTGTGGCTGTGCCTTCGGTTGCAGAGATTTTCGATTCCCTCCAGCACTCCCGATACTTTACTGTGTTCGACTTGCGTTCCGGATATTGGCAACTACCTATCAAGGAGGAGGACCGGGAGAAAACGGCGTTTACGGTTGGGGACATCCAATATCAATTTAGACGAATGCCGTTTGGTTTGTCCGGGGCACCATTCACATTCCGGCGCTTGATGCTTCGTGTAACCAAGGGACTCCAGAATGTTGCCGTGTACGGAGACGATATCGTTGTGTACAGCAATTCGGAACCAGAGCACGTAGTTCACTTGAAGGCTGTGTTGGAGCGGATCCGGGAAGCTGGCCTGCGGATAAATGAAGCCAAGACACAGCTCGCTCGGAGTTCGGTGACACTGCTGGGGCATAAAGTGGGTGAGGGAGAAGTTAGCCCACTGCCCGAAAAATTAGCAAAGATCAAGGATTGTGCTGTTCCCAATTCAAAGCGGTCTCTACGGCAGTTTCTTGGACGAGCAGCATACTACAGCCGGTTCGTTAAGGATTTCAACAAGATCGCTGCGCCACTGTACGATTTGCTCGGTCAAAATCGGAAATTCGAATGGACCGGAGAAGCACATGAAGCTTTTGAGCGTGTCAAAGCGCGGATGTCGGATCAGCAACTGACCCTCAAACTTCCCAGGGTCGGAGAGATGTTCATTGTTGCAACGGACGCCAGTGATCGCGGTATCGGCGCAGTCCTAAAGCAGAGGAATGGAGTTATCGAATATGCCAGTCGCGTCCTGACTAACGCTGAACAGAAGTACTCCACCATTGAGAAGGAATGTTTAGCGATCGTCTGGGCCCTGGATAAGTGGAGACCATATCTGCTTGGGCAAAGGTTTCATGTCGAAACCGATCACAAACCCCTGGAGTGGATCAGGACCACCAGAGATCCTCGCGGGAAGCTCGCACGCTGGGCACTCCGGTTGCAAGAGTACGACTTCACAATCCAGCACGTGCCCGGGAAGGAGAACCACTTGGCTGATTGGCTGTCAAGGCCAGAGGCTGAAGATGAGGTCCCCAAGATCATGATTGGAGCCAATGGCCTCGTCGTCGAACTGGATCCCGGAAAGTTGGTGCAACTCCAACGGCAGGATCCGGTGTTACAAAAGGTTGCAGCCGCCTTGTTGGATGGAAGGAACATTGAGAACGGAGAGGGAGACAAGGAATTAGAAGCGTTCCAGAGTCACTTTGATCGGCTGAGGCTGAATGAAGCTGGCATAATTTCCTGGAACGCCACTGATTCAGATGTTGTGCTGCCCGTGATACCTCGCGTCTTGAGACGGAATCTCATCGTTGAATGCCATGAGATGGCACATACAGGGTGCACCAAGACATACGACCTACTTCGGCAGAGGGCCTACTGGCCCGGGATGAGAAGTGAGGTGATGGATTATGTGGTGTCCTGTAAGCGTTGTCAACTAATGAAAGCGGATACGACAGGGGCAACCCATCCCATGGAACCCATTCCTGTCTCAGAAATCGGCGAGTTGTGGTCAGTTGACGTCATGGGCCCCTTTCCGGTGACAACCAGTGGGAACCAATACATCGTGATGATGACAGAACACCTGTCGCGATGGATTGAGGCGGCAGCCGTGCCGAATCAGCGGGCGACGACGATCAGCGGAGTGGTAATGCATCACATTGTGGCCAACCATGGGGTGCCAAAAATGATCCTAACCGATCAGGGGCCTTGCTTCGAGAGCGAAGAGTTTCGTAATTGCTTGCAGAAGCTGGGTATCAGACGGCTAAGGACGGCACCATACCACCCGCAAACAAATGGCCTGACCGAACGTAACAACCGAACGATCAAGGAGTGGCTTGCGGCCAAAGGAGGTGACTGGGAAATGAACTTGCCAATGGTGTTGTTAGCTCATCGTGCTTCCACGCAGTCAACCACAGGCAAGTCCCCGTTTATGTTAATGTACGGTCGACATCCGCGCCTTCCGGTTGATCAGGAAATTGGGTTGTGGCCGGCAACACGCTTGTCTCCGGAGGAGCTAGAGGAAGAAAGAAAGAGAGCTCGAGAAAATTTGACCGCCGTTCAGGAAAGGACTAGGCAGAAAACGGCAAGTAGAAAGGTCCGAACGTTCCCCATAGGCACGAAGGTCAAGCGGAAGGATCATCAGAATCCTGGAAGGAGTGGACTGGGGTCGCGGAAGCTGGGCAGTCGATGGCAAGGGCCGTTTGTCGTCACCAACCACCGGGGGAACGTCTACACCATTCAAGATGATCGGGGATCGAAAGTAGTGAATGGGACGCAGCTTCGCAAGTGGCATGATACACCCGAAGAGCGGCCGAGTAGACCCACTGCCGAAGCCGACCTGACGGAGGTAAGTGAAAATCGATGGCATGCGAACGAGCTTTAAGGTGTGGAGGTGTGTAACGGTGATACTACTGATTAGGGAGGCACGCGAGTAGTATGTGTTGTTCGTAGAATTTCGCTTTGCATCGATTGAAAAAGGGAATTCTGTTGCGGAATTCGTGGGGCCACTTTGTAACATTCGCTTGGATTTGATCGACGAATGATTGGAGTCAATGAATCTCTAGGAAGACTCGTTCGGGAGATCTGTGTCCAGGTTTTGTAACTAAGATGCAGATTAGAGTTTTGCTTCCCTGTTCAATGGTCTGTAACCGGTCAGTTGGCATTTCCGAATAAAGGCGAAGGCCTTGTTCCTTTCAATAGTAGCTAACCGGCGTCAGTGCTGTAGGTTTCTTCCCAGATTGCCTGACTGAGCTTTTGATGCTCGTGTAAAGGTAGTGCCGGGTTCGTCCCCTATACATCCTTTTTTCTGTTCAGAAGTTTGAATATAATTAGACCGTGTGGTTGTACAGCGGCGAAGCACCGGCACTAACCTTGCTGTTTCCAATGGTGACGACGAGCATTATGGTTCTAAGAGAATACCAACACCTGGTTATCTCACTACAACCACCCGTCGACTCGAGTCAAAGGTGGCTCACATCAAATTAAGATATTTTGATTCGCTGTTTTAGTCTAGACTTTCAAACTGGTATACTTCATTGGAATTCACGATATATGGCCTCCGCACTTCAAAAAAAGCAGTTGCTCAGCTTTAACCTATACCACATCGGTTCGGTGCAACGCGGTGTTGAAGAGTCCGAAAAAAAGTAATAATAACCCGATATCACGATCGCCCGAGAAACACGAAGAGTCCACTTCGGTTGCTCAAAGTAGAGGGTCACCACACATTTTCAATCAAGAGGTCAGTGAACAGAGGTAGATTAGATCACACTTAAAAGATCTTAACCACCAACAGCAACTCCTGTGTATTCAAATATACGAAATACCGGACGACGTTCGGAGGGACCAAGAAAATCGGGAAATTTCATTCCACTCCTACACAAAGTCAGCTTACACGTAACCTATTCCCATTCATGAAGCAATAACATGGTGCGTAGTTAAGTCTAGTAATGCTTGAACACATATTTACGGCGATCATGGTGACAATTTCGAATAAATGCGGTGAACCACCTAATTATGCCGCAGGCGTTGCATGGGCGAGATGGCCCAAGTGGTTAGAGCGCGAATTTACTGACCGGAAGGTCCGTGGTTCGAATCCGACCTCCGCCACTCGACTTCCCGTGTCTAGGCTTGGGTAACCTGGCAGTATCCTAGCCTTCATGCTTCCTTCGGGTGGCATGGCAGTTAGGCACCGGAAGGGTGCTACAGCTGAACGCTTTCTCTTCTTTCTTTGCATGGACGAAACTTATTGGACGCAGTTAATTAGAGGAAGTGACAAAGGGTGAAGTGAGGACCATGGAAAAAAGTTCATCTTTAACTTTCTAGTGGGATCCGTCAGTATGCGATCGCTCGAAAAAGCCATCCGCTTGACTAGCACCATTTCGCTCCAAGTATTTGAGTGAGTGAGTGTGGAACATAGGTATAAGTTCATGCTTACCTCACAGCGTTGCGGCTGTCACACGATACGGTATTTAAAAATATCATTGAAGACATGGCTTTGTTGGTCTTGCGAACACCGCGCTGCAAAATGAGGCTTGGAAGCACATAATCCATTGCAGCTGAAAGGTGGGGAATGCTTATCATCATGCGTCCGATAACTTAATGGAGAAAGTACGTCTGAGGCAACTACTACTGATGTCCGTATTCAATTCGAATCAATACAATAAGGTGAATGTCTGAGGCAACTACTACTGATGTCGGTATTCAATTCGAATCAATACAATAAGGTGCTATATCCTGACCAAATGCCACCTTATGATCATTCGCTCGTTACCGAACGGTATACTCTTCAACTACTGACCGTTGGGCCACAAGTTCGAAGTTCCCTGCTAATGAGTCCCAATAGAGCTAAAACAGTTTCCAGGCATCATTTTCAGGACGAAATCTTGGAAGAAATTTCCGAATCTCTTCACATTTTAAGTGGCCTTCACAACGAATACCCTCTACAACAACCAGCTGACAAATTCTGTCGACTTCGGTAGAATCGGTCCCTATCTTCTTGGTTGCAGTTGTTCGGAGTAAACTTATCCTTACGTTACCACCTGCGCTGCGTCAATGTTCAGTTTCACAGTCAAATGCATGCCCAGTCACTGCATTACAACGTTTTCAAAGCATTCATCTACCCTCGACAGTGAACGTTGCCAGTTCTGTCAAGAGCCAATTCAGATAAGTATTACTGGAGCAAGATGAATCTACCATACAAATTGGCGTACACACCAAGTACTAACACGTACAGACATAGCCAGTACAGCATCGTAGCAACTTTCGTATGACGTTCACAAACCCATGACAGAGCTTTGTGAAAGCTTAATCACTGAACTAAGGTAGAATACTTTAAATGACAGAAAACAGAAGCAATCACTTATCTTCGCCGCTTGTCAGCATAGCTCACTGACAGGACGAAATCTTGACTAAAAACTAGGATAAAAGCCACAAACTGGCCATGAGTAAGTGCGCAGGACTAATACACTTGCTTTCACAGTGGAAAGGGCATCCAAACGTATCTCACAAGGTTAAGTTAGAATTTCGATTACACTAAATTAATCTTCTACGCCCAACCTCGTATAGGACTTTTATTTCATCACCTGTTACAACCAATTAAAGATTAGGCTGATGAAAATCGTAGTCTGCAAAATTCCACGGAATAAAAAAAGTAGATTTCATGGATTGTGTTGCTAAGTTCAAAATGTTTTACTGAAATATTCAAGCTATGGTGTTTTCGTAACTGTTGCTTCATTTTAGAAAAACTTACTCTGGACTCAAGAACAAAATTCTACAGTTCACACGTCGGGAACGCAAGCCTTCGGTTGATTTTCAAAATGACTGATTGACGTCTCAATTCATTGTGCTAAAACAATCTCTACGCTTTAAAACGAATGTTTTCAGACATTGGAATGTCAGAATTAGTGTTGATTCCTCCGAGAGGGGTATTTTCATCACGATAGAAAACAAACACTGAGACCAAAGCAGTGACCAGATCAAAGTGACAGACCAGCTAAATGGGATCACTTACCCCTGTCCGACTAGAGTGTTAGATTCTCAGTCATCCCTTTAGCACCTTAACCTGATAGAACAAACATCTGACTAACAGAACCGCCGCCTATCTGATTAAGGAAACTAGCATTTCAGTCCAGCTGAGTTTGTGCAGGCCCTCAGCGGGACTACATCCTAGCTATTCCAGGTTCACCTCAGATTCAACAAGGTTAAGATGCCAAATACATTGCGGGACGAGATAACTGATCACAGCGAAAAGACAGCCAGCGGTGGAGATGATTTGCAACAAGGATAAAGTAGTTGTACAATGCTCATTTAGGCATAAACGTAGGAGGACTAAACATCGACCAGTTGATCAGCCCGTCGCCACCAATAAGGGCACATCATTGCTACTCCCGGCGAACCAGACTGTACTATGTGGAGCCGGCGCTACTCTGACACACGGCTTCCGCCCAAAAATAATGAAATGAGCTTCGATTTGAATGATGTCCACGTTACATCAGCGGAATAATTTGATTTCACCTAGACGGATAGAACAAAATCCACAGCCCTACGGGGCAATAACGAAATCGTCACGCGTTCACAGATGACGAGGAAAAAATGAATCAATCAGGGAATATGTCGTGAAAGAAACAACACACAACTCAGGAGTCACACATTTATTGGTTTACAAACGGGTAAGACATACGCAGCCTCTTTCTCGTAAGGACATGAAAAGTGAGATCCTAAGTGAAGGACCGGGAAGAGAAAACATTCAGAAGTAATAAGCGAGATCAGTAGAAAAAGGTCGGTCCTTTGGTCAGAAAATGCAGTAAGTGATCAAAAATCCGTGAGAAAAAGCGAGAAATACCGCAGATAGTATGTGTGCAGATGTAGTTAAGATTAAAAAAAGATGCGCTAGGTAAGATTTACATAAACTGATAGAATTCCTGATATCGACTTTGCATCAGCTGAGGCAAGATACGAATACTGTGTATGCGCACGGAAGGGAATCTCACTCGTCAGTCTTCAATCGAAATACCGGGACATTGAGTGCGATGGAGATTTCTGAAACCTGAATGTAGATGGAAATGACGGAAGGATGTGGCGAGGTAACTGGTGCATCTGAGTAAGCTCCTGACGGCGAGGTAGAGAACAACAAGAACGGACGTCAAATACCGAGTAATATGTGGCCTGATTTGTGGTTGCGCAGTGTAAAGGTTGACCCCACGTTGGTGGTCATATTAGACAGACATAATCACTAACAGAGCGATTTCACAAAGGAAAAGAAACACCAGAAACCTTGTACACTTCCTGATCGGTTCACTACATTCAACAGAGGGATCTACTGCTGCAAGATGCGAACTATGGTAATACAATATAAGCAAGCTTTCCAGCTATCATTGGAAGGTGATCACCAGAAATTCATCGTCAGCGGGTTGAAAAACAGTGGAAGTGGTATGGGAATATCCTCCTCCACGTGCCGAATTGCAACTACCGAGTATAGCCAAACAGCACACGGACGAAACCAACTGGTACAGGGTACCAACTGTTAGTGACCCAGACTGCACTCATTGAAATAGTGCATCTAAAGCGGTTAAACATCTGGGTTCAGTGACCATTACTGAACCTTTAACTCAAGAAGGAACCTCATTATTGCCGAGCTCGATGTACATGGTATTAGGATATAAACAGCAATCCAGTTCGACTAACCTAGATTCCAACAACGGTTGCCACCATGTGGTTCAACTGTTCACTGAGATTAACAGTTTTGTAGCATCCGAATTGCCAAGTTACGCTGACAATTCAACGAAGAACTCCACAACTCGAGCTACTACCTTCTTCCTATCATACGGTTTCTAATTGCTTGGGTGAGGTTGATGCTTCATTCTCTCAAAAGACTTTATCCAAACAAATTGAAATGGTTGCACGGTAGCGAACCATCAGTGCTCTGCCCTGGTGTCGCTGTTGGTGTGATGACTACACATAAACAAGTAAGCGAACATTACATGCAGCAAAGACAGGAAACAACCAGGTGGCCACTCACCACTTTGTAAGCGTAATGCACGTGCTCGATCGTGACAACCAGGCAGAGTAGGGCAAGTGCCGGAAGCTCCAGCGATAGGGCCCATCCGTTAAAGCGGAAAGCACACAGTGTCAAGGCGAAACACGAGTAGACAACCACCAACCAGTTGAGGAGCGGAGCACGAATCTTACACAGTTGTGCCATTATCAGATGACACTAAAAAGTACGGATGACGAGGGGGGATAAGTTGGTTAATGACTAAGGTCAATTGAAGAAAACCAAGAAGCCAAAAAGTTAAATGTTTGAGCTGTATTCAAACTGAATAAATGCAGCTAATTTTGTAATGGTGTCAGCTGAGAGAATCCAATGGAGTACTTGGGTCGGTGCGTTTACAAGCAACTGTGTGCTATGCTGTTGTTCTGACCACCGGATGAGTAACTAAATAGCGTCTTCGAGCTTCTGCAAGTGGTGAAGGGTACTGGTAACAACAACCACTGGACAGTGAGGTCAACGCAAAATAACTGACACATTTTGCATGAAATTTCACCATACCATAATCAGTGAAGTAGTGGACCGATGATTCATCCTTATTGAGGACTACCACCGGGTTCGAATCATGGATCCGTGTATTCCTTTAGACTACACACACGTGAACGATGAAGTGAGTTATTCGGGATATTTAGCTGATGCTTCAAGATTGGAATGAATGACAATGCGTCCACACCACACTCGAGATGGTAAGTATCCAGTAGACCACCTTAGATGCGTTTTAGGCCTAAAAAGGAGTGGATTCATAAGGGACATTGTAAATCAGCGCGTGAAATGTCTTATTCCGCATAGAAAACAGGCGGTAAATGTAACAAACTGGATATCATTGATTGAGTACGGAGTCCAGCAGCACACTGTTTTTCAACCCGTGTTTTTTCGACCACCATTCTCCCTTTTCACAAAGAAAGGGCGCGTTTTACTTTCAATTATTCCATTGTACAGATTTCTGTATACATAAGACTGAAAACAACCTGCCGACCAATAGCAGTTGATCCATTGGAAGCCTCAGGTTGGGAGATAAAATGAAAGCGGTTGCCACGGAGCCAAATGTGTGTATGTCACAGATGTTGACGTGAATCTGTGAGGAAAGGACTGTCCGGATAAGCCCATTGAAATATCCACCAGCCTAAGCATGAAAGCACCAGCAGTGGCTCTTCGCTACGGTGATGGCTTCATCGGTTGGATACCAGGGGGATACCGCACTACTGTCGGGCGGAAGACCAGCAAGCGGACGGCTACTAGCACCGTCATTTCACAATAAGACGGTAGAGTCAAGCAAACATCGGCTAGGTATGCGAACAAACAACTTAAACAACTCGCTAGTCCTTGTCTGGGTGTCTACGCAACTGTCTAACCGCTTGGTAGTGCTCAGGCGTCGAGTGGTACTTTTGGTGTGGCACAAGTGGAAGAAACTGGTCCAACGTGCTCAAACGTTTTGCCCCAAACGAATCTGCTCTATCTATATCCGTTGATGCAATCTTCTCAAGTCAGACTTGAGTCTGCAATACATCAAATCCTCTTCGTACGCTGAAAAGCGGAAACCTGTGAATGTTTGAAAAGCACCTGCAAGGAACGCATAGACTGCAGGCGTGGTAGAGAGATTCTTCAGTATTGTACCACACTCTTTTGAACCCAGGAAAGTTTCCGAATTTGATCAGCCAAATAAGAGGGTCGGCAAAGCGTTGTCAAGAACTTTTGTCTCAATGAGGTCATGCCAAGAGAGCCAAAAGGGGGCAACCGAGCAAACAGCAGCTAGTCCCCGTAAGAGCGGTAGTATCACAAGATGTTCTGCGTTGGGATTGTGAAGACAGTAAGGCGGTTCCTCCAGACAATTAGTATGACTATACTTAAGAAAGCAGTGATGCTCCGTTCTCCGAGGAAGGATGGGTTGGAAAAGGTCGGCTCTAAAGACCACCCACTCCGAACAGCCAATGACTGGCAGTTACCGCCCAAGCATTATTCAACAGTCAAAATCCAGACATTCCGGTGCTGTTCAGAAGGCGCCTGAAGTAAGCAGCCACAGTAGAGTGGTAGGGGGTCAGACATTTATTCTCTACTCCATACGCCCTCAGGTTTCACAACTTTCCCACAGCCCAATAGGTCAAATCGTTGCCATTAGATCTCATATTAGCAACTGATACTTCGGGAGTCAGACTTCTGAATGAAGTTACGGGTAGTGCCCTGGAACAAAGACCAGCCTTTTCCCATTATAATGTGGAGCAGATTCTTGTATCGAAGGCTCAAAGTTGGATAACCCAATCAAACCACCCTCTTCGGTATAGGAGACCACCAAAGCTGGTCATGGCATCAGAAGCACTAGAGATAGTGGACGAGTTTGCCAAGCTGCATAGCCGTATCACGTTGGATAGCATTATTGCCGATGAAGAGAATGCTAGAAGCCCCAAATTCGCAGGCATCCTGTTGGTCGATATGAAATTAGCCTGTCTGTAAAAGGCGGGATCTCGATGATGGTAGTGCGTCCAGTGTCCTTTTACGGTTGTGGAACCTGACCGCTGTGCGTAAAGGACAACAGATGAGTGCATGTCTTCGAAAACTGGCGCCTTCGAAGCATTGAACGTATGACGAGAGCATCGAATTAGGAACGCTGAAGTGAGACGAATGGTTTTTGGAAACTACTTGTCTAATTGGAGTTGTTCCATATACCAAGTGGTCGATTGCCTCACTGTGCCCTTTTTGCTAAGACACATTCCGACTGGTAGGTATCACATGGTGGACAAGACATGATCTGAGGAAGGAGCATGAAATAAGATGACAAGGGGCCTTGGCTGCTTTGGTACTTTCCATGCCAGCTTGTCACAGCTGTTCTGAGCATTGAGATCCATTTGACCCAATCAATGTGACAACAGATGACGGCCATTCGTGGCTTCAGGGTGATAACTCGTGGGAGCATACACTCTGACAAAAGTGGCGGAGTCGAAGAAATAATAAGACGGGTTATCACTGTTCTCGCAATGACGCAGTTCAGCGCATCCAAAATTCTTCCATTCATATGACCAATCTCTGAGAAACCAGCTGTATACTCCCATCAAATAGTATGTAAAGTTTCAGAACAGAGGAATGTACAGTCACCGTCCTGTACTTTCACTTTACCTACCAACCAAGTTTACCTGAGAGTAGTGGGGTCTGTACGATAACCTTCAAGCACCTCGGAAGAATGGGTTGTCTGCTTTTCAGGCTGGTCGCCTCCGTCTAGTCTAGAAAGGTACTGACTTTCCAGGTGCCGAGTCGAAGTTGGCATGTATCTACTACTTGTTTGTGACTGGTGCTATTCGCTAATTTTAAGTTATCTAGGCTGTCCTCTAGCTCGATGGACCTGAAAGTATTTCATGAGCCTATCATACGTTCTTGAGTCAGTTGTGGCAAGCCGACGAATTGAGAGTCTGGCCGATTTGGTTGTAAGGACTGGGCTAGCTGCACAACGCAGGAAGTGGAGAACAAAGAGATTTATCACATTTAAACCTACTTCGACCACGTCGTTCACAGAACCATTTTACCAATGAGTTCAGACCCCCAACACCCGTTGACAGCGGCGAAAGAATGAAACCTCATATGTGCTTGTACGTCTTCCTTGTCTTTGTCAAAAGTGCTGGATTTATACCTCCTTAGACAGTTGGGGCGAGATGGTTCAGTTGGTTAGAGCGCGAATTCACTAACCGGAAAGTCCGTGGTTCGAACCCGGTCTCTGCCTCTCGATTTCCCCTGTCTAGGCTTGGGTGACCTGGTAGTATCCCAGCCCTCGTGTAACCTCCGGATGGCATGGCAGCTAAGCACCGAAAGGGTGCTGAACGATTTAGGTAGTTGAACAAAAATTGAACACCAATGGTGACTGACCAGTTTTGGCCCACAACCTAGGTCTTATTGTTAAAGCTCTGAAAGATGACTTACGCGGACAAGTAGTATGGATCGACTAAGAACCTGTAAAACCAGCCTTGGAAATCGATACAGGCTTTCAGTTGTGTAAAGCAGGGTGTGAAAATGCTGCCATTAAAAAACACTCTCAAAACCGTCTTCGGTAAGTGGAAACCATTCCTTCTCACAATGGGTCAAAAGAGCCAGTGAATTGTTGTGCTGTGATGTCACAAAAGGGTTGGAGAAAAACTGGCACCATTGATTATGAGGTGAAGTGGAAACTCACTGATTAAAATACAAGATAATTTGACAAGTCACCAATGAAGCATACCAACGTGCTTCATTGGAAAAACAAATCTCAGAGCCCAGTATCAACCCATGAATCAATGAACTTCCAAAGAGGAATTGCGAGGAATTCTTGATTTCGAACAGCTACAATGCACGTCCTGATTCGAACTAGATCCATGTAAAGTTTTTGTTTTACTCCGACGTTACACTTTTTCTCAACTGCAGACACACGATTCTGGTACAATCCAAACGGTGAAGTTGGAAGGCAAAAGCGACTACAATATGTACATCCAATGGATGATGGTGGCGATGCACGCGCGATCACATACTTTTGTGTTTCCTGAAACCGTTTTCCATTTCGCTGAGTATCAATTGCCGATCCAGCATGGCGACTCAGTGTGGCACCGGGACACCATCAAACAAAACGAATAACTCAGGCGTAGGCCTCTTTCCCAGAACGCATACATTCACACAGGCTCTAGTAACCGGGGAAATCTCCAACATTCAAACGTGCCCTGACATACGAGGCTGCTTCATATAAGGTAGGAGCGTTGTACAGCCAAATCGATTTTATGAAAGTTCAACAGGTTCCCATTTTCTAGTTACGAAACGAACAACTTTCAAAAAATCTCAGCGGCAGTAAGACGCTGAAATTTCGACCATAGCAGTAGGACAATGAAATTAAGTGAGGTGTCACAGACCAAACCGATGACGAAAATATCATCTACGTCCTAAGTCGAGGTGGTTTTTACCGGCACGATGTAATCATCCGGTGAACTAAACCTGACCTCAAAAACACTGAAGTGCTTATGGTACCCTGTAAGACCGTTTTGGTAGGTTGGCCTGACACAACCATATACCGTATGGAACAGAACGCTGCTGATCAGGCTGCTGGTCGAATCGTTTGTGAGGATTTTTAATTCCGTTGAAAAAAAATTACAGTTCGATCACAGCCACGTGTATGTGGTGATCTTTGGTTAGAGGTACGCCTCCGCATCAAAAGATGAGTTGACAAGGTTCAGATGGTGGAAGATGGTCCATCCATCGTTCAGCTGTGGCACCCTTTCGGTGGCTAACTGTCACGCCACCAGAAGGAAGCACGAGGGCTGGGATACTGCCAGGCTGCCCAAGCGTCAGGATAAGAGCTCCTGACTCAAAAATACACCTGTGAAAGCTCGATCGCTCCTGTCTAGGCCTGAACAAAACACGTCATACTCCATTCATGCGCCTAAAAATGTAACAACTGAATGGTTGGATGCCGTTTTCCACGCTTGACACTGTGATCAGCACGACCATTGTACAGACAATGAACGGCGAAAAAGCAAAGGTGTCTGCCATAATGCGCCGATGATAGCAATACGACATACTGTCAGTGTAGCGCAAGCATATTCGGTTTGTTAGTGTACAGACACTATAACGATAGACAACACGGACATTGTCTGCAGGAGCGTAAAAGGAGGCGAGAGTGACATATAACAAGTGATGGTGTAATGAGGGCGTTTTGCGTTTCCATTTAAATTCACACTACAATGTGGCGAAAGTAGCCAATTTAAACGGAAATAGGATGAGTAAACGAAACGAAGCAAATACAGCTTCCGAAAAATTGCGCCAAACTGGATAAAGGAAAGGTTAGCTATAGGTAAGAACCAGTCATATGGGATGCACATCACCTTCACAAGGCGTTACGCCATAGAGCCATCTCATGCCGGGATTATGGGTGCAACTGAACAGTCTCAGGGCCCAAAAATTAGACTCGGATAGTGTTGGGGTAAGACTTACACAGACATTGGACCCAACAGTGCACAAGCCGTAGAGGAAAAGCCGTGGTTGGCGACTCATTATATCTGACGGAGACAGAAATACCCAAATTGTCGATATGATCATCAGAGTAGCCATGGGTATCGTGGGTCGAACAGCCTCCATGTAACCACGTCCCCTGTGCCACGGTACGCCCGGAGTACAGTCGTGCAGTAAATTGTACATCGTGAACGGAATGTGAACGAAGAAGAAAGATACTGGAACAAAAAGAATGACGATAATTTGCACGCAATAGCTAGTTAGAAAAGAATATTCTGGATATCAAAAAATTCAGCCACTTCAGCAGAAAATCAAATTCAACAGCTGCGTAGTCTAAGAATCAGCAGTGTAAGTAAGAGGCCATATAATCAAACTGACGTACACAGAAAATACGGTTAATTCAGGGGAAATTATCCCGTTTTCGCTGACATAGATATTGGGGTAATCCCGCTGAACTGTTTTTAAGCTAGCTAGCCTCCCGAGGTTTGGCCTGGATTCCGTTAGAAGAGGTTCGTCAGTAGCGGTTGGAACCACCAGACACCCGCAGATAGTTGTGATAACACAAACACTGAAAGGAGCCCGATTGCGTGCAAGTTGTGTAAGCTCGAGTAAATAAGACTGACGGACACATGCGCAGACTTCAGTAGAGCCTCAAACAGTATAGGTATGATGGTGATGTTAAACACAGTCATTAAGGGGTTATGTTGCTGAACAAGTACTTGGTACGCAACCGATTAACGAAGCTACGACGGCGCAGATACGGCGCTGTATTCAAGAGGGTGATCCAACCTTTTTCTGAAAACAAAAACATGTAATTTATGCCAGACCGACTCACCAAGCAGAGTAATCTCGAAGAGCACTGCCATGCTCAATCCAAAAACGATGGGTACGCCGAAAATTTCGACACCAAATTTATATGCCAAAATACAACTCAGAATGACACCCTGGAAGGACACAAATAGAGATTAATTTAAAGAACAGGTTGATAAAAACCTGGTATTACAGTAGAAGCCTCTACAACACATACTGATGGGTTCCTGTACAAACGGTCACTCCAGTTGAGTGGATGCCGGGCTTCGATAAACCGAGGTGTATGTTGCCAAAAGCTACACCCGGTGACTCATATCTTAACCTGAGAAACTTCTGCCGGACTTTTTCAACACAAATGCTGTGTTCTCACAATAGATACTGTCGGAGATTTTTACCGAACAGAAGAGGTTGTGGAAGACCGCGCAGTGTAAAAAGAGCGGTTCTCCTTTGGAAACCTCCCTTATTCCACCTATTCAACAACCGAAATAGCCAAAGCACATTGACGATATTCATCCCCAAAGCTGTGTCCACAGTGGCTCAATATAAAGGATCACCTGCCACATCTCGTTGGTTTAAAACATTCTACCAACCCGACAATGAGCTGTTGTGTGAAACAAAACCACGCATATAAGCAATAATGGGCACTATAGAGGATGGATGAAGCAGGAAACCGGGCTACACTTGTATGAATTCGGATACTATTGTTTTTAATCCTGGAGTGGCCATTCATCCCATAATTCACAATGGAGACGGAGCAGCCTTCGTGACCTGTGGGTGGGGGAAGTGTGCTTCTACTTGATATGTCCGAAACCTGGGTAACATCTAGGACATACAGCAGAGCTACCTGGCAAAATATCACTCAAAGGAACATAATCAGAACAGTTTCTGTGCCAGAAGGGTTTCGTAAAGAATTTGTAGATTTCTAACAGCGAATGCCAGTCAAGGCTCGTTAGATTTACGCTGATTACTAAAAATAGAATATTCTCTACTTCCTTTTTTCGTTGCAGCCAGTAGGTCCGTCTAAAGAGAACGAGTGAAGGGGTTAAAATGGTACTCCAAACAGTAGCAAAAAGACGATAGATTCATTCATACCCTAGAGTTGAGCCAGTACAGCGTTTAAATGAGTAATTTTACCGGTTTTCTTCGAAGTGTGCAACAAAAGTTGCGCCCTTGAGAGAAGTCCAGTAGTTTGGCCATCAGAAACAGCGAAAACACGCCTAAAGACTCCATATTTTTTACCTACAGGATTGTGATGGACCAAATGACATGAACACAAATCGCCTAACAAGTCGCACATTCTTGACGAAAATCACTTACGAGCTGCGCAAAGTCGAAAGACCAAGGTAGAAAAAGAACTCCAGTAATGTACTTTTCCCAGTGGGACGAGAGGAATGTCCAAATCAAGATCCACTGAAGGATGAACAATCTCATCGGATTGGAGTAGGAACCACACATTGTTAACAACGCAGCAGGTATGAAAAACATCGACCATGAATCGCACCCATGATCAAACAATTCACCTAAGGGTGAAGAAGATCCGGTTCTCCGTGCCTGCTTTCCGTCAGTGCCATCTGGGAAGAAAGAGGTGAGCTTTATGAGGTGCAGCAGTAAAACAATCAGTACCCATTGTGTGAGCTAGAAAGACCAATAGGGCTGTAAGTAACCAAGCCCAACTAGGTACATTTCCCGGATTATCAAATTGAGGATTGAAGTATGTCAGAATTAAGAAGTGCAGCACAGTCAAGAGGAATCCAGTGAAAGTTAGTAGGTTTGGAGCCAACCACTTTGGATAGAACTACAGTAGCAGGAAGGAGAGAGGATAGGTAAGGCAGATTACAAAACGGATAAAAAATGCAGAACGCACTTTGGTCACCCAATTCCAGAACGGATGCATAATCGCGTTCGACAGAGGAGAAGTATCCCGGCAGGAGTACTGTAACCGTTGGATCGGAATCGAGAGGTTTACCTTGTAGCTTATGAGGTTGGTTTTCATAGTATCAGTCAACATTTCTGAAACAGTGTCTAGAAGAAAACGCAAAAGGATTGGGTAACACAGGTCATGAGATATTTAGTGACTGTTGCCATCATATAACGAGAAAACGGAGACCGAGAAACAAAAAGAAGCAAGCAAAAAATGAAATAAAATTTGACGTGGACGCTACAGTTGTTGTGTACTGTCACGTATCAGTGGATCAAAAAGTATTTTACTGCGAAATAACATTCACTTTTACATTCAGATGATGAACCGGGCAAGTGCTCCCTAGTTAGTGTCACATGTGGCCATAGGATATCGAGAGGAGCGGGCAAAACCAGTCGTTGGAGGGGATATATAGAGTAGCCAAATTATCAGAGCCTAGTAAATGTGCTATAGCTAGTATAAAGCCTAGTGTAAAGCATCTCGACTTCCCGTGTCTAGGCTTGGGCAATCTGGCAGTATTCCAGCCGTCGTGCTTCCTTTTGGTGACATGACAACTAGGCACCGAAAGTGCCACATCTGAACGATATCACTATTGTTGGGATGATCATCCCGTGAACCTTCCAACAAAGGACACATTGGTCTACTTGTCTAGAACCGCTTATCATTTGGGGCAAAGAGTGACACTGCACTGAATGGTGCTGTGAAAGCTCATCCGATTTCACAGCCCAGTATTGTTCCAAGTCGAAATGGCACACGTGTAGTGCAATCACCGAGAAAAGTCCAAAATTCAGGATACACCTCGAGTTGAGTAGGCCAAATAAATTTCGTAAATAGAAGGGCATGCAGTTGATATTACTCTGCCCGACAATCAGCATGCCTGTCCTTCTAGTACGTGGTAGTGACTGTCACCGCACTGACAAACCGCTTCCTGAAAACTAATTGAAGCGGCTAGTATGCATTCCGGCCAGCACCGGCTTTTTACCTAATTATTACAATACACTGCCCCAACCACCGATTGCCTTTGCCTAAGTGTTTTATAGGCCGAATACCATGTACATAATCCTACACGTCAACATCAGTGTTAACACTGATGATTTGCTGCTGCGTTGCACATATCCGAGCCACCGCAGTTGATGAACCTGAATGTTCCTCGCGATTAAAATAACCGTAGCACGGCCAAATCCTTGTTTTTTAATTACGCCATCCGAAACCAGCACCACTTCTGAGACATCGGTAGTCGAAAACCTGAAACCTCATATTATCTGTCCACAGAGACGGTATCTAGACACCATGAAAGAATACAGCCCTTACTGTGGCCTGGTACATGCGGGCCTTAAAACCCAGTGATATGCTTTTTGGCGCAACAAGTGACGCAAATTAGCACATATGAATCGGGCCTCTGAGATTCTTGCACTGATTTCCGTCACAACTAATATAATTACCGAGGTATGTGAAGTCCTCCGAAACCTCCGGTGATTTGCATTGAAATTCCAGGTACGTCCAGAGATCGTGCGTTCTGAAGCATGGCTTTGTACTTTAAACGTGAAAGCAGCGTGCCGAAAGGTGGTGTGACGGTGGTCAGTTTATTCAACAGGGCTTGTGCTCCGCCTTGGTCTTCAAAGATGAGGGCGATGTCGTCTGTGCACTTCAGATAGACACGGCACTCACCAGCAACAATTTGAACCACGAGGTTTTAGAGATCTTCCAACGTTCGCCTCATTATTTCATCAATGATGAAGTTCAACAAAAATGAAGAGTTGACATCCTTGTCGGACACCGCTTTTTATAGAGAAGCTTCTGCGGAGCTTACCAGAAGATATCACACACCCAGATGCATGTGAATATAGGGATCGGATTATGTTCACGAACGTTTGGGGCACACCTTGCTGAGCAAACGTAGTTAACTGCAGTCATCATCATCATCATCACTTATGTTCACAACGTTTGGGGCACACCTTGCTGAGCAAACGTAGTTAACTGCAGTCATCATCATCATCATCACTGTCAGCTGTAAGAACCCCCTACTCGTCATACAGTGGTTGTAGCTGCCGCAGTTTCGTTCACCGATGACTTGGGGGGGGGGGTAGGTAGCTGCGCATTGCAG
>NW_008751762.1:1304297-1358525 GCF_000715545.1 Opisthorchis viverrini | reverse complement strand
GCATGGTTGCACCTTGTGGAACGAAGTTCCAGCCAGTGTAGCCCGCGGGATCGTTGCAGCACTGAAGCCCGACCACCACGTCAAGGTGGCAGCTTTAGGTCGGGGAAATGCAATGATCGATCGACAGAATCAAACGCACACTTGAAATCAAGGAATACGAAGATTGTAGGCCGCCATACATGTAGCGTTATTATAACACCTGACGGAGTGCGAAGATGTGGTCAACGCGACGTCTACCCAGTCGAAATTCCGCTTGGTGCTCACGGGCCAAGAAATCGCGTGACAGCGTAAGACGACGAAGAACCGGGGACGCCAAAAGCTTTGTTACAGTGGGAGTCAAACTATCACCCCTATGATCACTACATTCACTGCCAGTGCTTTTCTTCAAGACGAGCACAACTTTCCGCACTTGTCCGGGAGGGCCCATTTCTTTCAGATATACTCCAATGGACTAGACAGGTATTCACTAGGGAATTCACCATCATCCTTGAACAGAGTAGGTGGAATGTCGTTAGGACCAGCAGCATGATGACACTTGAATAGAGATAGACACTCGGATACATCTGAGTTTGAAAGGGGTTCTATATTCACAGTTCACCTTTATACTTAAGAACAGGATTCCAGATTAGAAGTAATAGATAGCCAACTGAAATGCTGTTCGAAGTAGCGACCTACTGGTCCAGACGTTCGGCTTTGCTAGATATCCGAGAGCCATTCTGGTTTCTGATAATTTCGCTGATAGGAGACTTCCAAAGATCAGTCAAATGAATCAAGCGGAACAACTTGCAGACGTTTCCAGCATTTCTTGCATCTTTCCTTTCTTCAGCCTTTCGGTCCACGCGGACACTCGGTTTCACCTGTCGTTGGATGGAATGGTGGAATGGTGGTTGCGGACCTCCAACAAAATCACGGTCCTCTCAGAGATCCAATGTTTGGATGGGGTTGGCTGGGTTGTACCGCAGAAGTTCCGACCTTGGGTAACGCTCTGGATAGCTTCTCCCAGTGACCGTTGATATCCGACATCAGACCATCTGGCAGGTGTTCGAGGGGCAAATTCTTACAGGTTCTTTTGATTTCTGGGCCTTCTCGGTGGCTAAGAAAGGCGTGCGCGTCTTGCAGACCTGAAAAGCACAATGAAAATCAGCGGTGCATAAGTACATTCTCGGAATTCACACGGGTATTCCAGGAGGCAGGCAGTGACCGGCTCTCGCCACGGGAAACTGACTTCCATTTGGCCTGTTTGGATTCGGGACTAGTTCATTGGTGGGCACCACGCTTTCCAGCGATTACTGCTGTTCCGAAGATTGCTACTCCAAATGAACAGTTTGTGATAGGCACACATACGAAGCAGGCGATTTCCGCGCGTCTCGTGTCCAAGTCAAGACGATCACCCGATGGGGCCTCAGCAGCGATTAGTCTACCTACCGCCACAGCAACCACAATGTCCGTGCTTTTAGCATCTGATGTCATAGAAACGGTCTTCGACAGATTCGGGACTATAGTCCGTTGTGGATCCATTTGGCTTGGATTCGGGACTAGTTCATTGGTGGGCACCACGCTTTCCAGCGATTACTGCTGTTCCGAAGATTGCTACTCCAAATGAACAGTTTGTGATAGGCACACATACGAAGCAGGCGATTTCCGCGCGTCTCGTGTCCAAGTCAAGACGATCACCCGATGGGGCCTCAGCAGCGATTAGTCTACCTACCGCCACAGCAACCACAATGTCCGTGCTTTTAGCATCTGATGTCATAGAAACGGTCTTCGACAGATTCGGGACTATAGTCCGTTGTGGATAAGAAGACAACAGAGAGCGATATACCTCACCTCGAAATTATTTTACAGACTGTCAGACGAACCGCAGAGAGGCTACTGTCAAACGGCAGCCAATCAAGTACAGACGCTACTACTCGGTCGATCGATACGCTTTAGTCGTTTTGTTGGAAATTGAAGTTTTTGGAGGCACTCGATGTTACAAGCTGCGTTAAGCGCCAAATTTTGCAGGGACAGTGGGGGTGGCTTCGTCATTCGACAAATAGTCTGCACGATCAGTAACCCATATTGGAGGTGGTGATCCACACCAACAGTCGATGTCCCCCTTGGTCTCTGTGACCAGCCGGCTGATCCTCCTGTTTGCCGATGTCCGCAGGATCCGCTACTGCTGCGATAAATGACCTTGTCCCCATGCGAGGAAAATCAACATGGACACTAACCAGGTAAGTGCGCACGCTGCCCTGATACCGTCTTCGTTAGTAGCCGGGAAAACGTAGCCGTCCTGCCATTAAGCGAGTACGCAGAAGAACATGGTGCTATATGAATCTCGACCGATTCAAGTGTTTAAGGTCGTCACTGAAGTCGGACTTACAGAAGCTGCGGCTGAGCGTGTTACATAGTGAACAAAGTGGTCAGTCATAGTTTTGGGACACGCGGGGAAAGTAATAAAACCTTGGCGCAGTAAGGAAAAAAGCGAAAATTTAAAGGTGTAGGAAGGAGGACGTCAGCAGTAACGTCTTTGCTTGTCTGTCCTACTGTATGCAGAAAGTAAGGCGACCAGAATGCTCACACCCCTCATCGGCCGACGAGGCGTGAGATATATTTTAGTTGTAATTACCACGGTTGTATGTGCGATTGGATACTATCAGGGCGCTCACATTTATACAGAACATTTGGGGCCCTCGATCAAAGCTTTAGCTCAAAAGCCTGATCACAAGACAGCGGTGTTTGGCGGCAAATACCAGTGCATTGCCATTTTTATAGAACAAGTCGCCATACATGTCCCAACCCTCAGATTGGAGGACCAGGACACTGTCTGTCGGACCTGTAACCACTGGCCTATTCGGTATAAGACTCCGCGAGAGCCGCTAGTGTAACTCAGTCGGGCACAAAAGCACACAAACCATCATACCACGGTAACGTCCAGTGTATTCTTACAATTCCCACGACGGATACTGCATGTTAAGTTGGTACTAAAATTGACAATGCCAATCCTGGGTGAAAGACCGTGCTAATAACACCCATATTATAGGTAAGCCACTTCTACCAATAAACACCTTATGTTATCCCGAAGAAGGCACACAAAACAAGACAGATGTCGGTAAACGATTTTGCAGCATACGTAACACGTGGTCGAGCCACTGCAAATGACGGCACTGGATGGTTCCCACAACTGAAATATCCCCGCACAACACCCGTCTTCGAAGTACGTTGTCACCCTAAGGCATTGGACTTACCATTTGAGATGACTGAGCCTCGGAATGGTAGTACATGAGTCTCCAACTATCCTATTGCACACCTAGGTGTCCAAACTGTGTACAGGATGCTTGCCCATTGCCTTTTTAAATGTAGTGTCAAAGGTAACGCGATCTAGCATCCGAGGTTATGCGGCACCGCATCTTTGGGTAGCGGGAGCATAAGCAGGTCACATTGGCTAATGTGCAATTATAAACTCTATCACACATGTAGTACGCACGTTATGAAAGCATAGTGGGACGACTCTACGAAGCTAGGGGCTCAAAAGAATTCCTGGAGATGGGGAAACGGAAGAAACCTCATAATCCGAACTGCCAGGAACTTCATACCGCAGACGTAAAAGCATGTAGTATACTGGTTCCGCCAGTTTATTGATCGCCAGGATTGATGTAAAATCTCGCTTACTAAGCATCGGCTCATGGGTTTCTTTTTGTTTTCCATCCATAGAAACTGTTGTGGTACTTCCACAGCGTGCATATTACACGTGTAGTATGCATACTTTGGAAGCACCAGCGGTCACTGATTCTCCGAAGGTAGGGTTCACGACAGAATCCTTGGACCGAACACGTAAAGATCATGAGCTGAAGCCCAGTAAGCAAAGTTGTACATCACCAATACTTACACATAAATCAACAAAATCGGCAGACACAACATACTACATTCGCCCCCTTTTGAAGAACGCCACTCTCTGGTGTGCAGTGCCTACGAGAATCGGCCGATGCTGGTGGTGTGCGTGGGTGGTGAATGTGGGCATGCGATGAATACACAGCCTGCATTTTGATTGGTCGTTTGTGCACAAGGCATAAACCGCGGACATGTAAATAGAGCTTGTGCCGTTGGCTATTTGGGCGCTCCGTATTCGCACAATGAAATTGAATTTTTGAAAGTTATAACGTGTCCCTGATGGACTAAGGTTATCGGGCAATGGAGTTGAGAGTACTAATCTAGACTTTTAAGCCCCAGTTAGGCATCCAGGGGTTTTAGCGATGCTCGGAAATTGTTACACAGGACTTTTCAACCAGGGACATGATTACCACAGTGAACAATGGAATTTAGTGGATATACACTGCTGATGAGCTCTAATAAGAACGAAACTCGAGTCCAGTGCTTCCTTTTTGTGTGGACTCACCGGAATGATTACGTCAGGATAGGAACACGGCCGTTCAAGCGAGAACGGTGTGGCTATGGACAAAATACCCAACCCGCAAAACCCCGAAATTTAGTGAGTTGAAAAAAATATGAACGCAGCTTAAGACGGTTTTTGGTTTGAGCGCACAGTCATCAAAATGCACCATTTTGACGTAGAAAGCTCTACTCCACTTGTAAAGTTTTCGCGCCCTATTCCTCTGAAACCGCTGCTCGGAAAAAGGAAACTTTAGAATTTGATGGTGATTATTCGGGCGCTTAAGGTTTCCTCACGCAGCCGCAGTTTCATTGGAAGTTGTTTGAACGAACTCGAGGCCCACTGTGTGCGCAGAATTTTAATGGCTGACGGTGATCTTGTCCATCGTCTCTATGAGAAGGGCAGGAAGTTTTGTGGAAAAACTGATTTCTTCGCGTGGTTCCTTACGTCGTAGATTTGGAAGTAACCTCAAACCGTTTTAGACAATAATCGCATCCATTACATCCGCGCACGCTCAAACTGAAGTGGACGTTCGCCGCCTGGAAGAAAATATCTTCTATGGTTGCTGCAAGCGTCCCGCTGAAGTCGTCACAGTTAGTGTAAGATCCGGATGGTTAAGGATCTCACAGGACGATTGCGACTATCAGATTATACGCAGTTCGTAGCCAGTAGTCAATAGGTGCAGACAGACGTGGGGCAGTAGATGATATATTGAAGACTGACAGGAACTGGTTCTACAGAAAACGGATTAGTAAGCATCATGAATTAAGAAAACGTACAATCAACAATGACGCAATCTGCAGGAGCGGGAAGTAGTCACTGTCACAGCACGGATTTCTATAGGGGCAACAAGAATTAAGTACCAAACGATGTGCAAACATACATATCGGGGCAGTCTGACAGTGTGAGTTGGCCGTAACGGCGCAGGAGTCAGTACGTTCGGGATGTGAAGGACTGTCTTTCGGTCAGCGCCGACGCAGCCGCTCGTGTCGCGTGACAGGTCTGATTGCGCGGTTTCGTCCGTTTAAAACAAAACT
The DNA here is from genome assembly GCF_000715545.1 of Opisthorchis viverrini. Classification (NCBI taxonomy): domain Eukaryota; kingdom Metazoa; phylum Platyhelminthes; class Trematoda; order Opisthorchiida; family Opisthorchiidae; genus Opisthorchis; species Opisthorchis viverrini. Next base: position 1,353,116 of record NW_008751762.1, on the reverse strand, counting down.
CAGCAAGGGCTATCTGCCAGGTGCGATACATAGGTAATACAAAATAAACAGCCATATTGGACGTCCGGTTGGTGTAGTCGGTGACGCATTCGCCTGCTGTCCGCAGACTCTGGGTTCGATATCCGGTCGGCGCGCTTTTCGGTCGGAGTGGACGCTCGTGAATAGGTGCAATCCAGACGAACTTGCAAGCAATGACGGACGGGCAAATTAAGTATTGACATCAGTTACTGAGGCATAAGCAGACCCTAGTAAATTCTTTGTTTTTCTATGATGGTCAGAGAACGTTATACCTAGCTTAAGGTAAGGTTTAGTCTCCACCGACATACCCAATCACCAATAGTGCCGTTGGATAAACTATTGGGTTCGCGGTTACAACAAATAGGCGGCATAATAAGATGACCACTGACTTCAATTCCTTGCACAAATTAAACGGACTGAAGCGGTTTTGCGGGTAACGCTCCCCTGGAAAATATAGTGAACTATGGGCAAGTGATCAGACTGTGTATGAAAGTCCTGGTATCGTCATCGCGACGCCATACTTTGGTTAGTGAACAGCATCGTACATGAACATCTTGGATGAGCCGCTTAGGGTTTTCATTGCAGTTACGGTATTCTTGGGTCTATCGAACGTTCTTATCGGTCCATTGCTGCCATTCAAGCGAGGGAATAAGGCAGCCATATCTACGGTGGGGACTCAAACTAGGAAAGTTTCCGAACGGCTTGCTTCAAAGCACTTTCATGTGTGCTAGAATGCCTCCCGAAATAACAGGCACAAACGTTGTCATAATTTCCAGCTACTCCGAAGAGGCGACACTGCGCGATGTTCACGTGCGGATAATGGGTATGAGGTCAACGTGAACTGGTGAGGACGTATGTGAGTATAAGGGTCGTGCATTGGCTAGATTGTGTGCAACCAAGATAGACTGGAACTTGCGGAGACATGAATTCAGAGATATCTGGTGATGCTGCGTGTTCGTAGGATGGGCTGACATAACCAGAATGGAACTGTTACAGCCTAAAGAAAAGCGTGGAACTTTGTAAAATCAGTTGCCTTCGGAGCGTCATATCACGTCAATTTGGCGAGTCCCGTAGCATCTTTTCCTCTTCTATCAATGGATATTTCGATTTATAGGTTGATTGTTCGGGATGAAGGCCACGACCAGGTCAGGCTCAGACCGAGATGCACTATCCATTTCTTCATCGGAGGAGGCGGGTTATGAGGCTCATCATGCAAGAAGAGTGTATTTTGGGGAGAGAGCATACAGATGAAGTGAGAGTTGCCAACCATGAAGTCTTTTGCATCATCGTGGACAGGAGTTGCATTAGGGGCGGACATGTTACGGAAATATATGGGGAGCTCCCAAAGCTTCCGTACAAAATATGTCCGACGAGGGCACCCACTCTCCATTTCCAGTTCATTTCGTGATCGATGAGATAACGAGACAAACGCTGGAATAACTTCTAGATCCGGAATTCAAATAGGTGGCGAAAATCTCGTCGATCTGGAGTATGCAGACGTTGCTTTCATCTTCGAAGAGGAAGAAAAGACGCAGCTGTTTTAGGCTGCACCGACTCAAGTCGCTCTGTCCGTTGGTGTGCACTTTGGACCCACAAAATTTCACGTTATTCGAGCGATGTTTGTTCCCAAGAGGTGAGCGGCGTAACGTCAGGCGTGACTATAAGGTTATTCAGAATGAAGCGTAAGTTTTTTGCAGTCGCAGGTAATGGAACAAGTGGGAAATAGGGTAATAGTAGGGTCAAGACAGAGAAGGGCATAGTTGTGGGTGTGCTATCAAACTGGGCATAGCAACGACATGCCATCATTGCACTGAAATACTTCGGTTTCCGGACAGCCCCCTAACAGACGCCATTTTGAGATGATTCTGCATTTTACATGGCGATTTTTCGGTTGTGCACCTCGGAGTTCTGCTGAAGAATGTGTCCTTGCAGTTTGCATCTAGATCATCACTATCTGGGACAGTTGGATCGCATCAGGTCTGTCTACATTGTTAGCCCATTTATCGGGAAATAGTCAACCTGATTTCAGAAGTGAAAATGGGTTGCATTAATTCGACATGAACGATGAGTTAGATGAAGCCCAGAAGAGTGCTCCCTTGTCTTGAGCGCGGTACGTTCGAGATCGGTTTCGTTTTTCCCTCGTACAAATTTGTGAAAGAATTATTTCGTTCGATCTATTCACAGAATACACACGAATGATTGTTGAATTTTATTACTCTAACAAAACATTTGAAAGATGAGCCTTGATAATTTGCGCACACTTCCTGTTTTACATCTAGTCCTAAAATGACATCAATTTATACCGATTGCCCTCTGCAACCATTGATAGACCACAACAGATGTGGACGAAATAGTTGCCCGTCGAACGTCAAACGTGGAATGCAAGGTCATACCTGCAAGGCCTGGTGGCACTTCAAATGCACGGGTTTACAGGACGGCCAGATAAGCCGACTAGCTAACTCTCCTGACCCGTTTGTCTGCGCTAGCTGCCTCCACGTTAAGAGTGCAATGCATACTGCAGCCAAGAAGAGAGCCCCCAAAAACGGTACCCAATCCCCACTGCAGATTCAGAAAGACCGATGTCAGTTTTCCGCTTTGATCGGGATACTTGACGCAAAATTGAAGCGTCTTTCAAAGGCACTGGAGGACTCAGACACTAAGACTACAGCGGCTTGGACGAAAGTTGATAAGAAACTTTCTTCGCTGAACGAGTACATCGCGATATCCATACCGGGCCCTCTGGCTGCGAAGAAAGTAATACAAATCTCTGACGCGACTATTAAGACCGCCACAGCGTCTTTAGTTGACAGGCCCCCAAAGGATAGCAGATTGATAATCTGGGGGTTCAGTCTCCGGAAAAATCACGCCAGCGAAGCTGGCACAATCAATCCTTAGGAATGTCCCCACCAAGCCTGACCAATCGCCCCACGCAAAATGGTCACGCCAGAAGGGAGGCAAGCGAACTTTTGGACTTCTAGTCACTTTTTCTTCTCTATCTGATGTACAGAAGAACTAGGAGCGGGCTGGCAGCATTCAGAAGGCCAACCCAATGATCAGGCGTCTATCTGGGGATCGCTCTCTAGACGCGCGAAAGTTTGGTCACAGCAGGTCAGGGATGGAGGCACGAGACAGGCTTCCGCCGGGCACCAATTCAGCCGACCCCAAACTCATGACCAAGCTGATTGTAGTCATATCCCCTTGTGCTCCCGAAAGCAGGCTGATAAAAGCAGTTGCTTCCCCGGACAGCAGTTTCTATTCGACCACAACAGGCCTGTCGCCCACCAAAGACAGTGATGGTCTGGAGGAAGCAAACCTCACATGCAAGCGGCGCCCAAAATGCGTGGAGCTACCAACGCTTATCTCCGTAACAGACGACACAGCTGCAGCCATGCACTCCTCAACGAAGCCACAGCCTCTGAACTGTACTGAGTCAGATGTGCGGAGACAAGCAGCGAAGCCAGTCTCCAGCTCCACTGCGTCAAAAGCGGCCTCTCTGCTTGTGGACACAACCGCCGCCCAGGACCCCGACATCCTAATCCATAAGCATGACTACAGTCATCAGGAAAATCTCTCGTGAATACAGTTGGCCACGATGATCGCAGGCGGATCGAGTGTCCACACAAACACGAAAGAAGAGCGACTGCAGCCAAACAAGCCACAGAAAATTCGCCAGCTTTGAAAATTGCCGGCTGGCTTCAAGGTGCAGACCTCCGCGAAAATCAGCCCCTTGGGAGCGCCACCAAAATCATTACTTCTTGGTGCGCCACCCAACGCCCAGGGCCTCACTGAGATTCTTCCGATCAAGTCGCGCCCAAACCCCCAAGAATCCAGGAAGGCGAAAGCTTCCCGCAAATCTTTGATCAACCGCAAATCTGGTCGCCAATAATGGGGAGCTGAAAGAGCTACAAACAGCAACGGTCGAAATTCTCGCCCACGGGGAAAACTCCGTCCTCCAAAGCCAAAAGGCCTGAGCGAACCGGGCTCCCACGGAACGAAGAAACCTCACAAGCGAAAAAGGACCCCAGAAACCATGAAGACAGGTAGCAGACGACATCGCCCTAGAAGTCCCTTCGGAGCCTTGGACCCAACTATTAAGTTTGCTAACCACCCTGGTCACTCAACTTTCGGCTCCTCATCCTCGGAGGCAGCGGAGACGGTACTAAATTGCTTGTCCACAAACTGCCTCAGCCTTTTCAACAAATTCGGTGATATTAAAGAGTCAGCTTGCCTTGAACAACCGTCCATAATTGCACTCACGGAGACCTGGCGCACACCAAATGTCTATGCCGCCGAGATCTCGATAGACGGCTACTCTGTTTTTCGAGCCGACTCAAAACGAGGGCGGTCAGGTGGGGTTGTCCTGTACTTACATGCGGCCCTACCAATCTCAATTGTCCTCTTTGACACCACCCCTGCACCCTTTTGCGATGCACTATGGGTTCAAATCCCGCTGCGTGGGTCCGATTCTCTCCTTCCTGGTGTGGTCTACTGTAGACCCTCGAGTCCCTCTGAAGATGACCAATTCCTCATACAAACCTTGGGCAACTCTCCTCCAACTACCACTTCAGTCATCTCCTTCTGGTAGGTGAATTCAACGCCCCAAAGCCCTCCTGGATGGAGCTCCAGCCAGTCCGATCAGGCGGAATTTTTGCAGCGGCGCTGATTGAAGTCGTTCAACAGGCGCTGGACTCGGCATGTAGTTTCACCCACCGGATACCGCGCAGGCCAACTACCATCACTCCTGGATTTGGTCATCACCAACGACAGACACTTCGTTGATCAGGTAACAATTAGAGCTCAACTGGGACATAGCGACCACTGTATGTTGACCTTTGATTTCATCTGCTATTGGGCAAGAAATCCCGAACCTCAACGTGGTTTCAAAACTTCTGCCGTGCAGACTTCTCGGGAATGTGCATCCTTGAACAAGTCACAATTGGATGAGCTCCGGTGGAAGAACTATATAGGATCAGTGTCCAGAAAGTTCACGAGGCTGACGCGACGTTCGTCCCAAAAACCAGCACGCACCAGGACGAACCGCAGGATACCAAAAAGGATTCGGCGACTTCTGGAAAAAAGGTCTTAACTTTTTTCAAAACGTTGATTACAGGAGATACAGAACATGAGCTGGTGTTCCGTAAAATGCGGGACCGCTGTGAATCAGAAATCCGGCAATGGAACATACGAAAACAAGTCACCATCCTGGACCCCTTCACTGACCTGGTTGCATATCCCTCCTCCGGCCTTAAGCTTTTGTACATAGCCCCATTGTTCCTAGTTCTTCAAGCCTGGTCGCATCCCTGTGTAACTCTGTCAGCCCTATTTCATGTCTGATGCTTTGCTTTGGCTGGATTTAACTAACCTCAACCAAACTAAAGCCTCAGTTCCACGCTGTTCCGAACCATTTCGCATCCCCTGAACACGCGCAACGCACACATATCAGATGGTGGGTCTGAAGATGCGCTATGAATGAAATATTTGTTTGGCTCCACAGCCCAATCATTGACACATACGCACAGCACTTTTCCCTCTTGCCATCTAGAGCGATCGTATGCGCAAACTGCTAATAACTTATGATTTCCTGATTACAAACAGTCACAGCTAGCACTTAATGGCTGTTTTTGCCATGCACCATTCGTTTTCTGGGGTTGACAGCATTGACTCGGCGACCAGTGATCCTTATTCTTACTCTCCTGCTAGGTTGATGGAGTAGACCTCAGTTAAGCTACGATTCTTATCAATTTTCCGGGAAGCTGTTGCTTGTCCGCTTTTTACTTGTCCACTGTCACTGCTCACATTAACCCCTCTTTCTGCACAACAAGGACCCGATGTCATGACGTTTTGGTGGGCAAAAAGTACCGTCCGTTCTCAACTAGTCCAACAGCTAGCCCTCCTGCTAGCTACCTCGACGACAGTTTTCACCTTCCCAAAATTAGACACCTGCACTGGCCCAACTAGTACTTGGTTTCTAGGTCAGCAAACTTATTCACCTTTCTTGGGTCCATTTAGCTTGCTGTTATCTCTTTTCAGATTTTTTTCTATCGACGCCGTTGTATATCATGCCTTTTAACACCCGCCACGCACTATTGCTTTCATTCTATTTCTTTCTCGTCACCCCCTATTCTCAAGCGTCAATCCTCGACTGCAGTTGCCCAAACGCCCCTTAGAACTGTCATTCATTCAGACTGGCTGGTGCCCGGTCTACACTCAAACGGTCCTCCAACAAAAGGGAAAATATCCGTGAGCCTACATCTGCAAGATTCCCTGACTCAATCTCCGTCTCACCCAGAACCAGCTGCCAAGGAACTGCGTACCACTTCTCCAACCATTGACGAGCGTTACCGGGCTGTCCATAAACCGAAACATGTCAGTGCGACGATAGCATGGCACTGCCATACCCAGTGAGATGGCACTCCCGCAACCACTTTCTCCAGAATCTCGACTGCAACCCCTCGCCCACTGAAGCCTGGAGCCACAAATTCGGGCAGTTCACGTCCGGTCCCGTCTCTGGGACGAGCTCTTCCGTACCCAATGAATTTTCGCTCAGATTAGGCTAGCCTTGTTTTTCTGCTGCAATTTCGGCTTGCCTCTTGCACATATTCAAATCCGTATGCGGAGTTCAGATCGCCCTATGTATTAGCAACTTCTTCCATCCAACCTATTCCCCTGCACCTGAATTCCCTATAACAATGCAAACAGTGAGTCTGCTCACTTTCAGATTAAACCACATTTTTGAGACAAAACTTGCCATGTGCTCCCAATTTGAATTATCCCATCTCCATCTCCGCTCTTGCACGTTGTGACTCCGGCCACTTACCCAACCACACAAGGACACTCATGGACAGCAACGGTTTTCAATTTTAGTTCATGCCAAATGACTGTCTTTGAACTAGTTGGACCTTATGGCCATTTTACCCAACAAGTTGGGAAATAATCTATTATTACTATATCATCGGTTATTCCCCACTGTTTATGACATTGTCCTAATTTTTGCAATTCCCACTCCCCAAAATCCCCCAGTCAGGCTCAGCTATGACTGTAAAACTATGAACACGCCAGAGGGTATGCCACCCACAAGTTGGGATTTCTTACGGATTCACGGATTGGTACACAGGATCGAGGCTATTGTTCAACTTTCCCTGGTCGGCTTTGTTCTTGTCGGTCAGTGGCTGTCATTCACCTGAAAGGCACAAGTGAAAAAAGGGTGCAGCACTGCTCTTTGTGTTCTCAGCGCGGGACAGTATGCTTGCCAGCGCGAGGATTCGCATAAATAAATGTCTAATGGTGCTTTAAACTGGGTTCTGGAAGGAGCATGGACAACCGTCGGAGGAAGGTCATTCCACGCAGCTACTGCGCGAAATGAGAAAAAATTTTGTCTAATGAATGTATGTGCTCTGAGCTTGAAAATTTTCATACTATGTCCTCGCCGGGTGTTTGCTGGTTCAACGGTAAAAAACCTGTTTGCCAAGCTTTGTTCAAACAGGGCGTTAGTAAGAATTAGGTCCCCTCGGAGGCGACGGTACTCCAGGGGAAAGAGATCAAGCATCGCGAGACGCGTTTCGTAGTCCACGGATTTGAGGCCGGCAACCATTCTCGTGGCGGCCCGCTGGACACGCTCAATGAGGATAACGTCTTTCGTACGTCCTGAGTAGACAACTTGGGTAGGCCCCATGGAGTATTTGTACTTCATGCGAGTAATACTGGGAAAGGTGCGTCAGATCATCCGTAAAATGGTGAATGCCTTTTGGGCCGATTTCTCATGGTGCAGTGAGAAGGACAAGTTTGAAGAGACACAAATGCCCAAATCCTTTTTGGCATCTATCCTCATGATGTTTTCGGGTCCCGCTTCACCATGCCTAACAAAGGCATTCGCTGAATCCCCTCCAAACGATGTGTGGACCACTTTTCGCCATTCAGAGGAAGGTGCCAGTCCAACGATCACTGCTCGGCAGCGTCTGCATCCATTTGGAGGGTACTGGCACTGGAACTTCAGGGTTTCAAGTCGTCCGCGAAAAGTAGAGACGGACTTGCGAGAAAATCTGAGAGGTCGTTGATGTAGATCAGAAACAGGAGTGGTCCCAAGACGGAGCCTCGAGGAACTCCAATGGAGACCGGCGTTGGAGAAGAGAAGACCGAGCCTATTCTCATTCGGAATAGTCTATCTAACAGAAACACCTCTATCCAGCTAAGGATTTTCCTTGAATCCCGTAATCCTCGAGTTTGTGGAGCAGCGGGACGTGCGGGACCTTGTCGACCAACGCCAACCAGGTTGCCTATTCAGGACGCACGAAAGACGTCACATTCATTGAGCGTGTCCAGCGAGCCGCCACGAGAATGGTTGCCAGCCTCAAATCCGTGGACTACGAACCGCGTCTCGCGATGTTTGATCTCTTCCCCCTGGAGTACCGTCGCCTCCGAGGGGACCTAATTCCTACCTATGCCCTGTTTGAACAAAGCTTGGCAAACAGTAAATCTCCAGGTTAGGACACCGACCTGGAAATATGCACAATGGAATTTGTGAAGCAATTGGTTGGTTAGTCACTGCAACTTTGTTTAGTCATTTCTTTTAAATGATATCGCGAAAAATTTCATTAGTCTTAATCGATTATGCGTTTTTTCAGGAACCCTGTCAAGTAATAAGCTGAGAACTGGGTGAAACACACATTATGTTTGTACCGATGCAACTAATATAAGCATGTTCAGTTAAAGGTGGTTGTATATTTTTCAGGCATGGGGTGTTTTCAGGTGGACGACGTATGGATAAGAAGAATCGCCTTTGGCCGTTGAACTAGTTTATCATGCATAGTTGGGGCACTATGGCCAGCTACGAGCATGTGCACGAGCCCGGCACTTACTATAATTAGCCTCGACATCGAGTGCATTTATGAATATTACGGGCTTTCTTTGGCCATTGAACTTGGCTACCAGGCATAATTGAAGCCTCATAATCAGCGATGCACATAGACACAGGCCTGGCAATTACGATAAGTAGACAAGATGGGCGATGTCGACCACAGTCACGAGTATATTTGAATACACAGGAGTTGCTGTTGGTGGTTAAGATCTTTTAAGTGTGATCTAATCTACCTCTGTTCACTGACCTCTTGATTGAAAATGTGTGGTGACCCTCTACTTTGAGCAACCGAAGTGGACTCTTCGTGTTTCTCGGGCGATCGTGATATCGGGTTATTATTACTTTTTTTCGGACTCTTCAACACCGCGTTGCACCGAACCGATGTGGTATAGGTTAAAGCTGAGCAACTGCTTTTTTTGAAGTGCGGAGGCCATATATCGTGAATTCCAATGAAGTATACCAGTTTGAAAGTCTAGACTAAAACAGCGAATCAAAATATCTTAATTTGATGGTGAGCCACCTTGACTCGAGTCGACGGGTGGTTGTAGTGAGATAACCAGGTGTTGGTATTCTCTTAGAACCATAATGCTCGTCGTCACCAATGGAAACAGCAAGGTTAGTGCCGGTGCTTCGCCGCTGTACAACCACACGGTCTAATTATATTCAAACTTCTGAACAGAAAAAAGGATGTATAGGGGACGAACCCGGCACTACCTTTACACGAGCATCAAAAGCTCGGTCAGGCAATCTGGGAAGAAACCTACAGCACTGACGCCCGTTAGCTACTATTGAAAGGAACAAGGCCTTCGCCTTTATTCGGAAATGCCAACTGACCGGTTACAGACCATTGAACAGGGAAGCAAAACTCTAATCTGCATCTTAGTTACAAAAACTGGACACAGATCTTCTCCCGAACGAGTCTTCCTAGAGATTCGTTGCCTCCACTCATTCGTCGGTCAAATCCAAGCAAATGTTACAAAGTGGCCCCACGAATTCCGCAACAGAATTCCATTTTTCAATCGACGCAAAGCGAAATTCTACGAACAACACATACTACTCGCGTGCCTCCCGATCAGTAGTATCACCGTTACACACCTCCACCCCTTAAAGCTCGTTCGCATGCCATCGATTTTCATTTACCTCCGTCAGGTCGGCTTCGGCAGCGGGTCTACTCGGCCGCTCTTCAGGTGTATCATGCCACTTGCGAAGCTGCGTCCCATTCACTACTTTCGATCCCCGACCATCTTGAATGGTATAGACGTTCCCCCGGCGGTCGGTGACTACAAACGGTCCTTGCCATCGACTGCCCAGCTTCCGCGACCCCAGTCCACTCCTTCCAGGATTCTGGTGATCCTTCCACTTGACCTTCGTGCCTATGGGGAACGTTCGGACCTTTCTACTTGCCGTTTTCTGCCTAGCCCTTTCCTGAACGGCGGTCAAATTTTCTCGAGCTCTCTTTCTTTCTTCCTCTAGCTCCTCCGGAGACAAGCGTGTTGCCGGCCACAACCCAATTTCCTGATCAACCGGAAGGCGCGGATGTCGACCGTACATTAACATAAACGGGGACTTGCCTGTGGTTGACTGCGTGGAAGCACGATGAGCTAACAACACCATTGGCAAGTTCATTTCCCAGTCACCTCCTTTGGCCGCAAGCCACTCCTTGATCGTTCGGTTGTTACGTTCGGTCAGGCCATTTGTTTGCGGGTGGTATGGTGCCGTCCTTAGCCGTCTGATACCCAGCTTCTGCAAGCAATTACGAAACTCTTCGCTCTCGAAGCAAGGCCCCTGATCGGTTAGGATCATTTTTGGCACCCCATGGTTGGCCACAATGTGATGCATTACCACTCCGCTGATCGTCGTCGCCCGCTGATTCGGCACGGCTGCCGCCTCAATCCATCGCGACAGGTGTTCTGTCATCATCACGATGTATTGGTTCCCACTGGTTGTCACCGGAAAGGGGCCCATGACGTCAACTGACCACAACTCGCCGATTTCTGAGACAGGAATGGGTTCCATGGGATGGGTCGCCCCTGTCGTATCCGCTTTCATTAGTTGACAACGCTTACAGGACACCACATAATCCATCACCTCACTTCTCATCCCGGGCCAGTAGGCCCTCTGCCGAAGTAGGTCGTATGTCTTGGTGCACCCTGTATGTGCCATCTCATGGCATTCAACGATGAGATTCCGTCTCAAGACGCGAGGTATCACGGGCAGCACAACATCTGAATCAGTGGCGTTCCAGGAAATTATGCCAGCTTCATTCAGCCTCAGCCGATCAAAGTGACTCTGGAACGCTTCTAATTCCTTGTCTCCCTCTCCGTTCTCAATGTTCCTTCCATCCAACAAGGCGGCTGCAACCTTTTGTAACACCGGATCCTGCCGTTGGAGTTGCACCAACTTTCCGGGATCCAGTTCGACGACGAGGCCATTGGCTCCAATCATGATCTTGGGGACCTCATCTTCAGCCTCTGGCCTTGACAGCCAATCAGCCAAGTGGTTCTCCTTCCCCGGCACGTGCTGGATTGTGAAGTCGTACTCTTGCAACCGGAGTGCCCAGCGTGCGAGCTTCCCGCGAGGATCTCTGGTGGTCCTGATCCACTCCAGGGGTTTGTGATCGGTTTCGACATGAAACCTTTGCCCAAGCAGATATGGTCTCCACTTATCCAGGGCCCAGACGATCGCTAAACATTCCTTCTCAATGGTGGAGTACTTCTGTTCAGCGTTAGTCAGGACGCGACTGGCATATTCGATAACTCCATTCCTCTGCTTTAGGACTGCGCCGATACCGCGATCACTGGCGTCCGTTGCAACAATGAACATCTCTCCGACCCTGGGAAGTTTGAGGGTCAGTTGCTGATCCGACATCCGCGCTTTGACACGCTCAAAAGCTTCATGTGCTTCTCCGGTCCATTCGAATTTCCGATTTTGACCGAGCAAATCGTACAGTGGCGCAGCGATCTTGTTGAAATCCTTAACGAACCGGCTGTAGTATGCTGCTCGTCCAAGAAACTGCCGTAGAGACCGCTTTGAATTGGGAACAGCACAATCCTTGATCTTTGCCAATTTTTCGGGCAGTGGGCTAACTTCTCCCTGACCCACTTTATGCCCCAGCAGTGTCACCGAACTCCGAGCGAGCTGTGTCTTGGCTTCATTTATCCGCAGGCCAGCCTCCCGGATCCGCTCCAACACAGCCTTCAAGTGAACTACGTGCTCTGGTTCCGAATTGCTGTACACAACGATATCGTCTCCGTACACGGCAACATTCTGGAGTCCCTTGGTTACACGAAGCATCAAGCGCCGGAATGTGAATGGTGCCCCGGACAAACCAAACGGCATTCGTCTAAATTGATATTGGATGTCCCCAACCGTAAACGCCGTTTTCTCCCGGTCCTCCTCCTTGATAGGTAGTTGCCAATATCCGGAACGCAAGTCGAACACAGTAAAGTATCGGGAGTGCTGGAGGGAATCGAAAATCTCTGCAACCGAAGGCACAGCCACAACCCGATTTACGGTCAGTTCATTCAAGCGCCGGAAATCCACGCAAAATCTGTATTTTCCGTTCGTCTTCCTTACAAGCACAACTGGGGAATTGTACGCACTGTTGGCTTCTTCGATTATACCGTTCTTCAACATCTCCTGAATCTGTCTATGGACCTCCTCCCGTAGATGGAGCGGCAACGGACGGGGGCCATAAGGTCGAAAGCGTTCTGATGACAGAGGAATTTCGTGTTCAATCCACGGGCAGAAGCCAAACGGATCCTCATCGCCCGTAAACAGTTCGGAATATTCCTCAACCACGGCCCGTATTGACGATACATTACAAGACGGAAGTTTTCGGACACACAGCTCCCTCACGACAGTGCCTGGATAACCTTCAAGCTTGATTGCGCCATACTTTGTCACCAGCCTTCCTTGCTTTAGGTCAATCACGGCATCTGTGTCCTTGGGAAAATCAGCTCCCAATATCGTCTGCTCTACGTCTGGGCTGATCAGGAACGCGTGCTGCACGGACTTGTCGCCTAGGCGTATCGAGTGCGTTGACAGTCCGTCAATCTTCAATCGATATCCGCCAACAGCTCTCACGGCTAGCGCGCACGGTCTGTGTTCAGCTTGGTTCCATCTTTGCCTCAGCGATACGCCTGCTCCGGTATCAATCAAACATAACTCCTTTTTCCCGTCTACCTCGACAATGGCTTGTACGGTAGCTTGTGTCAGTGCGCTAATCGCGACCCACCCAGGAAAAGAGGAGTACTCTAAAGTTTTATTGTGTACAAGCGATCGGTTACGGGGACACTGATTCTTCCAGTGGCCAGGCTTGCCACACATGTAGCACCGGCTGGTTCGAGCGTGTCTCCGCGATTCCGTCTTCACGGCTGCCAGCTGTTCGGTGAGTTGGTCCACCCTGGTCTGCAGTTCCTCCACTGATGCAGCATCCCTGTTCTCCTGCGACTGCAACGTGGCCAGTGGTTCCTGGGGCAGCTCCCGGGCCAGACGCACCAACTCCTCCACACTCAACTGGCCGGTTGCTCGTGCCAACCGCAACTGGGCACCGAGCGCGGGCTGCACACCTTCGACGAACTGATCCGACAGCAATTGGTGTCGCGACACTCCGTCCAGCGTCGGCAAAGCGCGATCCAACAACTGCTGCAGGCCGGAGAAAAACACCGTCGGGTCCGATCCGGGTGCCATCCTGGCCCTCTTGAACCGCCTCAAAGCCTCCTGGCGGTCGGCCGGCGTGTCGAACTCCGCTGCAAGGACTTTCTTCGCGGCGGCCCAGTCCATCTTCCGAGGGTCTCTTCTGGCCGCATCCAGGGGCGCCTTCGCCCGGCCCCCGAGGAGGGTCTTCAGCGCTGCCAACTTACCCTGGTCGGTCTCCAACCCGACAGCCTCCACAAGCTCCTCAAAGTCCTCCAGGAAGGTCCGAACCTCGCCATCCTCAAAGGGTTGCGGCCAAGGGATCTTCATCCTTATCCTGGTGACGGCACCAAATGAATGGAAGAAGGCCTTCGCTGCGGAGTTGTTTATTCAGAAATGCCAAATCAACCGGTTACAGACCATTGAACAGGGCAGCAAACCCCTAATCTGCATCTTAGTTACATAAACTGGACACAGATATTCTCCCGAACGAGTCTTCCTAGAGATTCATTGCCAGCACTCATTCGTTGGTCAAATTCAAGCAAATTTACCAAAGTGGCCCCACGAATTCCGCAACAGAATTCCTCTTTTCAGTCGACGCTAAGCGAAATTCTACGAACAACACATACTACTCGCGTGCCTCCCGATCAGTAGTATCACCGTTAAATGGGTATGACGGGCCATTGTTTGCAGTTAAATTAGGACACTGCGCATAGTTGGGGCCTAATAATCAGCGTCGCATGTAGGCCTTGGCCTAACAGTTTCAAAAAGTAGTCAAGGTATACGATATCAGGTATGGTTGTGAGTATGAAGTCCGTCGTTCGCCACTGGGTTGGGTATGTGTGCATGGCTTGGTTCTCATATTCATCGGTTCGTACAAATGCTGGCCCGATGTTTATCATAAGTAGCAAAGATAAGCGGCAACGTGTACATGTACGACTAGGACAGATTAGGTTGGATTAAGTCACCGAGTAATCAACGCCGCACATGGAAATGGAACTAGCAGGCAGTGGTCAGGTTAGGTGACATCGAGTACAGCAATGAGTATGTCAGATTATCAGATTAGGCTATCTCACGCACAGTTGAGGCCATATTTTTACCAGCTCGCATGGTAACCGGCATGGTGTTTACTATAGGTAACATAGATAAGCGGTATCGCGTATAGCTATGGGTATGAAATACCGTCGTTGGCCATTGGATTATGTTACTGTGCATAGTTGAGGCCTCATAATCAGCGTTGCACATGGACGCGGGCCTAGCAGATACAATAAGTGCTCGAGACGAGTGACAACGCGCAGAGTAATGAGTATAAGGGGACGTCATTGGCCACTAGATTAGGCTGCCGTGCATAGGTGAGGCCCAATAATCAGCGTCGCCCATAGACACGAACCCAGCAGTTACCATAAGTAGTCGAGGTGTGTGAAAACGACTACCGTTATCATGGCTGTCACCATCTACGGAGCGTCATATTCATAATGGGAATGATACCTTCAGCTATCTCGTGACGTGGTATTATCTATAGGCTAGTTATAATTATCTGGGAAGGGGGGTCATCCACAGGGATTGCCCTCACATCGCTGCAGCACAGTTCATGCTATTGTTCGACAGTGTTGCACTTAATGGAAATTGGTATCCATGGGGAAGCGTGTTGCGACCAGGTTCGCTGAACTAAATACATTTTGCGATTATAATCGCATTTGTTAAATATGAGGTGTGTGAACCATCAAACGTCAACAACCGGTCTTCCGGGCTAAAATTGGGATCAGATATTGTTTAGATGTTCTTTATTCTAAGAGAACATCGAAGAGCGCCGAAATAAGCTAAAGTCAGACTTCGTGCTTTGTGTCGCTTAAACCAGTGAAAAATGCGAATTGTCCATGGTCCGTGACCTTGAAATTTCGCTCACTTAGACAAAATGCTTTAAGCCAAATACTGCCGAAGGATGCAAATGGAGTAGGCTAACTACCCGTTAAAGTCACAACTCCGAAAACCCTATAGTTTCGGCGAAAATAATTAGGGTGTGCATATAGCCAGCGGCTGGCCCGACCACCAATGCTAGCTAAACCTGAAAACCTTCGCCCAGACTTGGTGGCTTTGAACAGTTGAGTTAATGACCAGGGTGAAAACATCATAGGTGGGGGTGATGAGGTAGAAGAATTTGCGATAAATGGTGGCTAACATCCCTGAATTAATGTGTGCAGGGGAACTGGATACACTTACTGATTTCGCTGTCAAGAAGGAAAGTTGCTTGGAGGGTCAAGGTGGTGGTAACTTGTAGGACGGAACGTGAGCTGTGAAGGTCACGAAATTGCTAGGGAGGACAAAAGAAAGTGCACTGAGATGGCTGAATCGGGAGGTAGGGTTTGAATCAGAATGGGGTCATCCCAAAGGCCGTTGGAGCGCGTAAGTGTTTTACCCGAAACTAACATGTTTGTGGGTATCAGGTTACTCAGTCTACGCGTTTCAGTGATGTTTGGAGACAGAACTCTGAGTGCGTAAAAATTTCACCGTTACCAAACACCCCAAATGTAATATAATCAGAGGCTTTATAACTAAACTAAGTGTTCGCAAGTAGAAGAAGGTAGTTCCAGAAGCAAATATTCGATGCCTAAGTGGTGTCCTGGTCTTTCTTTCCCGCTAAACGTAACTATACAACGTATTCGATTACAGAAACACTTCGGGTTTCTAACGGTTACGCCACCTAAATTCAGCGGGGTCTAGGGGTTAAATGACAGTACAGTAATCAAAGTCAAATTGCTGAAAATTGAGGAAACACCAAGCCTGACCTTGCCATGCTTGCTGGCTTCCCTATTAAGATTTCGGTGAAGGTAAATTCCGGGCGTTCTGGGGTTACATTCAAGAATCTGACTTCCAGATACTGTCGTTTTTTAGTGACTTCCTTTGGACAAGCACTCACAAAACAATGGAAACTACAGTTAAGTTTTAAAACGGCTGTTTGTCGAGAAACGCGATTGGAAACTAACAAGTAGCAAACAGAACAGCTAGTTATTTGCATTTGTATGTAGGTAATATCTTAGATACTGGTCAGGATAACCTATATGTTTGGACCATTGGTTTGCATGAACACGAATTCTGAATTAACAAGCACCTCACTAATCAGTCAGTTTACTGTATTTTTAAAGCAACATGTATGTAGTGATTCGCTTTGGTTCAGCCCTACGACGCGTTTTCCTGGAAAATTCATTAAATTTCGTTCTTGTCAAATTGTATTTCAAGAGCCATGGAAGCTCAGAGGAACCTAATCACCTCGACTTTGTTTGGTTATTTCCTATATCTTAGCCATACTCCACCCGAATTGTAGATTTTTTTTACTAACTACTGCAAAAACGAACAAGGCTAGTCTAAAGTTCGAAATTTGGCTCCAAATGAACCATGAAAATTACGCCTTTAAGGTATCTGTATTGAGAGAAAATATCACACTTTTTTAAAGTTTTAGGCACACAGGAATCGTGACAGAGGATTACGCTTATTCTGCATGGGTGTAACTCGCAACTTAAAAGGTTTTGTCAGTGGGTGGAATTTTGATGAGTTGATTCTATAGATTGGTTGAATATAACAACTACAGACCATGCTTGAGCTGTGTCATCCAAATGCAGATTTGGCATTGACCAATCAACGTCTTTGACCTTTGGAACTGATAATTATCGGGAATAAAACAGATGGGTGAATGAAATGTTGTCAGTTAGTGTCTTACTGAGGGGCAATGGTTATGCGCAAGTTTTTCATTGTTTTCTTCTTGATAGGTTACTTCTTGAGCCTTTGCAGTGAGTACTAAATTACATTATCTATCTTCACGTGCTAGGACTATTTGTTCGTCTTCACTTTTGAAGACTAAATGAAGGTTGTTGTGAGTAACAGCACAGATGTTTCCATATTCCTATTTGTTTTTGAGTTTTTGATTAAAAGAATTCGAATTGGGCCTGTCTGCATGCAAAAATGACGCTTTGAGGTAAATGAACAAGGGTTATTCAATATATGAAAGCTTTAGTGTGCTCTGGGATCTGACCAGTTTGCAAAGATCCCCTCGCACACAGGCCTTGACTATAGGTCGTGTGAATTGAAAGTTAGCGCTATTGAATGGCAGTACGTTTACTTTGGGGTTATCAGAAACGAAATCACAGATGAATGAAAGATGAAAATATTATGAATGAGCAGATGAACCTGTTTCCACTTGATCTCACAGTAACCCATTCCTTATTCAGTACTGAATGTTGATTTGTGAGAAACAATCCCTAAAAGGGATAATCAGCTTTAATCTTCAACGCAGCCACGCAGGGGACATTCCCATGTGTAAAATAAAGATCGATGTTTGGTTGCGATAGGAACAAACAGCGCAATGATATAGGCAGTGCTGAAATCGGTTGCTTCCCACATCAATGACCATTCATCATCCAGGTTGTCGGAAAAACAGTGAGGTATACGTATTTTTGTGGCTGGTAACAAGCCTTTCACTGTCGGTAGACGAATAGGTATCAAGTATCGTTCAGTAATACATGAGATGCCTAAAAACATGAAAAATATCCTTACAAGTTCATTATCCTAAAGGAACATTGAGCATCAAAAAGACAATTCTCCGGGTCTTCTGGAGAAGTTTCGAGTTTAGTAAAACATCTGGAGTAATAACGGTGATTTGACATTACTCAGCCGACATAAGTCACAAAATTAGTGTCCTAGTGGTTGTGTTCAATATATTTACACTCCAGAAACACTTCAAGATGCAGTTTGGTGAAGAAATATAAACCGGCGGAATCAAAAAGATGTCATGCGACATTTTCCAATATTTATTTCTAATAAAAAAAGTATACAAGTGAAATGTTTATATCACAGAAATGCCCAAACGGGTTCAATTTCTTTCAGTCACACACGTTATCATAAGCAACAGATTTGGGTGGATTTCAGTTGAGTCTACAGTCAACTTGAAACTGGAAGTTCCTCTCAAGACAAGCATGCTTTTGTGTAAATCGGGCAGATAGGTAATTATGGACTAGGACTAACTGTAGATTCCCAGAAACAGAAATCTGATGGTGGCCTTTCCGGCCTTTAAGTGTACTTTTGAAAAATGTCGAAGATAACAGATTCCGTCTTGAACATCCCAAAAGATGAATACGTATCATATAACGTCCATTTGCTTCAGCATGGGCGTAAATTTGATTTCAAAGTTTTGGAAATTTTTGAGGTCCGAAACGTAGCCATAAATATTTTGAGGTACGTACTATGAGCGGTTACATGTGGTGAAAAAGAGTGCTAGAACGGAGACCAAAGTATCACTAGCCGTACAATCACTCAACAGGGGTATATAAATGTGAGGTATATTATAAAGAGTAGATTCAAGAGAAATTTTTTCTGGAGCACGTAAATAGACAGAATAGGAGATGGTTGCTACGTTAATAAAACTTGATTTATTAAAAACAAGTTGAAACTTTTAGCGGACGATAATAATTACTCTGTTGTGTCAGTGTAATATATATTTGTATGATTCAAAAAATGTATTCAAAGCCATTGAATTGTTCACTTGACACAAAACTATTGCACTTTATAAGGTTCAACTGAATTGTCTGCAAAAGAAAATTGCATTCGTGAGTCTAAAAAAATGAAGAGTGAGTTGAAGAATGAGCTACGATAACCTGAATAGGATGATAAGAAAATTGGGTTTTTAGCAAACAGACAAATGCTTCTGAAAGTAACTTTGTGTAAACGTCACAATGTATGTATTGTGCCTCATTTTTTCGCTACGCACGAAATGTTTAGTTTTTAACTGGCCAATACAATCACCTCAATTAAACGTACTAGGTAAGTATTACTATACAACCAAAATTAACCAGTTCGTCTCAATTCATTCACAGAACATTGTAAATCGGAGGTTTACAAATGTCTAGGTGCGTTGCTGATTCCACTGTCATTATAAGAATCACGAGATGTTAAAATTAAAAGAAAATATTTGAACCTTAGCAGCTGAAAATAACTGAGCGATGCTTAAGGCCGTTAAATTCCAGTGTCATGGGTACGTAAACCACTATGGTCAAATGAGAGAGTTGACTCTATTTACATCTTCTGTCGGAACTCCACAGTGGTGTTGCATGAATAGTGGACAAGTAATCTGTGGGTGGGCGGTCTAATACCACGAGTTGTGAGCGACATTTCAGTGATATACAATAAATCTGTTGATCGTGTGGCAGTACCGAAAATGTTGAGTGGCGCTTATCAGCCAATGAAAAATTTCCTAGCCTTAGGAAAAGAACAAGTATGCTTTCTTGAAAATATTCATCATCTGATCAAGTGATTGGCATGAACAAAGAACGTCTACTAGCAATCCACGTCTTCAAGCTTTACCTCGAGATAATTGGTTAACCATGTACACTGTCCTTAAGATAGGGCGTATAAGACCTGTGCGCAAAATGTTCTCTCACGATGAGCAGAGTGAATGGTTACCAGTATCTTTTTGATCTGGATAGAAAATATGTACTAATTACTAAATACTTTCCAGTATGGATGTGCAATGTGAGTTAGTCCTAGAACAAATGGCTTATTAAGTCGACATAGGTAGCCAACAGAGATTGTTTAGTCGAAATTCGGGTGAACTTAACTTAGATGAGCCTCACAGGCATAACGTTTTCACACAATTGCTCGTCTAGGTGAATCCCTTTTCACATACTCTCGCGAGGCGTGTTTCTGAACACTGCAATCCGGCTAACAAAGGCGGTTACATGCACAACCAACAGTAGGACGCTAGAGCCTTCGGTTAGAAGGTCTACCGATTGTTATTCACTGCTCTTAACTCGAAATATCTACGCAGTCCCAGACTAAGAAACAAAACTGTGTACTCATTGCTGTTTACGAAGGTAACAATTGGACTCAGCTGATTTGAGTCAAACGTGAGAATGCAGAAATGCTTTGTACAATCCCCAGTGTCGAGTGGATCAGTAAGCACGGATGTCATAGACATGGTCACTGTCTTATCACTCCCAAATTTCTAAAACACGTGAATATTTGTGACACGATTGGCTATACTGTGCCTTCAAAGTCTGGTGCACCGCTGACTTATAACTGTTACTCCATTTATGTGGTAATAAGTTCCCAGAGTAGAACGGTCAAGAGGTGTATTTTTATCGCAACTTCAATTTTCCTAGCACATCATTCCCCCCGTTTCCATTCGTGCCTCTGACAAACGGTTCTTTGGGAGCGAAATGGAGATCTGGCTTTTAAAATGGTTAGTTTGTTTTCAAAAGTAAAGAACAGCCCCAGGATGACGTGAGGACACATAAAATCAGGCAAGGCTCGGCAGTTTGTCAACTATTACGCTCAGGAAAATATCAGATTTATGTTGAGTATTGTCCGTTAGTAGTCGCTTTGACGAATTTTGTTGTGTGATAGTCACTATTTAGGCAAGATACCAAAAATTCTTCCTTGTGTTGACCCTATCGACTTGGAGTTCATAGATCTAGTTTGCCTTATCCCACATGTCTGCCTGTCTGTGGATGTGAAAGCTTAATAAATGCCTGGAAAAATTACCTTGAATGGAATAAACTTGGAAGATACATTCAAGCTACCCACAAACGTAGGTAGAGACTTTCGCCATCTTAATGTATAAAGCTTCACTTCTTGACTTAGTCTGCAGTACTTCCAATGAAGAAGCATTGTAACAGACGCTGATAAGACGCTTGATAAGGACACGCACACATACCTATTTTAAGACTCCACGAGATGTTGCACTCAACATAAGCAGCGTGCTTATTAATGAGACAAGTTATTCAATGAACAGACGTTGTTGGAAGTTCAACAAAGTTAGTTAGATTAGGATCAAGAGTTGAAAGGTATATGTATCTATTTTCGGTACCTATATTGAATCAGTGACATACACTGGTGTTTCAGGAACCACACTTTATTTGGGAAAATTTCTTCAAAGCTTGTGTCTGTCTTCGTCCTTACAACAGGGTATGGCTTCTATACGCCTTTCGCCTTCAGTAAGTAAATTATGTATCCTACGGATGCGGTGAGAACACTGACCTGTTTTGTGTACCGTTCACAGCTAAAGACAAAAGGTTCAAAAGGGAACACATTCTGGGGCTTTTGTATGATTATTACAGCTGTAACATCAGGCGTTTAGATTCTGTAAATGTATGCTTGATACGGGACCGAGTCCCGATTCACCACTGCTTTAGTTACTTCCATCTGACAAGCATGTCTTTATGAGTTTGTCCAATAAGTTGTAAAACTTACATCAGACCAAATGTCGATATAGATTCATTCACCGTCGTAAATATGTTTAATGATACTCCTGTTTAACAAGGTACCCAAATGAATTTTACTTTACCAACTAGGCTATCTTTGTTGCATTTTCTCCCTATGCTTCCACTTCCACTCACAATACCAGAAACCTTCTTTGTAGGCTTTGGAACGATTCGGAGAGCTCTAAGCTCATTTGTTCTGAAAAGATTGTTTTTAGTGTTATAGGGGCCAGACGTTTCCACTCAGTGTTAGAATCAAGATAAAAGACTAATGAAGCGTGTATGTGTAAACTATGCCTCAGTAGAAGTGAATCGTCTCGATAAAACTTATAAAACAATAATAAGTGACCAGTTTTGTGGTGTATAGGCAACAGTTTATCTCCAAAATCATATGCGACTGAGGCTTTAGTCCTCTGATTCGCACTAAGGCATTTGATTGAAGGTAAAAGTAAGTACCAGTTATTCCTAGTTAAAGATCAACTGAGTATATGATCACGAAGTTTCCAACAACGTATACAAATGGTAAGTTTGTTGTGCAGCGAAAACGCATTACGCTACGTACATTCCGCAAATTACAACGTGATGGATTGTACACTTTTCTAAATGGCTGTTATGGTATGTTGGTAACAGCTTTCCAACCTACACGTCATGTCATCTATCAACAAGTATGCACAACAAACCACTGAAAGGGACAAAACGAGCACATGGGTAAGGAGGGCACTAATTGGAGCTCAAGTCTTTGTGAGTGCATCGTATATTATATTGTTCGCCGGAAGCAACGACCTTGTGCCTTTTGGAAGAGAGTAGCATTTTATAGGACAAACAAACGTTTTTCATGGCCTAGAAAATTTGAGGTTTTGATAGAAGCTTTATGCTGGTTTCCGTGTTCAGTCTTTAGGGTAGTGATCCTCGGTGCTCTTGTCCTAGATGCATTTAGGTAGACAATGTTGGCCTGCAAAGAGGTGTAAAGGGGAGATAAACTGAAATCCATAAGTCTACCGTTTAAGAGGGAATATACCCCAAACTTCTGGGATGTCCGTTTCGGATCGGCACTGCCTAGAGTCATTTTCCGTACGGTGATCTAAGTTCCATGGTTAAGCTTTTATTTTTGGACACTGGGATTTGAAAACCTCGTTAGAATCTACAAAATCATACATGAAGTGGAATGCTTATGATAAGATGGATTAAATCGATGGAAAATTTTTTGAAAGAAGTTTGACAGGATGAATTTTCAGTTTTTTTAATTTTTTGTTTCCTGCAGTTTATTGTGGGATCTGGGGCATGGTCTGTGAGAGTGAGTTGAACGTTTCTTAAAACTGTTGTCTTACTCTTATTTGTCTCAAATTTTCTAGCCGAGAAATGAATGTTAACAAATCAACTATGGAAAAACAGTTGTTATACGGTCAACTTTGTATAAAATAGAATAGTTCAGTCTTGAAACTTGAGCAGTCACTGGAAGGTCAATTAATTAGTCTGAGGAATAGGGAAACAAATAATTACGTTACGCAATTAACAATCATATATTTGCATTACGCAATTCAAGTCCCGGTTACATGGATACTTTGCAGTTAGCTGGATAAGCAGGTGACCAACATGTTTTACTTCAAAGTTAGTACACACATCAAGTGCATCACTTTCCAGGCAGTTAGGCAAAAAGCAAAGCCCCCAATAATCTTCTCGTTTCACTTCTATAGGGGACTGCAAACAACTTTAAAGTAAGTCGTTTGTTAATTTGTGTACTTGATTAGTGTTTCTAAGAACAAAATACACAGCGGATAAAGAAATGCTGTACAGGATTTTCAAATGCATACCAGAAAAATATAGCTATAAATATGGCTATAAGTATGCTACAATTTCGGTTAACACTAATGCATATCCAGCGAGTGACCTCTACGAATCTTTGTGAAAATTCGATGAAACTCTGCTGGTTATCCATAATGTGTGGCGGCTAAACACAACTTCACTTTATCTGGGTGGATATTTCCAAACGTTGTGGGCAGGGAAGAACATGACTTGCATTGACCTCGACGAAGTAATTGCAAACTGGGCTAACTTATCCCACGTCGTCAGAATGCCTTATCCTAAAGGAATAAAAGGCAAATTAGTTGGCCTTCAGCCTAGGCGCTGAAAGCTGTAGTACGCCATCGCAAAAACGATAGCACATTATGCCAAATACATCGTTAGAAGGATAGTCGCTTATTTTCATCGACTGCTAAAACCGTTTTTGTACTATCGTTATAAGTCCACACGGGTCATTAGGCCGCCATCGTCACATCTTGTGACCTGACCCGGCAAGAAGGTACATCTAGCCAGACACCACTGTGAGTCACTTGGTTGACACTAAGATGAGGGATTCAGGATAATTTAAACACTGTGTTTTGTTCTAATTATTGACGAATTACCAGCATTTCTTTATTTGTGGTACAGTAACTGAAATCACGTAAAAAGCAAACAGCCATGCAGAAGGATCAGTCTCAACAGGGTAAAAGTAGAGAAATTAGAATCAAATTGCTTTTCCGTCCGAAATACGGTATATCCGATTTGGTAAATATTCCTTTATGTCACCCAATCTCTCTGTTATCGAACGCATTGAAAATCATAGCAACTTACGAAGACTCATGACGAAATTTGTGCCTCATTCAGGCTGCATTCAGCTTCTGAGGTAAAACAAGCGGAAACGTATCTTTCAGTTCCATAGCCCTCTGATCTTTATTGTTGACTATGTGGAAAATAAGAAGGGACGGCTGAGAATAGATGCTGCGGTTGGTGATCACATTACTGATGACTACCGTTCATTCACTCTTATGGGTTACAGGGAACGAGGTTTATGGTTTACGTTCCGTGAAAATAAGCACGCACGTTGATTCTGGCTTGGTGTCATTTTATTCAGTTTAGTCGATATTTTCAAAAATGGTGTAAACTATAGTGAATCATGTTAGAAGAAAGAAGTAGCTCAGTATCATCGTTCTCATCATGGCTGAATTATTCCAACACATATCTGCCTAAATAATGGGCAGTGATCACATCTTGATCACTAATGCAATGGACGTACTTGAATCACACTGTATAGAATACTGTTGTTAAGAATTGCATAAGTTACGAACATTACTCGCAAAAAACATCAAACTTCCGAATCCTGTTCAGTTTATGAGTGGGTATTTGAATAAAGTGTTTCACCGACTGCTTAATATAAGGTCTCACTGGGCCAAAATAATTCTCAAGTCAAAAACAATTTGTAACTAAAAAATGCAAAGGACCACTAAAACTAGACGGATCTTGCAGAAGGAAGTAGCTTCCCTGCCTTCAAATTGTTAAACCAAATGGCTGACTTCTGGATCTTTGAAAAATCTTCAGAAAATTATTCTTTTGTCGAAAAGATAGACCAAGTTGATACTACACAAGAAAGTTTGTTATTTTGCTATCCAAGGCTACAGCCACACATGTTAGCAGAAAACAAGCGTGAGGATTAGCTCCTGGAAGAAACCGTAGTCCATTTAAACTTGTTGATATTCATTTCGGCGTTGGCAGATGTCACGTCTGAAGTAAGAGCACCAAGCAGGACGTATGAACATTGTCAAGCCTTTATTGATGTGTTTGCAGTGTGACAAGTGAGCGCCATGATCAAGCATGAAAAGCTAGAGGACTAGGAAGAATTTGGGATCCAAAAAGTTCAAGAAAGACCTCTGTTCTGGAGGAGTGAACATACCCTATCTTATATTTGAAGGGTATGCAGTATACACTGTGATACTAGAAGATAATGGTGATCTTAGGTTGAAGTTAGCTCTGGTCATCACGCTGAGACGGAAAGAGAGGCAACTGAATTTACCAAAAGCGATTGCGTGACCCACTCGAATACTGTCTGCAGGAAGAAAACGAATGTCATGCGTAAATGAAAACCCAATAAGTCTTGACGGAGGATGATCTGACTACGAGAAAGTTGAGCGCCTTGGTTGTAATCTAGCTTTGGCATTTTCAAATTGAACACAAATAAATTGAGCCCGTTGGAATTGGTTTCATAACTCACAGCTGTGAATGGATCAATGCAAACTCTGGGTTCTGGCTGAGCAACCGTCATTGGGGCTACCACCGCACAATGGAAAATGACGTTATTATCTTTTCCAGAAAAAAGTACTAACCAATTTTAGGTCAAAACGTTCGTATTGGATACAAAACGCATTTGACTGCACTACATTTTCATACTAATGTTTGAATTTTCGGCCTGGTAGAAGTCGTGGAATTTAATTTTTGATCAGTATCCTGCTTATTACGGCAACTTTTATGGCCAAGTTCCGCCGCCCAATATGGTTTTCCTACACCGGTTTTAACTACACTAAGACAGAATTGAAACCTGGAACGAATGACAACGCGGCCAACCCTTCCTTAGGTGTGCTATGTTATTCAATATTTCTGACTCGTCACCGCGATAAGATTTTCCTGTGAAGTACTTTGCTTTCACAAACGATGACATTAATTTTCAGTGCCGCATTTCGAACCACAAGTATTATCAGCATTCTGACGAAAGGGTTACGGTGACTAAGTAGTTAATCTAATGGACCTCCCTTGCCCTCTGTTTTTTGACGATACGGTAGCAAATTGCGAAAACGTACGCGCTATCATCGATTTATCCATCCTGTTAGGATTTCAGGACCACATCGGCTCGAAGACTGTGAAAAAGACTGAGCGCCATGTGAGGTATAATATGGAAACTCTCAAAGTTAAAACAACATAGTCGAATAAGGTATAACGGTCCGACGTTTTGATTGAATTTAACGTTTAAATCCCTAAAAGTGGTTGCCGACGTCAACTAGAGTGTCAGGTTTTTGCATTTTATCCTTATGCGTTGTTTTTACTTCAAAACTTTTCATAAGGACGACTACTCTGTTAGGATGAGAGTCGCCTGGATACATGAGAAATTAGTACACAGATAGAGAAAGCAAGAAGCGTAGCCTAAGATCACAATATAAAAATGAATTCTGTTGGATAAAACTGATTTTTTCTCAAGTGCTTTGCTTGATAAACATGGTTCTCGGACGTTTTATTTGGCTTTGCATTTCAGTCTGCTTTTGTCGAATTCCTCTATCATGCTACCATGTAAAACACATTGTTCTATGGTCTTTTTTCACATGTTCTAGCACTTGAATAGCAGCTAGCTCCAAAATCCTTCGGTGGTCGCATTCCTTGCAACAAAGGAACAACAAATGAATGATATTTCCCAAAGTTAATCGTAATACCTTGTTCAGGCTATCGGTCAGTTTGAAAACACCTGATAGTCAAGCGTCATAATGAACTATGTGGGTTGGGACCGGTCATGGGATACGGAGCGCAAGCAACAAAGCGGCTACTGGTTGCTGCCGGGTGTAAAGGGGACATTAAAAGTGTCAATAAATGTGAAAGTCTGAAAGTCTGACGCAGCGTTTTGTACTGGCCTGTCGTCGTTTTGGTGTTATGCTGTTGACTGCAAAAAATACGCGAACTTAGCAGAAAATAACTGTCGAAAGGGCCTATATTGCTACAGTCCATTATTTAAGTCTCCTTAGTCCCCTATGAACACGGACGTGATAGTAGCCCGTGACGATACATACGGCGATGTACGTATGCGTGTTCTGCGCACAAAAAAAACTATCATTGCTAGTGACAGAGTTTTAGAAATGCCCCATCTTTTGGTGAAAATGACGTAATTAGGAGTTTGTCGATACAAGATCTGCCATAATGAGGAGACAACAACGTTTGTCTTTAGTTGATGAATTGAAGATTTCAAGGAAGATAATCTACAAAAGATTATACCGATTGATAACCGGAGGAATTAGTTGTCCTCCGTAAGTAGGAGGAACAAACGACAGCTGTGATCTCTTGGTAATGCTAAAAAGAAGAGGGCTACAGGGATTGTGAAGCGGAAAATTCATATAGCTCATGGTTAGCCACTTTACACACAGGCAGTATATTGGTCCGCTGGCAAAACCAACAGGCGATGACAACGAGAAGCCACTCAAATAGCCACGTAAGTGCAGGATTGTGACTAAAGGACCGTAAATATACCCTGAGCTACAAAAAAAGACACTTGAATGCTCGTGCGTGCGAGGCCACTTGAGCACTCCACTGAGCAACGGATTTGCATACATCTTTTATTCCTGGCAGATGGAACATATAAGTAACAAAAAAGCCACGATTGAGTTTGGCTTTGAATACTGAAATCCTAAGGATTGACAGAGATCGTTATGTGGAAAGTTGCCACGGTCTATTCCAGCCGCGTTTATCAACTAGTTCGAGGGTGGGGGTGCGCCTAAGACAAGCTGTGTGAAAACTTGAAGCTTAATTCTTCCACAGTACTGTCTCAGTTAAAGATGGGATGGACAAGATAAAGTAGCGCATTAAGTCAAGAAAATGTGTTGAATTATTTCGAACGTCGTGCCAATTGAAACATGAGGCAGCATATTTGCTGCATATTTAGTTGGAGGATATCGCAAAAGAGATCATCAGCCATCCATCAGCCATCCAGCCATCCAGCATCCCGTTAGACTCAAAAGAGCTTTAAAAAGAGTATGGTCAACAAATTACTTAAAATGAAGACTCACAGGGAGCATACATTTGACGGTAATCCGGGGAATACACCTTCTTGAGAATTCTCCAAAACAGCGTAAGATCTCGATTGCTCATGGCTTTGGACGGATTTGAAATATGTGCTACAGTGGCCACATTCTTTCCGACGAATGACAGCAGTAACTATGTTTGTGCCAAAAGTCGCAGTTGATTCCATCGATTGTCGGAAAATATGGAAAAACACGGCAATGTGGGGATTCCTTGAATTTATTGTTTCCTAAAGTGACTTTAAGTGCCTACTCCATGGCAAAGTTTTTCTAAGTTTGCCATTCCTCTAAAAGTTCCTTGTTGAGCAGCTACTTGAATCTGCCTTAGCTAATAGTGGTCGTAGTGTACTTGGAACTGAATAAGTTGGCCATACCACTCTCTTTAGAGCAGATATTTTGAACAAGCGAACCAGAATTTTCACTAAACGATTTCGAATGTAACTGCTACTGGAAGTGAACCCACATAAAATATTTGGAGATAAATGAATCGTTCCAGGAGTTGCATGGTCACTTAATGGTTGGAGAAAGATAATGACATTACAGGTTGAGGAAGGCCCGGGCGGCGCCGGAGTGAAAACGATTTGTTTAACAAAGACAAAATGTGAACTGCTGCGATGCAGTCTCTTACTTTGCGAGACGGAGATGTTGTCAGTATGAGCAGATCTTCGGAGGACATCTAAGTAGAGGCTTCTGTCTCTCTTCGTTATGCCAAAAAGATCAATAATGTATGCAATAAGTTATATCATATTCTAGAGGACAAACCGGAGCATGATTTGAGAAAGGACAGTCGAAATGGTTACATCACCCACTAAATATTCTAAAAAAGTTGACGGAATAGTTGAGCTAATATAGCACTTCAATGCGTTGTGATAACTGAAAACAGACCGTGCTGCTTACTAGCAGCATCAGACAACAGAGGGAACTCAGTGGTTTGAAGTGGGATTTAGAGGTGAAAAATGCAATTTCACAAACCTCACCATAACAAGCCCTCTTTAAAAAGCGCAACGAAGAATACAGTCTTCAGAGTCAAGGAACTTTACACGAAATAGGTTGTATGGAGACGATTGATGGAGAATTCGTATATCAGGTTATACGTTACCGTCAATCACATTGTGAAAGGTACTTTGAAGGGTGGATTCTCAAATTTGCGTACGATGAGATGCACACTGAACAACGCTGAACAACGCTGTTTCAACCGAAATTTGCTAGAGAAGTGTTCAGATATTTAAGATCCATAACGGATCCACGACAACAACATAATTTGTGCCCGATTCTTCTATTTTCTCTTTTATTTGAAGTCTAATAGGGTAAAACATTTAAGTTTCTTTAATACAATTAATAATGTAAACTTTTGGCCATCTTTCGATCCCATTTGGTTCACTCACGTTTAAGATATAGCCTCTGCGTAAACACCTTCAAACGCCACTCACCTGGTTGAAAAGGAAAGCGTTCAGATGTAGCACCCTTCCGGTGCCTAGCTGCCATGCCACCCGAAGGAAGCTGGGATACTGCCAGGTTTCCTAAGCCTAGACAGGGAAGTCGAGTGGCGGAGGTCGGATTCCAACCACGAACCTTCCGGTCAGTAATTTCGCGCTCTACCCACTTGGGCCATCTCGCCCCCGATGAAAAGGAAAACCAATGGTTACAGTTTCCCAAAAGGTACGCCCGTAAATGCTCTTGAACATATAGCCTTTGTACACCTCACTGCATAAGGCGGTGGTTTTCCAAGATGGCAGAGGCTCCAGCTCTGACTGTATACCTGAAACTGCCTAAGGGTAAATCTGGGTAGCAGTTTTGGGTGATTGCTCCAGGGACATGAAAATTTTACAGGAAGTTGAACCCTAAATTTTTCAAGGCGTTTGTCCTTGGGATTTGTTATACCATAAAAATGTCTGAATATTATGGCCATTTCTTCTCATACCGCACTTCCATGATTTGACAGGGTCTCTTTGACTCAAGGGTATATCGATCGTTGCTCGTTCTTATGGGGAGACGACAATAATACATGTTTCCAAGCGAACGATTGGGCAGTCACTGTGCACCTAAAAATGGGATATCTGCTGTCTTTCACTGAATTATCTAGGAGTACTTTTGTTTGTGGACCGCACACCCAGACACTCTGAGGGTATCTGTGTGAGCGAATGAGTTCCTCATGGATCTTTACTCTGCTAAGAATAATCTAAGGGCTACTCTGGAACGGTTTGCAATCTCTTGATTAGTCACAATGTTTTTCACTTACACCGACGATGTAAAGTGCACTGTGGTTCATTCCGCTGTCAAGCCTGAGGGAGTGGTGTGTCTACAAAATTTATTCATCGCACAACAAAGTTTGCTTGGCATCAATGTTCAAGCTGGTCAGAATAATGAAACATTTGAGGCCACGTGCTTCACCAGTTTCATTAGGTGACATTTTCGTATGCATGTGTTGTTAGGTTCGGAGAGGAATCCATCAAGTTTGGGTGTGCAAATGATACCACCGCCTAAGTTCAGGTACAAAAGTAAAATATACTGTGCATCAGTGTTTTTGACTTAGTTACTGCCTACTTTATAAGTAGTTGGAGAAAACGTGTATGCGCATATTCTTCAAATGGTTTCCGTACTTTTGTAGATTTGGTTTGGTCGATTTCGTTACATAATTTCGGTCAAAAGTAGGGGTTTCCATGAGCATCGGAGTGGTTTTTTAGGGGTGGGGGTCCCTATATGGTGGTTGGGGAATGAACGCGAAATCAAGTATAACATTCTTTGTGATATGCTTTATATTTTCATATTATATCTTATATATCTGCTTGATCCGGTTTTGAACGTAATTCTGATATAATAGCCATCGGGTAATAAGCATTACAGGAGTTCCAAACGCCCGACAATTTTACGGAGCTCCACAAACGCAAGTTTGTCATTTGCGGCAAAAGTTGCATGGTCCTGCTATGTACTGTTGCGTCACTCTGCGAGCTAGATGTGTGGACGGTTTTAGGTTATTGGTCGCGCAAACCATTATCTCTGTCGTAAAACATGAGGGCGTAAATTAACCCATCAACAAATACTAGCGTAATGGACAGTTTCCCACCTGTTTAGTCGGACATTGTTTAATTAGGGCATTTTGATTTCATCTCCAAATCTAGGAATTAAGGTGCCAGTTTTCCCGCATAGGAGAGTGAAGCCTAGATCGTTATATATTATAAAAACTTTGGTTTCAAAGATTTTTAACGACAAATATGAACTTTGAGTTTACAGCTCCAGTCAGGCAAACAGTGCCCGTTCCGTGTTAGCAACATCTTCGAGTGTTGATGTGGTAAAAGCAGTTGAAAAGATTGATTATGATGTGGAAGGTGTGTTCATTTTCAATGGAGATTTCTTCCTGTCAATGTAGTTAATCTAGCTGAAATTTTGAGATGTTAAGTTGTTTCATCCGTTAGGAGTTCTGGGTCAAAATCAGCTCTAAAAGTGTGGTGTATAATAAGGAGTTTTTATAATTATAAAGTCGAAACACAGCGTAGTGGAATAGGTTGTTGTGATCCGAGGCTTCGGTTCCCTTGGGCGAACATTCTCAAGGATTCCTACAACCAGTTGAATACGAGTCAAATACAGCGACATCTGGGTCGGCTACCGTGTCCTACGATTGATGCATCCCTGTGATCAGTTGGCAGTCAGATTGGGTCAGCGTGCGTGGGCGCGTGCGTACGTGTGATTGTGTGCACACCCTGATTAGGATGCGCTTCCATTAGTTATTGTTGTGCAGGTTGTGATGCGTCATTACAATTACCTTTTCCATTTTACTGTGTTTTGACTTTATAATTATAAAAAACTCCTTGTTGTTTTATCCTTGTTGGAAATCATCAGCAGTGTGCATCCCAGAAAACTCAGAGAGCTTCAAACCAGCTTAAATGATCGACGGAATATCGGTAATCAAGCGGCGTTGTACACACACATTCCCTGTTCCTGAATAAACTTTCATTAGTTTTCGGGATCATAGTGTTGGACTAGATTTCTCGTCCAGCTGTAACACCCTTCCGGTTCCTAGCTGCCCGTGCTAACCGAAGGGAGCACGAAGGCTGGGACACTGCCAGGTCGCCCAAGCCTAGGCAGAGGAAGTCGAGAGGCAGAGGTCGGGTTCGAACCACGGACATTCCGGTCGGTAAATTCGCGCTCTAACCACTGAGCCATCTTTTTTTTACTAGATTCCTCGCTTTGCAAACAAATGATTTCACGGACTATCATTGTGGTGGTCACGCGAATGTGCTCTGAATTACAAACAACTTAAGATTAGGATTTTCGGACGCAAACGAAACATGTATTCACCATATCTGAAAAGGCAAAGCGGTATGTAGAATAGCAGGTTCCACTCAGAATATTCAGTTTACACGAATATTAAACAGTCTCAGCCAATATAAATAAAGCATTAAGACGTTAAGTTAATCGGCCCCAGGAGTCATCATCCTTAATCGGGTCCCGAAGTTTACAGATGTAAGTGCGTTTTTAGAAAAAGATATTTTATCCCTGCTTCTTATTGAACTGTAAACTGCAAACCACTAAATGTTTTGGTTAACGAGGTATGAAAGCTGACCGTTGACTTCTAGGCATTTATCCAAGAATCCAGGTTGCACGAAGTTGAGCATATCGTCAAGAGCGATGAATATTTTGCGCTAATCGAGAAACTTGTTGCTGTCAAACAGAATTCTATATGACCTTTGCGCCCTCCCGGTTGTGGCTCACGTGGTTCTTTTGTAGGGGGATAGATACTGTGCAGAACAGTCTGTGCATTCTGTCACTTCCTAGCCGGACCGTTCAACTACAAATCAAATGTCGTGAGCTGGCCACGTGTGGCACAAGTCACGCAGAGGATGCTGGGTTAATCATTCTGTCGGTCCTTATTTCGACAAAATGTTCCAGTGTCTTTAAGTTAATGATGTTATTGATCGCCTTACACAAGGATACAAGGGTTTCCCGCAATCAGACATTGTCGTTCCCTTTTCAGTCCACTCTTTGCAAAATCTTGCTTCTCTCATGGCAGTTGAGTATCGGCAGGTACGGTTGCATAATATCGATAATATGACCGGCATACGTCTATCTTACGAAAAACATCATAAAGAAATTTATCTTTTCATATTTATTTCAGATTTTTCTGTCATTTGCTTCTTAGATTTTCAGCATAGATGAACCCTTTACGGGTTGAAGTATTCGATAAAATCCCAAAATATGTCCACACTATCAACGAGCTTTTATTGAGACCTTGCATATTTGACCACTTGCACAGAACAGTGTGGACCGCGATATCAGGCTATTGGCTCTTTTTATCCTCCAAAACGCATCTATTGTAACTCAAATCTTGACTTTTTTGGAACCTCTCCTGGTGATTACCAGACCAGTAGTTTTGATCGCCCATTTGGGGATACGCACCATATGTCTAAGTAATCAGGAAACCCAGCTGGTGACCTCAGTAGTTACAAGCATACGAAGGTCTTTTGGGCTCAATTGCAGTTTTGTTGCGAATATGCAGTAGTAGGCCATGGCGCCGCTGAGCAAACAGCTGCTTCCGAAAAGGTGACCGCTAGAAGAACAGCCCACAGGGCACAAAATCGTCCTCTACGACCATTAGACAACGCGAATGTTGAACAGCACAGGTGGTAGAAGGACACCAAATGCCCATTTCAGATAACTTTCGAATAGGAAGTATAAAATCAGATATCAAGCTTAAAATAGGTACTGGATCGGATGAGCAGTGTCAAGTTAACCTTCTATGGGAAGGCTCAAGTGTTTCCGCTCATGCGTTAGTCAAGTGTGAATATCTGCAGAATTCATCGAAACATTGGTACAAACTGAGATGCGTGAACATATGGATGTCAAACGCAATAAACCGCCTGCAAATACACATCAAACATTCAAGGTTAGGCAGAATCGACTTAAAACTTTGAATTTCTCTACTTCTAGTGACGCGGTTCTCCATGCTCGTAAAAGCAAATAGTCAACGGACAATCGGTGGTTCTTTATACGAAGCAATTTATTGGAATCTTTCGAAAGCGAACATAAACATCAAAGTAGCGTGAACGCAGCTCCTCAACTGAAAACAAAGAAAAGCATATGATTAGAAAGCAGATTGTGAAAACGTGCCACATGTTTTTGAAAATGGGACCATACCATAGCGCTTTGCTGCGTAGACCTCCACAAAAACGGTAAAAAAAGTCATCGCCGACATGCTTGACTAGGCAGTTCAAGAATGTATCAGGGCTCGCAAAAGTCGACTGCGATATATCGAATAGCGTACATAACTAAACATAGGACGTCCTTTAAGAAGCATATTATTTGAATAACAGCATAAACGAGGGATTTATTTTGCTTCTTTCTAAAACCTTTCCTTGCAAGGCTAAGCAAAGGAGCGGTCGTCTGAGTTGTAACATTTCCGATTTCCAACCGCAATGTACAATGTTCATCCACTGGACATAAAGAGTACGGCTACTCTACTACCAACGTATTGGTAGATTGACATGTTAGCTGACAGGGCTCCTATCGCAAACTCGACAGTCGCCGGCGTTGACAGCAATAGCATGGTAGGGTTGTCCCCTTCCACTCTATTTACCGTACAAAACTTTGAGTGAATAGGTACGTGAAAAAATATCTCCATCGCAAACCATAATAATGGACAAAAACTGCCTTATCGCGAAGACATAAAAAATGAGTATAAAGTGTCCCATTCAAATCCGCTTACTCTGACCAGGAACTACGTGAACATTAGTTTAGAACGCGTTCCGAATTAATTCTGTTGTGAAGATTTTGTAGACCCAGTGTGCATAGAAGTGGTTCATGAAGCGAAGGATAATGGAGTGCTAAACATTCACACTGTCGAACGTATCATGACAACAAACGGAAGCACATCCTAATCGGAGTACACACAATCATACAATCACACGTACACACGCACCCACGCACGCTGAGCCAATCCGATTAGGAACTGATCACAGGGATGCACCAAAGAGAAGACGCGGTAGTGAACCCGAATTTCGGTGCATTTGACCCGTATTCAATTGATTGTAGAATTCTTTGAGGAGGGTCGCCCACGGCAACCGAAACCTCGGATTACAATGACCTATTCCATTATGCTGTGTTTTGTCCTTATAGTTGAGAAATTCCATATTTCATGATTATGTTTCGTCGGGGTAGTTATTGGACAAACTCAGTGAAAATTGTGTAAAATTGAGAGAATCAGCTGTCGGATCTCTTCAGAGACAGTATCTTAAAAAAGGCTTATGTTTTTCTAAAGAAAACAATAAAGAAAGCTCTTTCAAAATATAAGAGAACGCTTTTAGTACGTTTGGGATGTCTTAAACTTACCTAGTAAACTAGTGAATCGTTTGTCGTGCCAACCATTTTTTGAAATTTTACAAATTAGCGACACTCAACATACAACGAGACCCGACAATTTTCGCTTAAAATGAATCAGATTGGCTTACGAGCGATCGATCCGAGCCTTACTATGAACGTGTTCGGCTTTAGTTGGCAGTAACAGTATCATTATGCTTTTAATGAAGTCAGTTACAATGAGTTCACCGACTGTTGCATTGAAAAAAAGCCAACATAATACACATGCTATCACACTTAGTTTTTCTAGATTATCACTCTAGATACTCTGTCGATTTTTAACGTCTTGAGATCCACAAGGACGAAGCTGCTTAGATCCATTACTCCTGTTTACACATCAACGATACATCGGAGTACATGATATGTTTATCCATGGTACGTTAGTATGAGTGCAGTTCATGCTAAAATAACCACTTCATCTAATCATTTATTCTTGGTTCGGAAATATTCGGCTTGCAATCAAAAGACACGTTGGGATAAATTTGTGGGGTAAAATTTCAACGGTTGCTATCAACACAACGTGCCTCTGGCTCAAGAGACTTTAAAGCGAATTACTTATGGTGTGCAGACCAAATGACAGTTACACCCAAGGTTGTTCTGATTCTGTTGGAATACGCATATGGCACCTTCACAGTCTATTTATCCATCACCAACTTAGTCGTCCATTTTGGGCCATCGCCGATATGAATAAGTGTGCAATAACATACGGGGAAAGTACGTGTGTGAAAATGAAAAGCAGAGTAATTTATGGATGACATCAATATTTCGCCGTTTTACATAATGATAACGCGGGCCGTACGGATATCAGCCTGATATCAGACAACTGGTAGCCCTCAACAGGCCACCGCAACGATGCCCATGAAAAGCGGGATGATCGAATGAAGCAAAGACCGCATATGGAGAACAGAATGCATTAGGTAGTTTAACTTAGGCCAAGCCAAAATTTCAGGAGAATATCGCGCGCAGAAAAAGTAAGTGGATATTCTTCCAAAACGTCCTTTGGTCGAACAACGGTCTCGCTTACTAGTCAATGGTCTTCCTGAAGGTGGAGGACTGAGTGATTCCGGACTCTCCGTATAAGATTCTTCCGGCTTTTGTTTTCCATCACAATGCACAAGCAGTGCGTATCCGTAGGAGCCTGTCATATTTCGATTTATATCAGAGCATTCATGAGTCACTTTGGGTCTTCTGTCGGACCAGACTGTCGGACAGCATTGTACCGCAACGGAAGAA
Organism: Opisthorchis viverrini; assembly: GCF_000715545.1. NCBI lineage: Eukaryota > Metazoa > Platyhelminthes > Trematoda > Opisthorchiida > Opisthorchiidae > Opisthorchis > Opisthorchis viverrini. The sequence goes on along the minus strand of NW_008751762.1, from coordinate 1,316,193 downwards.
TAAAGCTGCACGTTCCATTCACACGCAAGGGGATAGTACCATTCCGGCTTCAGAGGTATTATGTCGTTATATATAGCCTGTGCGTTTAAAAAATATCAATACTCTAGACTCAAGGCCTGGTGGCAGTTAATCATGGATGATAGGAATAAACGGCATAATTTAATGGGGTTTGACGTAAGAAAACTAAACGAAACTAGTGTGTTTAGGTTACCAAGGGGAACCAAAGTTAACGGTTCAAAATCTACTTCAAATCTCTTACGTGCTACGCAAAACGTCGTCCTTGCAAACAACTCAGGCTGTCATATATCGCTAGGGTTGCAAGTGGGAAAGCGCTTTGCCGTGAATTCGTTTATTATCAAACACCAACTAAGCAGTTACAAACCACTGGACAGGAAAGTAAACGTCTCATATGCACATAGTTTCTAAAAACCGAACATTCTCACGCGTCTTCTTGAACTTTCATGAAACTCCATTGATTCCTACGCAATTGCAAACAAGCACTACAAGGCGGTTCCACAAGTTTCGCCCCATTAGACGCAGGCGGAGCTTCGAAAAGACCACAGGCTACTCACGTGCCTCATCAGTAGTACCCTCAGTTACACAGGTAGTTCAACTGAGAGAATATATGTAGTGAAACAGTTTACGGCGTACGAGGTCTGTCTTTGAAAAAAACATTAGAACTGGAAGTATGCTGTACGGAAGTTAAAGGGGCCGCTGCATTCCATCAGCAGCTTGCACTTTGTTGATTGGTGTGAAGAACAGCGGTGATGCATTACAGTCATTCTATCCAGTATACCGCTCATCTCTCGAGTGTTCTGAACTAAAGAATTTCACCGAAACTTATTCATAGACCATCATTCACTTTAAAAGCTGGTGTGCTCACTCATTTTGTTGACCAATAAGATGAGCATCTTTGCACATACCCAGTGGGAAATAAATGTCTGTACTTCAATAGAAACTGACCTGGTCGCTCTGATAAAAAATTTTGTCCCTTTTCAACCTTGCAATGATCATCCGCTCGCTAATAGCATCCCATCTGACATAACGCATTCTCCAGAGATTCATCAGAACAAGACCAGAATTTACACCTGTGGGCTGAATTGCAAGAGAAGTGAAAAGTTTGATAAATATTACAGAGGGCTTGGAAGGTTCAGGCATGTGTTTCATGACTTAAACGCTGTTTTACTATTATTCAGTGACTTAAGTCCGATTGATCTTGGTGATATTTATTTCCGTTATATATATATATATGGTGCATAATCCTGATTCTTTCTGCACTGTATAATAAATTTAATCGCAAGCATGTGTCGCAGTCAAAAGTGGTTGAACTTGTTCGTATTAATACTACATTCACCAGGTATTCTGTTGCGTCCGCTGATCATTACTGTCAAATAAGTCCAGAAGCAGGAGAGTAAAACAATGGATGTTTGTTGAGGACGACGTTCAGAACTGTTAGCACTTTAGTTTGTAGAAACTGTCAGACTTACCGGAATGACCACTTTCGAACTTCTGTTGCAACCCAAGTCGTCGGACTGTTGCTCCCACGCTATTCCAATCATCTAGAAAACACGACGTTACCAAAAGGCATATCCCGTTTACCCTAGCGGCAGAATTTATCAGATGTGAGTCGTAGTACTTGCGTCACAACTTATGCAAGACCTCAGGTTAGGCTTACGCAACATAAAGCACCAAATTTATAAAAATGTAGGTGCAACTATTCGCACACCGCGCGGCATAAATTACTTGTACATTTGTCCCTGGCTTTTGACCACTCATCTGAGGTCGTATGTACGCTGTGGACATTCTGGTATCATTTATTAAGGACAGCACGGTACCAATCATTGTGGAAGACGCCGTGTGGTAGCTACATGGGACTTTGGTCGGACTTCTCTGAACAGAAGCTTCTAGTCATCTCCATTTATTTTTTCGGGTCCACAGTTCATCGAATCTTTCAACCCGCGAACTAAGTCCCACAGACTCCCCAAATTGTTGACCTTTAGTCCGTCGAACTATTATGTGAAAAGAGCCTCCATTAAAAACTAACTCATTGTTCAGTTCATTACGTCCAGCTGAGCGGAAAATCGATCCCTTCAAATGTAGGGCGTTGGATGGGGTCAGAAAACAGTTGCGTCTGTTTTGATTTCCCTATTTTATCTCAGCAAGAAGTGACACGAATTTCAGGTCACAGGCGGCTCATGGCCGAACGGTTAGGTACCCAAACTACTAGCCGAAAGATCGCGGGTTCGAGACTCTCCGGAGTTTCGTGAGATGCACTCTACTGATAAGGATAAAGCAGCTGTACAGTGCTTCTAGACTTTTCAGGTTGGCTTCACTTACAGGACGAAATTGCCACAAAAAACCCAAAACCTCTCACACTATTAACTGCACCATTCTGTAAACATACATGAGCATATACGATAGTTTATCCCTGCTAAGTATCAAGTAGTAGGCGCTCAGGACCACGTTTGGTGGAATGCGAAGTTTTGACTTAGTGCCTAAGCAATCAAATTATGAAGCAAATTTAAATGATCAACTACGTCAGATATGTTTCAAAGATCCAGCTTACATGACTTCAGCGAAACCAAACAAAGTAGGTATGGTCAAAACCAGCGAAACTGGAACACGAGACAGATCAACCGGTTTCTTTCAATAGAAATACCAGATTTAGAGCTTTTTGACACATCAAATTACCAGAAATGTTGTCGTCAACTATTGAGTTTCTCATCATTGACTTTGCTTTTCCCAAAAATCATCACATTGGTGCAGTTCCAGGTTTTCGTCAACCTCATATGCAATAAGTGCACACTAAAGGGTCAAAATGTACTCATCTGCGAACTAACAAGCAACTGACTTTATGATGAACATCGACCTTGAAGGATAGATTTCTAATAATTTTTCTAGAGCAACTTTCAAAAAATAACTTTAACCTCCAAGCACTCATTATTTTATAAAGTACCATACAAGCAAACCACCATACAGTGGAAGCATGACCGGCCCTTAGTGATTTAGTTACACAAAGTCTTTCTTCTGTCAACATCAGGCGTTCAGTTTCCAGCTTTGAGACTTGGAATCAGTTTCTTCTCCCTTTTAGCCACCAAGTTTAAACACCAATAATCTTGTTGTTTACTCACCCAGGTTCACACTTATTCACGTTTAAAAACCTTCAGATTTAGAGAAATCATGCCTGAAAACCAACTCGAGTTTTGGATATTCCATTCCACCATGTTTGCTTGTTCCATCTAAAAGTTTTTTTGGTTGCAGCGGGGGCCTCATTCTCAATTAATTGCCAAAAGATTGCGGGGATAAAACTACTATTTTCTGATTCGCATCAAGCACAATTCTCTTAACGGGGCTGGACATGTTGGCTTCAGGCTAGTTCAGGATGCCAAACTCAGTCAGTAACAATATATATGTAAACGAGATGGCAGCCTCTTAGTAATCTAGAATGTTGCGATTATCTGAAGACCATGGCTGACTGGTATAGCACACGCGATTTGCAAGCACAAGTTGTCCGTCTTGACAAGATTGAAGCCAGCTTTCAAATCAGAACTTGTTGTCTGCCATCTGGTGAGATATCACTGTAAATGTTCGCAAGCCACTTGATGCATAGACCAAGTCGTCAATCTTGTTTGAACACTGTCCTACAACTAGAACAACCAAACACACACGCTCCGTGAACCCAACTAGAGTGATCATAAGTTCGATGTCCCAAGAAGAAAAACCTGATAGGTTGTTACGGCAGAACGCTTCTAATTGTAAATCACGGAGCTTGACGATTAACGTTTATGGTGTGATGGAAATTCCAGCGGATGTTACTGAGCGCTTTACCATTTGAGGACACTTAGGGGGTGACACCAAACCAAAATGTTGCAGAATAAAGAGCTGGTACTTCTGTTACCAAGCGGGTAGCCAGTGGTGCTGTATTTACTTCGAACCGCTGTTGAAGTCTCCGATTTGCGACTGCAAGCTTCAACTTTATATATTCTTGTCCACGGCTACGCATACTTCAGAAAATGGGTGCTCACGGGATAACCTAGTGCCAAAAGAACCTGTAGAGTCACATTCCAATAGGTTTGGATTTGGATAGTGATGCTCAGGTTCCATCGAATTAGTTTAGCGGCACCGAGTACCCCAGCTCCCTTCGTACTCTTGGTCAGCGAACCAATAAAAATTGGGTTTGCCCTGCAAAGTACATGTGAGACCCTTTTAATTTATACTTTATCCGTTAGTTAAGGTGGTATGCGTGAAAGTGGAAACGTTCAGCCTGTCGGCATAAAGCCAAATCGCGTACCGACCTGGGTTACAAAGTTCACATGACTATATTGTGAGAATCAAAGTCACCAGATCACCGCTTCAGAGTAGTGGCCAATTATTCGGAGAGGCAAATGCACTCAGAAAGTAAAGAGGGACAAGCTACGGGGATATGAAATGAGAGCAAACCGCCAAGGTGCACCCAGTCACCTGGGAATGCGCAATGATGTAGACGCTCAAAACTGGCTAAAACAGAACATCCTGGTAAGACATGGATGTAAGTGGTCGGTATGAAGATTGCAGGTATGCGGAGTAAGGATCACCCCACCTCGTTACCTGAAACATCAAGGGAAGGGAAGCGGCATTGTGACAACTATAATTTGCGTCACGGCTTCGAACCTAGACAGTATATAAATGACAGTGTGTAAGAACTAGGGTGTGCTCAAATAAAACTTTATCCAATTATTTGGCTCTTTACTACATTTCGATAGGAAAACTATCAGTTCAATAGTTTGGAAATAGATGATGCCTGCGGATACTAGGTTTAAAGAGGCCCTCGTTGGTATAGTAACGAAATTTCACGACCGGACCTATTTCAGTGCCATTAGAAAAAATGTAACCTTTGCCTGTAAACATCACAAACGAGATATTCAAATGGCTCCAATTGAGTCTGTCGAAGAACCAAATTAGTTTGCAAATGAGTGTATTGCGCTAATTTCGTGCAATTTGGTTTCAAGTAGAACATAAAGTTTACGGAAACTCGAAGACAGCCTACCTGATGAGCCCCAAGAAGGGCGAAGCCGGTCGTGGGCTGTCGATCTTAAGAGTAGTGCATTACTAATTTCATATGTTTATTCCAAAGGCGAGCTTTCCCCATGTCCGTTCCATCCAACTTTTAACCATGTATGTTTTGACAATAATCGAAAATGCCACTTGACCGAGGTTATTATGAAAAATTCACAAGGCAAACAGTTCTCTGAGCTGGCTTGCACAGCGCTTACTTGTGTTGAATTGAATCTGTTAAAGTGGTTCCACAGAGTGTATATATTTTCATTCCAAAGAGTGTCAGAATCTACCACAATTGTCTGGAAAGCAAAAAAATGTCAGTACACACGTTGTTGTAAGATGCCTGACATCAGAGATATCACCGAATTCTGACCACATCCAAAAGTAACGGAAACGTTTCCTTATGCAATCGTTCCAAGGATACTGAAGCAGGCTTTTGTTTTTTTGCAGACCAACATGTACGTTCAAATATCCAAGATCACACCGGATAGAACATCAACAGAATTGAGGTCAGACTTTCATTTGTGGGAGGAATTCTATTTAATGGGAGTTCCGTCATCTGGAACATAAGTCTCTATTTTGCCATGGCCAAACAGACGAAGAATCATCTAATAAAACGGTGTTTTTGAAGGAAAAACACAGCGGATAGGGCATCTACCGGTTAGATTTGAAAACGAATCAACAAAATTAGCTGCTGATACATGAAAGCGGTTTGGCTCTACTAATTGACCTGTCCTAAGATATGACACTCGGGTTAACCGAGAATTATTCAGTTATCCAAATGACGAGGGGATTCACTCATCTGATAAGTATTGCACAACTTGCACCAGATAGCGAGGGCACGAGCTGAGCGGACCGGCAAACTGTTCCTCTGAACCGCTGACTGGTCCGACAAAAATGATCGACACACAAAGCATCTGGCATTTGGAAATAACGGCACTCTCATTGCTTTAGTCCTCACTATTGCAGTGAAGCAAGAGAGCAGACCGAACACTATCGACATGGCATGAACCAGCACGCATGAGTGATGAGCAGTGAGGAAAATAAATTGAAAGGCCTGAAGAAACTGCTTTTCGTGGACTGCACAAATAAATGTAAAAATATCTTAAATTCATTAACAAATCAAGACAGCTACTGAACAGACCACAAGAACACTGCCAGCATAGAACCGCGAGGCCGCTGGGAAAGGCGTGATTTCACAGGTTACCTGTAAGGTGGCCCAAAAGTAGACAACATACTTCTTAAGCAAGGCATATCCTCTTACAGAGAGACTTTCCCTCAGAATTTCCAGGCTCTCAAACGTTCCAAATAAAGAAGATGAGAGCAATTATAATTGCATTTTCCGGTGACTCATGTGGGTTGTTTCCTGGTGCAGATCCTACTCAGTCGAGTTGACTGCTGAATTGGTCGAAGAAAATGGTTCAGAAGACGATTGTGACTTTCATGCTTGTCGCAGCACAATGGAACCGACAAGTATTGCATCTTAGCTTTGGGAGACCTAACCTGAACACCCTTTCCTATGAACTGTGTAAACTGCCTGGGACAATTTTCATTCGATATGGCTCTCCAGCCATACTTATGCATCATTTCTGGAGATCTCAGCGACGGAGTGAGAGCATGTGAGTTACGTTTATGCTACTTTGAAATTGTCACGGGCCGTCTTCTTTCATCAACAATGTTTGATTTCTCTTGTGGTGGTTTTGAAGGCGCCTTTCATATGTAGATCGAATATCTACTTGGTAGATCGCGTTCGGCATCTTGTCCGCAAACCTGATGTTTGAGTTTGATTTTTGGCGCTTCTTGTGTATTCTCTGCCCGAACCATTAATGGATCGCTAGATTCGTGTAGGAAGTTCGCGGCCGTTGCCTCAAACTGGTACAAAATTACTCGCCGTTCACTGCAAAGTCGTTCATTAGCGAACACGATCTATGCGGCTAAGAGCCATTGGACACAAAAGTAAATATCCCAGGTATACAGAATTTTGGACAAGTGAACTTCCTCAAGCACCTTCTTGAATCTTTCTGGACGTCCTTTGAGTAGTAAACAATGATAGACGAACACTTCAAAGCCGTTCCACAATTTCGTTAGTAAACTCTACCTTCCATCAGCCGCGGAGCTGGCGCTTGGACACCAGACCGGACGCTACTCGAATGTCTCATCAGTAGTATACGATGTTACACTGGCATATTCGACAACATGGGAAAGCTTGATCTTATATGCCGACTGGAGTCTCCAATACATCGTACCTCATGCAAAATGAAACAGATTCCACTGTCGTGCGCTCTCTCATCAAGCCACCTGGTGATGTCTTTGCAGATTGTGAGTATAGATAACATTTTGAGCATATTACATATGCGCACACATATGTGGTTTACAATGCTTTTGCGAGGGGTTTTTGAGCTATAAACAACTGAAACGTTGTAGAACAATGCCTCCACAACAGGCGCATTGTGAGGTGACGGGAGTCCTACGGCGGTATCCGGGACATGAATATCAATTGGAGAGGAACACTAGCTTAAGTTAGCTTTTGGAAAGACACTGTACTAGCACAATGCACAATTCCAGCGAGGGGAGGTAGAACTCGGGTGCTGCATCTACTATTCCTATTTGATATACCAATAGGCATAATAACCCTATTGATTTGAAGGACTTCCAATAAAACATCTCACATGTCAATATTCCATACTTAGTTTACAACTCAACACAAGGTACCCTAAAATCGGAGGACATGATGCTAACCCATGGCCACGCCATGATAATCTACACACACTTGACCGATTATTATAAAATACTGAACGCGAGGAACGCCTTTCATAGCATTCACGAACAGTCGGGTAACCTTTGTAAGATTGTGCAAGCTCAAAGATGGCACCCACTGAAGTGATTGCTTGCAACTACAAATCCTCGGTCATTTGCAGACAAAAGTTATTAATTCAGGTACCAGACATTCCAAAACGCAGTCATTCCGTATGGTAGGCTGCCGTCGGGTTACATTTAGACCAGGTCGTCTAAATATAAACCACTCCACCCCTGCACACAGCAGGAAATGCTGAGTGCTGCCTGCAATGAACCGCGTGTGCAACAGACCAAAAGCTCCGTACCTAGTTTTCACCCGATGAAGCAGGAGAGGAGAGTTACCAGGAGGCCGCAGTCCATAATTTTTTAGTCCATTTGAGAAACATCATCTGGGAGTTGTAGTTCGGTTGCCGCATCATTCATAAGATGCGCCCAGTGTACCTAGAGCTTACTGTGGAAAATTAAAGAAAATCTGGTCTAGTTCAGATATAAAAATGCCACTGGATTTTCAGTGTACGCATCGGGTAGGCTTGGCCAGAGGCCTGCCCTATCCATAAGCCGAACCCGGGTTACACTCGCATGGAGTTTTGTCATTGGCATGGTTTGACTGTGCTTGGTCCTTACGTTGAGTCACTTCCGGTACCATTACAGGCTTATCGCAGGAATGTGTACGGCGTAGTTGAACATTTCGCTTTGTTTTGCTCTGCGAGACGCCAAACACTAGAATTTTGCTCTAGCTCCGTCACAGAATGAGCTATTTGACAACACCGGAAATCCAGGACAGGTCTGACAAACATTCTCTGTCCACCGATGGATCACTGTGAGCTCACCCATGTTCAACCCATCGGAAGAGACCGGAAAAAGCTCTACGTCTGATACCGCACATCCAATATGTTTGTCCTCCAGGTTCAACAGCACCATTATGACCCGGCTTCTTGTGGGCTTCAACTTTGTGGCTCAAAGTCGTTGATTGCTGAATCAGTAAACTCCAGGTCAAGTCATTCCTCCTTTCAGTTCGCAAAATCCACGTTGGTAACTTTCAGGCTCTTAACCAGCGTGTCTAAATGGTGCCATTTTTCCCCTAAGGGTTCTGGTTGTAAAGCCGTTAAAAGAGACTGACTGGCCACCAATTTTCTTGCAAACATTCTGCCCATTAAGTAGTTTCAACAAGGTGCGGCGTCTCGGCATAAAGTAACGCACAACCTGGTTGTAGCGAATCTTCAGCGCTTGGTTCTGGTGCGCAGTGTTCTAGTTTCTCATAGTTAACTTGGTATTATGGTGGGAATTGACACTGCTAATCAGTCATCCCAAATTTCGCTCCCGTTTACACAAAACTGCGTTAGTTCAGAATGATAGAATGGCGCTTTAACTGAACCGCAAAATTATAGTGGTTCTAAAACCAGTTAGAGCAATTAACATTTACACGGGAAGAATAGACGTAGCTTCCTTCTACAGATAGAGGACGATAGTCGTGAATTCCATTCCGTCAACACGTGTTCGTCGGAAAGTCCCATGTTTGGCAATCATTTAGGTCAGCTGATACCGGTGACTGCACCAGGCAGTACGTATGAAAGCTGCTCAGGTGGCGGATGTTGTGCTGGTGTATGTTGAGCGCTGAATACCGTACAAGAAGACATATGGATATAGTTTAATTTCAAATCGTAGGATCCAGTTACTCCACCAACGTTTTTCAAGTTTTCTCAAATCCAACTCAGCGCTGTCACTGAATATCAGCTGACGGTCAGCTGTCAAGTCAGCAGACAAGTTGCGTGTGGGGTAGCGGAAGCTCATACAGTAACCAACGAGCTCGGTGAAATCAGTTGACAGAGAAGGAAACCGCTCTCTTCTTTGTGAAGTGTACATTTACCAGCGTCCAGGCCTCATGCGAAGTCAAAGGGAAACATATGAAGCCTGCTTCATAACAACGGTTAACGTGTTTCATTCAAATCAGGTCGCAATTGTCCATTTAAACGAGCTTCATCACACACTCTAGTTTCGATAATGCATGCAGACATTGTTTGGCCTCTATTGTGAAGAGATTTCGTCCTGCCGAATCAGTTTATTTTCTCATTAGATTATTGTTTCCTGTTTAATTCTCGTATCAGTTTTCGTTTACATATATGGATGTTGGTATCACGGATAAGGTGCCTGACTGAAATCAGTCATCAATAACAGAGAAAAGCTTTTGTCCTAGTCCATCTTCAAACAAAAAGCAGATCGTATGGGAGCCAGAATGCGATATCATGTGATGATATCAATCGAATCGACTGAGTCATTTTCAAGATTATGCTTTGGAAAACAACGAGCTTTCATTTACAAAAGAAGCAACGTCTTCTGTTCTCAGCCGCTTGCCTAGACCAAGAAACTTGAACAGATCAGTCTGAAAACGACTCACGGCAGAAAAGCTTACTTTCTCGAGCCAGTGGGGCAGAATATAAGGAGCCCAAAGCTTTGCCATTGCCGTGGGTCCCGAATGGTGTGTGTTTGGAATATTTGCCGAAAAGTCCTGAAAGAAGCGGCGAGTTGCAAAAAAAACAAGTAAGTTGGGAATTAGGATGACTCAGGTATTGTATCGTCTGGTGAAGGCTAAGATAAGCGAAAATAAAGCGTACACGGGGCTACGTTGGACAGACACCGTATCCAGTGGAGCGGATCACACTGCATACAATTTTATCATCTGAATGTCGGCACAAGCGGCGAGTGCAAAAAAAACAAGTAAGTTGGGAATTAGGATGACTCAGGTATTGTATCGTCTGGTGAAGGCTAAGATAAGCGAAAATAAAGCGTACACGGGGCTACGTTGGACAGACACCGTATCCAGTGGAGCGGATCACACTGCATACAATTTTATCATCTGAATGTCGGCACAACTTTCCCTTACTATGACAACTAGCTCTGCGATCTGGCATCAGTGCTTTTTATTGCTAAACGTTTAGGATAACGAGACAATCTTCAAATGCTTTACATCATTCAACAGGGAACAAACATATGATCTACCTGCAACCGACGAAGTGCGTGTGTTGGTTTCAGTGTTAGTTACATAACATCCTGAAAGTTTCGCCAAAATGTATTGGCTTTTCGAATTAGTGTCATACCTCTTACATCAAGAATTTCCGAAATGTGACGTTTCGGGATGCTTATTTGCCGACTGTCTTTTGCCTGCGATTTCTTCAGTCTGTGCAGTACGTTTACTTTTACAAATAATGATCCTGTTGTTCCCATCAATTCTAGACAGTTTTAGACATTTATGGAGGCAAAATTAAAATCATATGGGCTTACACATTCATCCTGTATAACAAGGCCATTTTTTACGGTAAATTTAATCATTCCAGTTTGTTTTCCTTAATCCTATACTAATGGTTTATGCTTTAACGTGATCTGTGTTCTTCGGTGTCCCAACCAAGGGCTACAATCAGCGGAACTATTCCATACTGATCCTTATTATGATTCTTACTGTCATGAACCTAATGGTCCATATAATTCTTGCTTGAGATCTTCAGCAGTGTGAAGCTCATGGAATACCAGGGAGATTTGAACCTGCCACCTCACGACAAGTCGGCGAAAATTGATTCGTTTGACAGTGAGCAGCAGATCAGCAGTTTGACTAGACAGGACACATCGCTACTCATTCTTCCATAGCAGAATTCCCATTATGTGAAGGACTCTTCGAGTAGTGGATTCCCAGACGGAAAGTTTGCGTCACGTGAAATATCCTTTATTTGTATGTTACCAACTGAGGAGCATCTGCCACAGTAAGGGGTGTCTGACAGGTGCTCATCTAACCTGCTTGCCTGCGCAGCAAACAGGACCTCGTTGCCCCTGGCTGTTTTGTGTAAATATGAATTTATTGTTTTTGAGAAATACACTCATTTGCAAATCAATTTGTCTTTAAGGAGAAACTCAACTGAATCTCTCGTTTTTGATATTTTACAACTGAAAACAGTTCAATTTGGGTTAAAGTAGAACATAAGGTTGACGAAAACTCGGGTATGCGCTTACCTAATGAGCCCCAAGAATGGCGAAACCACTTGTGGGCTGTCGACGATTTTTCAGAAACCGTGTG
>NW_008751762.1:1234298-1304179 GCF_000715545.1 Opisthorchis viverrini | reverse complement strand
GGTTCCCCTTAAGACAAATTGATTTGCAAATGAGTGTATTTCTCGGAAACAATAAATTCATATTTACACAAACCAGTCAGGCGCAACGAGGTCCTGTTTGCTGCGCAGGCGAGCAGGCTAGATGAACACGCGTCAGACACCCCTTACTGTTCAAGTAGAACAGAAGTTTGACGGGAACTCAGGGACTGCGCCTACCTGATGAGACCCAAGAAGGGCAAAACCGGTGATGGTCTGTCGAAGGGTTTTCAGCAACCTTGTGAGTAGTTTCCTTTCTGGATTTATTGTTATTTGATCCTAATTGACTTGTGATGGGCAACATATGAGATTGGTTTGTACGATGTGAGCATGACTGACTTCATAAATTAAGATTTATCGCCCTTAGCTTGGTAACTGCTCAGAGTTTGTCGTGTGGATGTCAAGTCAGAGGACTGCAGGTCGATCCACACTGTATATATTTGGTGTTCACCTAAGAATAGGTGTCACCTATGATCCTCGATTAGAACGACTAACCAGTGTAAATAAGGACCAGTAAGCGCTGCACGGTCCTCAGTGATGAAAACGCCACACAAAATTGATTAACATCTCAGGATGAAGTTGTTACGCGGGTATCTTGTGCAGCAAACCTTAAGAATCCGGCAAAAAAGTTGCATATTGCGCAAAAACCACGAGGTAGTGGGAAGATGGCTCCGTGGGGTGCAGCAGCACATTTTCGCATATGGTTATCGAAGTATTAGATTCTTCAAAATCAAGAATTTAGCAATCACGTAGTCCGCTACCGAGTGTGCGGGCTACTCTGTCACGTAGCATCGTTAAATACTGCATCTAAACAGAATCATTGGCAACATATCTGAATGCTGGTAGCCTGGGTGCGTTGAATGGTTGTTACGTTTGTGGCGCTTTTGCTTGCAAACTATTGTCGCTGCTGCCGCAAGCGAACTGCCAAATTTGGCGAGCAAATCAAAGGCCATCTCATCTACATTCAAAAGAGATTAATACGTGACAGTACATTCGACCGGACTCTTTCGTATTTCGGATAGCACAGTGGATTCCATTTCCAGATCATTCCGTCATTTCCGGATGACAGACTCCCCGAACCAGAGAGACACATAATGATGAAGCCCCAACTTATGAGAGAAACGAATTAATTATGACGGTGTTAGATTTGTATCAACGAACGAGCCATTGACTACGCAGCCATCATCTGGAGCGGAATGAAACCCTGACAGCTATTCGTTAACCTTGAACACAGCCTTCATGAATTCCTGGAATACGACTTAAGCACGGCTAAACTACACTTATTGGTTCAGATCCAGGATATGCTGTCGCATAACAGTAAGAAAAATCTATCGTTTGCGGTTACTACTCACATAATAGTTCTCCAGATTGTAGAAAGAGCACGTCAGATAGGCTAGTTTACAACTGTGCAATTGGGATTTTAGCAGCGGCCACAGTTCATGGTCTGCAACAAAATGGACATGTATCGGGTTCTTCATTGGATGTACTTCTGTGTTGCATGCGTTGGCTTGAAAGGGTTCATACCGTAGGCATTCCTGGCTTTCTGAACGAAGACGGTTCTGGAAATACAAGAGACTTTTCAGCATCGTGACCGACCGCGCTGCGGACTTTGTGCCTTTGAGAAACTGCGTAATGTGGATAGTGTCCTGGCTGTGCATGTTTGAGGCGAGAAGTCCCACTGACGAGTTGTTGCTATTCAAACAGACAAACTGGATGTTTGATACATCATAGTTTCTCATGTACCAGGACCCGACAAGCTGTAAAGAACAAAATACGGACCGTAGACTGAGGAGAATACGGAAGTCCCGTGACCAGTTCGATGACCGTAGAGTGTCACAGATATGCAAAGCGGTTCTCATTAGCTTGACTCTATATCTCTGGAAAATGTTGACAAATCTGATCGGTTTCATAAAAACCTATGCAGAAGACACTCATACTTTATGGTTAAGATACATTATGAACTTCCACTGTCACCTCGCACACGACCAAATTTTTCCACGTCATCAAGAATTACAAAGGAGGTATGGGAAACAGAGCACATACAAGTAACCGTAAAACTCGAATAATTTCAATTTATGATCAACAACTAAAAGTTATTATTCAAATTCTACATGTATGTTTGTGAAACTGAACTGGATTCGTGAGATACTATTCAAAATCTCCTCACCTCCATAAACTACGGGTGAGTTGCTCAAAAACGAAAACCAAACACAATTTCTCTGGCGAGTGAAATAGACTGGAAGATAATCAACCATTACTTGTATGAGGAGCATCGATGTTGAAAACAGATGTTATGCTGTCGATGATGATCATGATGACTCAAATGAGAATAATAGGGAATCGGACCAGCGTACAGAATATTGTAGTTCGTGAGAAGTGCAACGTTGATGATTCTCAGAGAGAGAGGGGGGTGAAGTTATAACACTTGCTCTCAGGCTAATTCAGCAAAAAGAAACTCCGAATTAGGAAGTGTGAAACATCTCCTCAAGTTAGAAAATCTCAGTCGATTGCTGGGTTGTGTTTTATGATGTAATATTTTAGTTTCTATAGTAATCACTAGATTAAATGAATCCATACTCCTATGAAACTGTTTAGAATGACTTTGTTTACATGCAGCGCGATTGGGAAACTTATCGTTCATTTTATCGCGCTTTACGAGGGAAACCTAGAACGATGAAGGTAACTGTCATGAAAAATAGACGCGATTTACTTAGTTACAACTGACAAATGGGGTCAGTAGTGACAATTAATTACTTTTAAATTTCCGACCAAATTATGCATAATCATTATCCTTTGGTACATCTGACATACCAGTGCGACCAGTGGTTTAGCCGAAGCTATAGAGAGCTCGCACAGCTGTGATCTACGGTTTGTCTATTGATTAAAACTGCGCAAGTGTACAAGCGCGACAGTTGGAGACTGAGCTTGCACAGGCATGGAGATGCGTGCAAACACTACATAGTTTAATCTCAAGCGAGCATTTCAGGTCAGCCCGCCCCACCAACGGAGCACAATATTATTCTGGAGTGGGACAATTGACGTTTTGAAAGTTGTACCATACTACGGATAAGTAGGTCACACTATGAAGTTCGGCAACCTGGAAGTGCGCAACAGGTTGCGCCCAGGTCGTCAACCATAAAGCCCAAAATAAAAGACAAAACAACTTGGAGATGGTGGGCCATCAAGAAGATCATCCAGTATTCCACAGTTGATGAAAAGCTGGGAGTTGGATACTTTGTTCCTAATGGGAATATCTGGGGAGATTTGATCCCACAACTCTCCGGATAGAAACTAAATACCTTAACAAGCATTTGGAGATGGCAGATTGCCTGCGTCTTAAGATGCTCTGAGAGAAGAAATAGCGCCATTCTCGCATGAAGTGAGCATTTCTAGCCAAATTACCTGCTAAGTACTCAAATTTAGAGAAAACCAGGACTGCTGGTTTAGGTCGGTACCTCTCTCAATTAAGACGTGTCTCCTAACTTAACTTATACAGCATACCTTTTGAAGATAGCTTCAAACAACAACTATACAGAACCTTTAGGAAGCTTGGTTCTAATTGGAAACATAATGCATATAAGTGGGGTGATGAATCAAGAGTGTGAAAAGCGGATGGTTTTTTTGGTTCATCAAGACTGCTGAACACATATTCATGCTTGTGATGAAAGAAATACACGTATGTGCTTTGTTAGGCATTTATTCATGAATTAGAATCTCAATAATTCTCGGTTAGGAATGGCGAATAGAATATCGGCTTGACGGGAACTCGAGGACTGTGTCTACCTAATGAGCCCCAAGAAGGGCGAAACCGGTCGTGGGCTGTCGACGAATTTTCAACAACCTCATGAGTGGTGCATTACATCTATACATGTATCGCGATATCTCGAATATTGTAGCGACTGAAACATGAGGTGTCCTGGTGCAGCATATTCAGTTGCTTAGAAAAGTGATAAACGAAAGATTTACTTTGGTTTTAAGTGAACCTCTCGCAAAACCAAATTGATTTGTAAATGAGTACTTTTCTCGCTAAGTTTTTTATCATTTATTTGCTTATCCGTACCGAAGAAGTCAGACTAGAGTTAGCTGAAGTACGCTCATTTGCAAACCAATTTGGTTTTGCGCGAGACTCACCTGAAACCAGGCGGAATCTCTCGTTTGTGATGATGAGTAGTGCATTACAAATATAGATGGTTTTCATAAAAGCTACGGTGTTTGGGTATTCGTCTCAACACTCAACGACAATCAGGTGCAAAATTGCATTATTGTATATTTGTCTAATGACACGGGGTCTGGTAGCACTCAGGTAGTAGGTCAGACACTAAACCTGTCCTCTGATGGAAAAAGACGTGGGTTGCTATCCTAACTTTGTGGTGGGTTACGGTGGACTCAGCTGAATGCCAGATGAATGCCCTTTTTAAGAACATAAGTTGTGATTAAGCTGAGTTTCCCGTAAACATCAACTTGGTTTTTAAAAATAAGCGCATTGCTCCCAAAATGTAAGCTTCAGTGTACAGGTAGAAATTAGGTTGACGATAATCCGAGGAGTGCATTTGACCTAAGCCTTCTGAAACACTGTACGCTAAAGATACAAATCCTCTTAACCTTTTGGTTTTTAAGCACACGGAATTACCCTTGTCTGGATTGTAGGAAGAAGACGTTTACGTCAGAGCTCTTTGAGCGATACTCTAAGAGTAAGTGGCACTTCCTGAGCAAGATACTTGACTAATCTGTAAAGCAATCAGTGAGATTCATGGAGTGCATTAGGAGCAGTTATATATACGGAGGCCTCCAACCAAAGTGTCACTCAACCTGTTAGAAGCTATATTCCGTGAAAAATTGCAGACTGTAGTTGATAGGCCGTATTACGAAGGACGATTTCAGTGGCTGTACAGCATTTATTCCGAATATCACTATGGACTTGCCTGTTTCACATTTGTCTAACTACCATCTGATTGATGGAATAGCATTATTTGCAATATTACTTGTTATTATGTAGACGCTTTCATGTAATACATGCAAACTGTACTGTATGATATCCGCAACTAACATTGGTTACTGATAAGTTCATTGTAAAATTCTGTAAAATTGTGAGGAGGGAATCATCATGTTTGCGTCCAAACCAAGCTAATCTGTCCCCCAAAGACTGGATTTTCACAGAAGCTGATAATTCTTGGCACTTGAACTCAAGACCGGTTCACACATGTTCGTTAGAACTACTGAACGATTCAGAGTGAAACAATAAATTCATCTCGCTGTGGTTTGTTTTCAAATGAATCATTCGATAAAATGAGAATGTTTAAAAAGCGATGTGGCGAACTGCATGTTGGGTTCCAAAATGTGGGATTGTTTTGGTGTTCCGGCACCGAACGACATAGGGTATGATTATTTCAAAGGCTACGCCACATAGCTTAGCGACTGAGCATCTTTATCCATCGGGAGTACTGCCGACGCATGGATTACTTGAGGAGCCTAATGGAAGTAAAGTGCCAGCGCGTCAGTCTTACCATAGCTTTGCCTACTGGAGTGATTAGTTTAACTCCGTTATTTCCGAACAGTTTACTGCAAAACCGATGTTATCAAACTTGAATTTGGCTGAAGCAATCATTTATAAAAGTCAAAATGATCTAACCTACATACACTAGATTATTTAAATATTCGAATATTTGAGCGGTGCTTTTTCCTAGCTTTATAGTAAAAGTGTAATCCTGCAATTGCCAGATGTTCCACATTTTAACTTAGAATTGGGCTTCGAAATACCTGTGGTTGGGATCCTCAGAAATAAGCCTCCCGGTTGGATTACCTGATCTAAATTTATGTCATTTGAGCACGTGATAGCCACTGCACTGGGCACGTAGTGAGCAGTGGTTTACTTTACCCAGAGGGGATAATGGGGTTGTGCTATTTTAACCACATCCATCTTCGTTCTGCATAACATACCATATACTTTAACCCCTCCAGCCATACGGCTAGTTTGAACATGGATTGTCCCGAGCTCCTAAGTAGCCGGCAAGAAGAAATTATTCTGCCGAAATGACCTATCGCAGCAGGTTTAATAATGTATGACACGACAGATATAAGACACATAACCTTAAGGTTTGTCTTCATATGGGTTATTCTGAACAATCACGATTCCTTCACGAAGCCTCCTGGTCTGTGATATTGTAATGGTGCCAAGCTATTGGAAGAAAACATTTCATTGAATTGACCGTACGCAGGATAAGCCAGCGATTTTCCCAGTTTTAAGGGTTGTAGTATCAGCATGGGAAAATGATTAATGTAATCCAAGAAATTTTCATAACAGAGAACTATGCGTGTCACAACGAGTCAATGATAATTCGCCTGTGGTGTTCTGATAGAAAAGGGTGGCTAGAAACATAGGAAAAGTACTTGTCTGAGAGTGGTCTTCATAGGAGTCTTCGCTAAAAATATCAGAAAGACGATCCTTGTCAGAAAATGTTCCATTGCTTTAAGTGCAAAACCTGTGAGTCAATAGTCTGAGTATTCTAGTTGAAGGGACAGTGGACTACTGTTTCACCTGGATTAACGCTCCGTGTGGGCATCTATCTCTGTCTTGGTGATATTTTTGACACCTTCTCAGGAGCACCACATAAAGAGAAGTTTGAAGGACAAAAATAAACGGTCCCAACACTCGTATACGTTTACTGTCACCTGTGTGCCGTCTACTGAAACGAATTTTGACTCACCAGTATGAGAACTGCAGACGGAATCAGCAACAGGAGGGTATATTTAGACAACATGTTCATCATTAACGGAATTAACGATCCCTGCGTTAGGCTTTACAAACTACCGTTCAAACCATTTACAGAAGTAGACATGTTCCTCGCCTTCGGTGGGGCAGATCCATTGGCTGACTACGTTTGACCATAGGACGTAGAATACAAAGAAACCAGATTGGTTGACCCACCTAGTAGACACTCTCCAACAAATAAATTCTGATGCACGTAAAGTATCTAAGATGCTCTTGGAAAGTGGAATTGGTGTAAACATTCAGCTATGCTAAAAGGTCTGCAAAAACATGGTTTTTGAATAGTTATTTATGGGCGATCTGGAGTTTTCAGGCACCGTCGCCCTAATTTTTGAAGACGAAGTCTAAGCATTAGCTGTGTTGAATAAACTGACTACTGTCATACCATATTTTGACATGTGAGGTGAACCTTCAAAGTGCAAAGCTACGCTTAGGAATACGAGGTCTCCGAACACATCCATTACATTCAAAGAGGATCATTTGGGGATTTACCGTGCTTCACATACCTCGGTAGTGGTATTGGCTCTGACGGATGTGAGTGATAAAGTCAGTGAATGAATCTCAGAGGCCACAATTACGTTTGATATGCCGCACCAATTGTTACGTCAAAAAGGTATATGATTGGGTCTGGGAAATCGCGCATATTAGGCTACCATAAGGACTATACTATGATGTATTTGGGAGATGTAACTCATGTGGAGAAATGATGCAAACATTCTTCATATTTTTTAGCACTGATGTCTCTGGTGAGTTGCTGGTATAGGATGGCGTCAACAAACTCGTAACAGTCTGGTTACCAAACCGGTATTCGCTCTTATGTCAGGTACTTGAGCCTCGGATCATTGAATGTGGTGGCTGGGGCATGTGCTATGCATTCAAAATCACCGCATACTGAGACGTTGTTCTCTGTGCCTCATTCAGAATCGTGTAAGCCGAGAGGTGGGCAACGTGTGACTTGGCAGAAGTATGTAAAAGAGATTAAAAAATGGACTGGGTGTTTTTGGTGCAATAGGCCTCCCAGGATGGGTATCACGTGATCCCCCTGCGTTTGGCTGGAGGCAATGTAGGAAATGACTGCTGTTTAGTTTACGTCTCGTTCTTGTTGTCAGTTTCTCTTCAGATTGTCTGATTAAGTGTTTGAAGGTGTGGGCATTTCAGAATACCTGCGATAGACCAGCACCAGGTCCCCTCTCTTAGCCATTCTTTTCCCTTATTTTTATTCTGGGATTTCGAGCATAATCAGATAAACTTTATGGTTTTTCGGAAACAAAGTACCGATGTCAGAAGTGATCTCACTGTCTCTCGTAAGGATCCATCGGTGGAACTTCTCTTGAGTATTTCCTTTCTTGGTCAATTAACCACGAAGTACACATTTAACAAGCTTGTACTTTACATGCATCATCACGACACTAGAGGGTGCCTGAACTAACTATGTTTTCTCAGAGTTTATGAGTGTCTTTTGCTATTCCTGTAATGCACCTAAAGCATGAAGACCGTTTTGGAAGAGTGGAGAGCATCCAGATTATACTGTCACTCCGTTCACAGATGGACGAACCGGACTATTTGCGTGCCTAAAATCCTTGGTTTCTGAGGTCAAAAAAAAGACGGGCACTAAATGATGTCATGCGACTGGTAAATCGCACATCCCCTAGGGAAACTTGTTTAGCTATTTCGCAATAAGGTTTCTCAATACACTCGAGAAGTTACCGGGCTTTCACTTTAAAGTCAAATTTTTGTGAATAACATGCGGCGAAATGTTCTAGACGAGTAATAAACAGTCATCAACGTGCGTTAATTGCAAAGCAAACGAATGAAAAGCAACACATGTTCACCCAACACATGGCCCGGATGCCACGCAATTTGAACTACTTCAACTTTTATTTCATCGTATTCTACGCTTACGTTAGCCTAAGTCCACAAACACTTTCTAGATCAAGTGCATTTGATAGCTATCTTGCACTACGTTCAATCTGCAGGCAAAATGAGATCCCAGTTGAGGATTAAATGAAAAACAATATCCTCATACTCCTAAACGTACGAGAAAATGCATTTGTTTCAAACTGTCATGTACACCATGACTTCTTGAGTTAAGTAAAATACGGGGAAAACTAGACTGCTTTCGATGCTAAGCACATCTTCCAGAAACAAACAACGGAATTCGAGGCACATCGAGATTTGAGGAAGGGCTGTGAATTTAAGGCTTTGTGCCAAGATATATTACCTTTCGGAAGGTTATTTGCCGAGCAATTAGACCAGATCGAGGGATCACTGTCCTGAGGTTTCATAATCAACCCATCAATAAAAGACATCCATATCCAATCACTCTACGCCTAATACAAGATTGTGATTTTTTTGCTGGAAACGCTAGAATTCTGATGTATCAGATATAGTTTGGGCGTGAAACGCAAAACAGAGAGCTATGGAAGCATTCTCAACTTGCCACGGAGGCGCTGTAACTTGATCACAAACGGGATAAAGCAGTTTGCGGTTGTGCAACCGAAGCAGACCCTGAGTCTGTACATCACTGAAAGACGCTGTATGATGAATGAGACCGGTAACCTCAGTGAAGTACTGCATCACAGAGCCCAACTCACCAAAGTGTGATTGCTGCTCCATAACACCACATCCTGGACTTAAATTCAATTGAAATCTTCTGTTAGCTTCAAGGAATGGTACGAATTTGAAGGTGAGATTTCATTGCCGGTTGTATGTTGAAACAGTCTAAATAGTGAAAGCCGTTTATTTTATTGACCCACTGACTAGTACAATACTATGGGACACTATTCACAAGGCAGTCGCATTAAGCCTTGGACGTCTGTTCTACTAGTTTACTAAGTGGATCAGATGTCAGCATATCGACAATGATCGCCTAACTATTGGGATCTTTGAAAAATTCACAAAAAACGCGTTTCTATGCAAAATATTGCACTGGGTGCAACCCAGCATCCTTGTCAAAAAGAGCTGGAGTGATATTCTGAAAAATTCATATCCCAAAGGTTATTTTGACCTTCTGTCCTGCTGATTAGTAATCTAACCATTGTATTCTGTTGCAGAGGCAAACACGATGGTTTCCTTACTCTAGTCAAATATTAGAAAATCGTTCGGCACTGCGATAAGTGCGTCACATCTAACCTGGAATGGGCAACGTTGTTCCATGAGACACTGGCTTTGAAACTCGGTATATTGCAAAAGGATAGCAACAACTTCTCACTCTTATTTAAAATTCCATGTATCTAGGTAGTGAAAAACTTCGAATTCAGTAATACCCACTTTGTCCCATAGATGTCCTCAGAAAAACCCACTCTTTTTCAACACAGAGTGCGTAACTGATTAGGGCCAGTGACCACACAGAATTTTCGCCGTTCGTTGCAGTTTCATTAGAAATATTGCATACTGAACCAATGGGTATCGACTTAAGCTAGAAGTAGGGCTGACGTGGAAAACTACACGAAAGACCGGACACCATATCCGGCGTATTTGAGCGGGTATGTTTACGTAACCTCGGCGACTCATTCACAATTGTGACCAGAAATGTGCACTTCACGACTGGACAGGGATAGCCAACACATGGATATTAGAATCAATCCTTCGTGAGCAACTCTAGTTATGTAGACCGGGACTTCCACTAACGGATTGAGAAATAACCAAAACTCGAGATATTCATAGTTGTCCTGTACTTAATTTGGTTTTCGGCGGTAATATTTCAAAAAGTAAGATGCTGGGTCATAACAAAAGAAAACATGTCCTCTCTACAGTTTTGAAATAAAAGTTTACTTGAATATACATTCCGGGATGCCAATATTATTGAACTGGTCATGGGGATACACCATGGCATCACTGGTCGGGAACACATAATTGAAGGATTCGCAAAGAACGAGTTATCGCAGAAAAAATGAGCGCAGACGGATTTAGCACTCCTCATAATCCAAGATTAAACCATGAGCAGGGAGCTACAAGTGGAACAACGCAATCGGAGGAACGCATGGTTTGTTGAGATAATACCGTCAAAATCAGGTAGCTAGGTGCAAGTGCAAATTCCATGAAAAAAGTAGGAGCAGATCCATATTGTAGTCTCTGTTCCATCCAGACGGTGAAGGGACCATCGGATTGATCTGTAATCATACAAAGCAGCCCATTGGAATTTTGCGGAAGCGAGCATAGACATCAAGGAAACGTGCCCGTAATCCATCAACTAAAGTAGGAAAGGGAATGGAACGATTGTCCTGAAAGTAATACTTCTGCTGTAGAGTGTACCTCTTTCTCGGCATTAGTGCTCAAAGTTTTGCAGCTGCATATATCTGGCTGCAGTTGTCTAAAGCAGCAAAAGATAGGATTTTCACAACGTTTGCCACGTAGATGGGCCTAGAAAACTCTGAATGTGTTACTAAAGAATAGGCGGTTTAGAGTCAACTTTTTATAGTTGTATTTACACTCTGTACCAAGTGTAAAAACCCTGAGACCAAAGGTGAACCGTGCTGAATCCTTGTCTGTGACTGTCTATGGTCACTGCAAAGAAGGAAACGATAGCGCCAAATATCCAAAGGAGTACCTTAGGATACACCAGTAGGTGCCTGGCATTTTACTGGTACACCAACCTAAGAAAGCCCGGCAACAATTTGGAAGATCTAGGAATTACTATGTCTGTCAGACTGTTGACTCAGACAAATCGAATTCTCGAAGAATTTCATTACATTTCATCTGGTAGCACGTGGAGCCATAACCCTGCTGATGAACCCACTCGGGCCTAGAAAACTCTGAATGTGTTACTAAAGAATAGGCGGTTTAGAGTCAACTTTTTATAGTTGTATTTACACTCTGTACCAAGTGTAAAAACCCTGAGACCAAAGGTGAACCGTGCTGAATCCTTGTCTGTGACTGTCTATGGTCACTGCAAAGAAGGAAACGATAGCGCCAAATATCCAAAGGAGTACCTTAGGATACACCAGTAGGTGCCTGGCATTTTACTGGTACACCAACCTAAGAAAGCCCGGCAACAATTTGGAAGATCTAGGAATTACTATGTCTGTCAGACTGTTGACTCAGACAAATCGAATTCTCGAAGAATTTCATTACATTTCATCTGGTAGAACGTGGAGCCATATTGCTGCTGATGAACCCACTCAGAGGGCTCACAGCTATGCGCACGTAACTGGTGCAATTAGCGTTGCCTTCCCCTTGATCGTCACTGAGATGTATCTCAGTTATTTTCTTTCCCAATCGTACGGAACTACTGGAGGCAACGGCATGCAATGCTTTTGTGTAACGTGTGTGAACTCACTGGGCAAATGATCTATTTGTTATCAAAGCAACCAACGGAAGTGAATCACTCTCAAATAAATATTTAATGATGTTGTACCTAGTGCCACTTTATAAACCCACTTGACAGAAAAATCAGGACCATAGTCAAATCCTGTTCAGTGAACTCATCTGCTCCCTTAAAATTTGAAAATATTTTTGTAGCTAGTTGGAGAACAAAGTCGGTGTATTCATCTGATTGTGAATGATAATCACTAAAATTTAGGCTATAGCTTTTTCTTAGTTCCTGCTTATTTGTTCCGAGTTCCATATGAATTACACGAAACACATCTGTCGAAATATATCCAAATTTGACTGTTTGCAAACAGTCTGGAGCACAGTAAACACTTGATTCCCAGCAGCACCCACAATATTCCCAAGTGTTCAGCGCAAAGGATTCGTTTCCCACTAACGTCATTCACGTTCTAATTTCATTTAACTGCTAGAAAGGAAGACCTCTAAAGTAAACATCACCTTCTACTGGACAGAAGAAGTAACTATAGAACGACAGAACAGAGTTTTACATGAGAAAGACAGTATAGTGGCGACGCCAAGTTCATTCGAGCAAAGGATAAAGTAGTGTGAATTGTGGCGGAAGCGCCTCGGACAAATATAGTTCTTAATGATAAACTAGTGAGTTCAGCGTCATATCAAAATCAGTTACCATAACAGTGATTCATTACCATATCTTTTAAACCTGAGGAGTTCAAATGTAATCAATTTTTACGCTGTCAGTTTTATTACTCCATGATCACTGGCGTCACCATGGTAGAAAATGGCGCGCCCAATCCGAACTAACCTCCAAGTGATAAGGCTTTGGTGGACCCTGTTGGAATGTTGATAGTTCACATATTACTGGGGCAAAGCAATGTCATGCAGAGGCGTTTTGTGTTCCTTGCGTCTCATCGGGGTAGAAGAAATGACCATGGTTTTTTTATTATACCCAGTATGGGGTAACTGTGAAAACTCGACAGAACGGGCATGCCCCAAACTTAGACGAAGATGTCAGCGTAATTTAATTCCCCCCATAATCCTTTCAGCGTTCAGAAGTGAGTTCAAAAGTGAGCATTGGGAGTGTTCATCTTGTTATTCCTGATCTCACAACATCACGCTCCAAGTAACTAGTGAACTATTTGGCAGCTAAACGGCGAGTAATATAGTTGAGAAGTACTGCAGGAAGGAAAACAGCCTTATCTTTGAGGCAAAGTACATTTTTCCTTGTAGGATTGAAAATAAGTCATTGGTTACTGGAATATTCCATGCATTGAACCCATTCTTGACAAAATGAAGAAATCGAAGTGGTTTCTTGGGATAAAAAATGAACTAGAGAACTGTCACACTGATAAAATAATTAGGCCGAATGTAAAGACAGCTTGCCTGAGGGACTGTTTCGACTAATGACAACGAGAAAACGTCACTTACCATTAAATATCCCTCACTGCTAAATGATAAGAACTTCGAGATATTGGTTAAGACGTATAATCGAGACATACGACAAGATTCGTGTGCACAAGGTTACTCCTGGGACGCATAAATTTTGTAAAAAAAAACCGGACAGCAGCATTTTATCGATGCTTCTTAGGATAGAACATCTTAAACGTACAGATGTTTGTTTCAGTACACGAAGCTACCCAGTTTTTGAGCGGAGCTAAGGATCTGACATTCAGACTTGTTGTTTAGGGCCGGAAAATGGATAAGGAACACAAGCGGATGACTGAACTAAAAACAAATAATATAGTCATACTACCTGAAATCATATTGAAATATCTCTTTTGGGCCAAGGTGTTATACAACAAACATGTCTTGGTCGCATCGATCAGAGTGCATTCCGTATCCAAAGCACCTAACAACGTTGGTGAAGTTATTTCAAAACTATTTTTATCTTGATGGTTTTAATGGTCGCAACATTTAATTTTCTATTCGATATGATGACCTGAATTACAAAGGCGCACCTGAATTCAGTGGCAATGTTGTTACTGACGGCAAAACTAGCCCTGAGCTATTAAACAAATCGTTACATAATGTGAATCCGTTCGGGGTGTGGCGTTTTGTACCTTTATTTTGCTTCCAATATATCACTACGTATTTCGTCAATTGCAAAATCGTTTTTGTTTGAATACGAAAACCTACAAAAACGCGCACTTGTACAGTTTCACAGAATACAAGCGTGGTCACGTGCTTCGGCTCTCTCTTCTGATTTCGGTTGCGTTTGCAGCGGTTATTCGCGAGTATCGTGTGCTTACTCTGATATCAAAACATTTCAGACCATCTTCGATATCTATTATATGTGGGAACTGTTCGGAAGAAGATCCCTGGACCACCATAATTGGATTATTGCTTATTCGTTGACCTGGGCCAACGACGAACTATTTTAAAGAGAACAATTGTTAGTGAGTCCGTTCTGTCTGACCTCTTTATTATTGTGTACCCAACCTAGCGTTATTATTTTTATTTCTTTGCCACACACTCCTGGTAAACTAACTTACTGGGTAGCCAGGCCACTACAGGGGACCATATCATACTGCATTACAATCGCTCTTAAAATATCTAGAGATTCAACTATCGAGGGTGCATTGGCAACAGAACGAGGATTTGTGTAATGGAGTGGCGACGATATAAATATAGCCACCGATCTTGGGTCGATGAGATATTTGTCATCCGGTGTTCACATCTAACGAATGTAGATGTAGATGTAGCCACCTTGTCGTCAGAGCATTGAACCATAAATTTCAAACAGTGCGGATGCGAGTTCCTTGAAACGCTCACTATGGCAATGGAGGTGTTTGCTGAGAGGGGTGATGCTGTCCACCTGGTATGACTTTAGGTGGCGATACAAGGTTTAATGTTTTTCAACTCGACAAAACAAGGACGTGAAATATCGCAGTGTTGTCGCAATACGTAACCAAATATTCCCTAAAAACACCTGTTTGTTAATGAGAAATTTTGAAATTTTGAAGTGTTTTAGAGTGGCAAAAGGAGAAAATACATTGAGGCACCTAAAAATGCTGTTCTTAAAACCTGACGTTTGAAATGAAGACAATATTGTCAACTCAGGCAGCAATAATGGCCTTTGTTTCGTTCGCTGATTTGAGTAGTGTGCTTGCAAGCGTGTCACGACCAACTGCGGAAACAATATCTGTGCAATGTGAGCGGTCATTGCGCCTGTATGGATCGACTTAAGGCTTAATCACGCAGGTCTACCTTGACTGATCATTAAGCGTCTGGATGAACTTCGTCATTGGCTTTTTGATTAATCCGTTCTCTGGTTGATGGACTTTCGATTGGTTTTTGACTTGAACTTTACGGTTCCCCTGCTGTTATCCTTCGTTTGATGGCCGAGTCTGACTCAGCGTTCTCACCGAATTGGAGATGTGTCGCTTGTTGCCCTACATACACATGGTCGATTTTGACGTGAAGGTGGACTGAATTCTTTGCGCAGTACAATGTTTCCACGAGTTCTCTCCACTGTCTTGTATTTCCAAGTAGCACAGTCCTCACATTTTCTAGTTCAACCTGGTGACTTTCCTGAATGTGAGGTGTGGAAATAAGAACGGCTAGTCTGTTTTAAATATATGCATGTATGCCCTTGTGCAAAGTTTCATCTCACTCTTTCCCGTACCTAACTTGTTGGAGCCTGATTAAATGGTTTCAGACATGACTGTTTGTTAGGCCTCAATTTTTCTTAAAATCAGCTTCCTGAGCGTGGCGGCTTAATTGTGGGCTGGTAAGATTCTTTCGGTTGCAGTGGAATGGACGTGAATTCAGTCATTTGTGTTTCTGCTGGGAAGTCTTTTTCTTTGGGCCTCTGCCATAAAAGTTCTCAACACGTGATGGAAGAACATTACATACCAAATTATTGAAGGCTTATATTAGGTTTGCGTGAAGTATTCAAATGAAATGCATACTTGTAAGTGCAAATCCGGACTGTAGAGGATTGTATGGACGCGCATTTTTCCACCCAGTGTCTTCTGGCTTGTTAGCTTTATTATAATGTGCGACCCTTAAGAATCCGTAGGACCTCGTGGAGTTTTGTTTGACGTCAGAGCACTCATGGGTTATTTTTGGTCTTCTGTCAGGCCAAATTACCGGGCAGCATTGTACTGCCATCGGAGAATAGACCTGCACGTTCCATTCACACGGAAGATTATGAAGCCATTCCGGTTTCAGGGTTAGCACGCTGTTGTATATGTCCTGTGCAGTTGAACAGACAGCTTGATGTCAGTCGTACATTTTTTTGGAAAAAAGTGAAGAAAGTCAAAAGGTCTAGAATTAAGTTGTGTATCAATGCCACATCGGGAGTTAGGTATATCCACACCCTATTTATTTGATTTTTGCACAAAATGTTCAACGGAAGTGGTTTAACTAAAAACGAACACAGTCCATTTAACATTATTATGCACATAAACATTAGGGCCATGTTTGCACAGTGAGTTAAAATGATGCTTGGTCATGCACTCTTGTAAATCTGTCCCTCGACGGCCTCCGGAAACCTTGTCCATTGAAAACTACACATTTTTTTCTCTTCTTCGTATTCATTAATACAACTTTCTTTACTTGCAACAGCACCTAAGTGTAGTGAATTGAATGATTCTCTTGACGGAGGTTTCTGAAACGATGGGTTGCACTCCTCAGTTTGAATACCATAATTGGGACAAGACTTTTACGGAACGATTTCACGTTATGTACTTTTGTAGCTTCGTAACGTTCAAAACGTAAATAGGCAAATAACGAAGAACAGCCTCAACAAGTGAGCCGTTTTATAAAACCATGATAATCTCAGAGTCATTTCCTATTTTTTCCGGGAACAGAGCACTATCTTCACTCGACTGACTACTAATGACCCAGACATTTTCAACTGTTTTCACTGACTGCAGCTCACGTTGATCCAAAACGGAGTTCTAATGTCCAGTTTACACTGGAGTGCTTTCTGTGTACGGGAATATCCAAGTTGCTTGCCACCAACAAAGTGATAGTGACCCTGGGGAAACTTGAACTCAAGTCGTCAAAAATCAGGATTGTAGTATCCTAACGTAGTCCCGGGTTAGAACGAGTCTAGGTAGATTTCGCTACATAGATTGTCTGATACTGAACTGCCAATGTACACATGGGATGCTGCAGGTGTTTGTGTCATTTATGCAAATTTGGCACCATATGGCAGTGGGATTGTGAACTACGAAATACATGACTCTATGACAGAAGCAGATACTGAAGTGTGGATCGGTATACAGACTACATTTCTCAGAGAAATGGTGCCTTTCTGTCAGAAGAGATTTACTCGGCTCTATACACTTAATCAGGCATTCAAGAAGTTTGAATCGGTATGCGGTGATGACGTTGGTTGAAGTTTAGAGAAATCGAGATTAACAATACTGATTTCCTATGAGAAGCTCAGGTATCTGAAACTGAATGTCCCGAAATTAAACACCTATGGGATTGGGTATGAATGTTGTACAAAGTTTTGCTTACATATTCCGGTTATTTCAGCTGAGAAACTCAATGGATGGTATTTCTACCGCTTATCCTGCTTTTCTGTTTAAGAGCAGACATCTAGGCGGTTTCATGGAAATTTTATAATCTGTGTGCTAATATGTCCTAAGTCACCCCGGTTGACTTGAGGTGCTGAGTGGTGGATATTTAGAGCAGCATTCAGTTATTTTTGGATTAAAAAACGTGCAATTTTGTGGTGTATTGCTGAAATACTCTAAATGTCTGACTAATTGTTGTACTGCACATGAATGATAATCGTCCACATGTGTAGAAGTGTGCAGCGGCCTATTTTATGCCCATTGATTTTGCTAGTTAGTGTGTTACGCTTGGTGAGAATGTACTCTACCATGCGGCTGACTGACAGGCCGAGTTATCTGTTCGTTTTTCCATCATAAAAGACGAGATCTTTCTAGTCCGACATTATTCTTCATTTATTCATGCTTCAGGTTGAACCAGCTTCATCATTTCCATAGTGTGCCAGACGTTCGGGCTGATAGATAGTACGGACGTAATTCCAACGCGTCTTCTCTCGTCAACTGGCTGTACTGGTTAGTATATAGGATGATGCACACATTCGTAAGCCAGCATTACAGAGAGCTAGTGGGATGATGAGCACTTCAAAAATACAACGCAATAGCTTAGGTCTGTAACCTAAACTTTGGCCCATTGCTGCTGAGTGGTAAACTAGTAAGTGAACAAATTACAAACCTCAACCTACTTCCATTTAAGGAGAACATGGAAACGATCAGTAAGCAACGTACATAAAAAAGCAAGCTCCAAAAATGGCCGAAGAGGTGATTTTCTCCGGGTACGGATAAGCATCAGCCAATTTATCCTTCCCCCATAAAAAACTGACCTAGTTTAGGGGCTTAAGTGACCGGGAATATTTTGAAAGCAATCTTTAACAATGGACACATCTGTGGTTTTGTTATTCACGTCTTTCAAGTTTCGTTGATTAAGTGACAGTAATTTCACTAAAACGTTTCAGTGATGACCATCACGTGGTGATCAAAGATAGTCCATCCCATCAGGTAGTAGCACAACGTCTTACAAGGATTACTTAAACTTCCAAAATTATGGTATGAGGGCATGGAGGACAACCTTCCAAAATTTGTGTGGCTATCGACTTGTTTTGTTTTTAGTTGGTATGAACCTTAATAGCTAAAGGTATTTTGACAGACCCACAAACTCACCTGGTCGGCTTGGCTTAAGTATTTTCTGACTGCCAAAGACGAAACAATGTGCTGCTCGGTTATTAGGCCCCAGTTCGCAGCTCGCATCCTCGAAAGGTGCATTAAAACGAGGCCTGAGTTAACACCAGTGACCTGAAGTGAATTTAGTTAAAACGTGTTGTTACTTAAACAAACAATATTGTCGGCGTACTTAAATATACATACATACATACATACCGATCAAAACAGGTTACCTATTTTGATGGTCAGAGTTCAGTGCTTGGAGGAGCCTGTGGACTAAACGGGCTGTAATTTACTTTTCAAAGGGAAAACATACTAGAAAGTTCAAAGTGGGTCGGTAAGAAGAAGAGTAGCGAGTATTAGCACTATGGGAAAACGTATGACAGGACGATTCATACTGTTCGCTGCAACATGAGTGTGATAAACATTTGCAAACTGCTGAAGGCAGCAATACAGACAATCGGATAATTGAAATGATGAGGGGCATCCAATCGAGGTGGCAGGCAATTGATACGGATTCTGTGGTTTGAAGGTGAGTAAATCCACATGTTAAGTGGGACCCTGCTGACCGGCAATGGTCTCAAGACGACTTGCCACGTCGATGACACACTTCTCCTTTATAAGGATAAGCTATTGGCCGTAGAGTGTTTTCAGCACATTTGAAAGCGTCATACTGTGATAAGAATGACCTGGTCAAATCCGAAGTTTCAAACTACCCCATCTCATAGCTTGGTTGGATAAAGGCACTCGAAACAATTTCTGTTCCAACTGTAATCTGATGTGTAAACCACACTTACGCTTTGTGTCACACTAGGACTTCCACTGATGACCAAGTATCTCAATTTGGACAGATGTCGTTAGCCACTTAATTGCATCCAAGTAGCCTAGTCGCAGAGGCTGCCGTAAAGTACAGAGCACAAAAAGGGATGCTCAGAGATTAGCACAATCCGGAAAACGTTCTGTTGCACGCCAAACTGCGTTTCGCTCCTGGAAAATAGCTGAGTCGTGGATCATATGTTAGCTCATTTGAGTTGGATGCAGGCAAACGGGGGAACAAGGAAACTACATCGAGGTTTCGCAAAGCTCTAACGCAAGGCAAGGAGATGTCTAAGTGCCAGAGCTGCCAAAGCTGTGCATAAATTTGGATTTAAACAAGCACGAGAGCGGGAATTTCGAGACATGAACAACCTATGGACATCGACTTTGATTCAAGAGGATTGTTTGGTGTTTATCAAAACAGTTAAAGACCCAACAAAAAACCACACACTAAAGCACCTCAAAGCCATCAAGACTAAGCTTTTGAAAACGTGCGGGAAAAGGTTGGAACCAAAATAAACGAAGAACTTTAGTGACACACATGCCCACTGACAAAATCAAGTCCAATATCTTTAGCTGACAGACAATATGCAACTGATCAAAGCAGTCAGCAAGCCAGATGCAGTTAAAAAAAGTTCAGGAAAATTACTTTTCTGTGTTATTTGAACAGCTAAGTGATGCTGCATTGAGATTTACAACCCATGTGACTTGGTGTGAAGTGAAGAACTGTCTTGATGAACCAACCGAGATCGAAGGACTTCTGGGAGCCACAAATTAGTCAGACCACTTTAGTTTGTGGTGCTAGGTCAACAACTCTGGACAGTTTTATTGCGTTTGAGAAAATATCTTTCTCCGGTCGTCATCATTATCATCAAGGTAATTCTCTCCCATAGGTCTTTGTATCCAAATCGTATGACCCTATTCACTTTTCGAATAGCGCTTGCAAACGGTGGGAAAATAAGTTTTTAATAATAATAATAATAATAATAATAATAATAATAATAATAATAATTCCCCATAAGGAGGGCCTTGAACGGGTTTGAATTTCTGCATTAACGGCGGGGTGCAGACATTTTTTCCCTCCGCTGGACCGATAACTCACTACTGCAACGTAAGCTCCATGTTTTCATCCATCGTTCAATATATAGCTCAGGCAGTTGGTTTGTAATAATGTGTCTTGCTATTCACAGTAAAAACACTTTTCAGGACTTAGATTTTGAGCGTTATGCTCTCGCCACGAAGTCCGGGCTACTGTAATTTTAGTTTTTCTACTTTCTGGTGGATACATCTAAGCAAGAGTCCAATTCGAACGATTGTTACCTTCGTTCAGAATCGTTGACAATTTGTGTAATGCCAAATCACTACATGATTCTATTTGATGGATCCGGTGAAAAAGTACATGAATTAATGTTGAAACAGTCGATGTTCTAATTCAGATGTTCTAATTCATGTCAGTATGTCCTGGGCTACTGTTGGTTGAGGTTTAAGGAAGACGTCTGTGCAGTCGCACTTGGTTGAGCGTTGCACCAGGAAGCGTGGTGAAACGGAAAATATTGCAAGTCCGTCCATGTTCATGTTTGCTCACTCTTATTCTATTCAGCAGCTTCCTGTGACTTCAGGTTTAACTCACTAACCAATGGATTTCTTTCGTTTTTCGAATGTTTATCTTAATTTCATCCAACGAAGTAATGACTCATTCAACTTTGTCTGAATAATCACGGTGTTTCGTCTAATCGTCAGTCACTAGGATCAAGAAGTGATCGAGATCGGCACAATTTACTTGCAAGCAGAAATTTAATTAGTCTGCCTTACAGAGAAGAGTAGGTGAATTTCCTATTATATTGATTTTTTTAAAGTCAGGCAAAACAATTAAATCCATGTCGTGAGCTGAACTCATCAGTACTGCATGTAACAAAAATTCGTCGCTGCCGTTGGGCAAAACAGAATTTTCGTGTCTTTTCAAGATATGTCATTGAATACCGTCTGTTAAGATTATAACGACGTCTTATCAAAAAGTACATACTGACATAGGAAAATACAACCAAAGGTCAATATAGAAGGTCTCAATATTAGGAGTGATCTGTTTGCAAGTGAAAACTCACTCTTAGCTAGACTGTGAAGGTAGACCTCAAACACTGCTTGTTGGAGTGAACCCGTCCTTCACAAACCCATTATCAAGTGGGGTAATCACCTATTTACGAATCAACCTTTCATGTAAATTATATCGTAAAACCACCCAAAATTTCATAGAATAACAATAAAACTCAGGAGTTGTGTCATGTGATACAGTCTACAAAACTTACTGGAAAGAGAATTTTAGAACTCCCGCGGCAACGCGCGTCTTGGGTTTGCTGTTCCCAAGCCATTCCAAGCATCTGGAAAACACGGTGCGTTTTTGCATACACTCATTTACCTCCTCAACAAAGGGAACCACCAACATTTAAATGTATCATGTAGCATTAGGTGCAATGCTTGCTGAAGGTTGTAGTGTACAGTAAACGCCAGTAGGTCCTAAATTAAAGAATGCCAGGATATGCTGAGTTCGATGAGATCTAATCTAAGACATGCAGTATTTTCACGAAACTCTAGCAAATTCTGCCGCGGTTCGGATGCACTCTATAGTTCATGCAGTAACTCTACGACTTTGACACAACAGTATCAGTGTTTGGAAGCTACTGGAATATTCGGCCGTATGGCTTACTGTGAGCTGCTCAATACGAGTGGTACATTACATGCAATTGCACATGAAATTATAGCTTATTGGCTCTCTCCCCTCTACTTAATGACAGTGTTATTCATTACTATTGTTTCCCACTACTGGTGAGTTGCATTCTAAACGGAAACCTTTGCGCTGATCAGGAAGATAATATTTTTGATTGGTCTCACTCACAAGGAATTTAACTTTATTTCGGCTATTCTGAACCGACTCCGAACTCAATTAGCACTGATTTGTTTCCCTGAACAGCTTAATTTCAAAGAGCCGCTACGTAATTTGTCTAATTTCTCTGTTTCAAGTGATTGCTTATAAACTTACATAGGCCTGCCTAAAGCCGTTTTTGGAAGAAGAAATGGAAGTTCTACCTCCGGCTACCAGGTGTCATCTTAATTTTTTCACAGTTCGATAATACTACTTGAATTAACCAACAACGGCGCAGTTGGCTAGCACGAATAAGTTTGGTGCATGTTATCAAATTTCCCATCTGTTTTCATTTGAATGATAACGAACGTTAGCTCTAGCACCTGACGTTTCCAAATGGAACTCGCTCATCTTTTAGAACGGGTGATCGAATTCGCATCAGATCAGTTCGACTATCCAAAGCATTACGCATGAAGCTATACTGATAAAACCAGATATGCAGTTTCGAGTGGCCCATTGCACTCAAGAAGCTGAGAAAAACCAAGTGTATTGATTTTTATTTGAGTGGGTTATATCATTCCCATCAACCTTGTCAGCCAAATAATCCTTTTGAACAATCCCAGTGTCTCACCCCTTTTTATTACTTATCCACAATGCATAGGCTTTCCGCCTGGATCCA
This sequence comes from Opisthorchis viverrini, assembly GCF_000715545.1. Lineage (NCBI taxonomy): Eukaryota > Metazoa > Platyhelminthes > Trematoda > Opisthorchiida > Opisthorchiidae > Opisthorchis > Opisthorchis viverrini. The sequence continues at coordinate 1,281,071 of NW_008751762.1, read as the reverse complement.
GTATGGTCGACGTTTTCAGAAGTGAACCAAAAAGTTCATTAAATTTGCACTGACTTTCATTTTTCTAATGCTGGTTAATTTATTGTTCTGTACCGTCTTGAGCAACCTAATTATATAACTCTATTCCTGAAAGTTGCGTGTGATTACAGCGGGTATAGACACTTTGAATTTCTGATGTGGCCGATAGACAAAAAGTAAGAGTAATCTGAGAAAAATGTGTGAAGTACCTAGCGAAATTGCAAACTGTCATATAGGTATTTTGTCCGAAGTAGTCGGCGATCAACCGAGACATACCCTTTGTTTTCTGCAACGTACCTCACATCCTACATGTTTTATATTAGACATGTGCAAAGTTTCGTAGCCAAAACAGGATCTCCCACAGTTTGCAAAAGCTTACTCTTGCATTCAGTGTGACCCTGCTTACTACGCCGCACGTTGACTGGAAGGTTCGATTGAGAGGAATTCCAACACGTACTTTGCAGCTACCATTTCAGTGGGTTATGATGCTCACCAGCGACCTGAGTGACAACTTATGGATCCAAGACACTCCGATGTTTGTCGTTCACATGCTCTTCAAGCTGTATCTTACGTACAGATAGTGTCGACCATCACCTCAAAAATCGGAAAGCGGATATCCGAGAAGCAGTTCACCAACTCACAAACACCATGACCATCCCACTGAAGCCTGTTACTTCCTTTTTACACCAGACAGTTTGAACTTCCAAACTTTCAGTCTACCCTAAAACAAGTTCGGCAAATTTCAGCAGATGAAACCTTGCAAGTGTCAATGTACTGCTGACTTACGCAGTTGGCCAAATGCACAATCAGTCACTGATTTCCACCAGTGTTTGTAACACGGAGAAAAATTGAAAATTAGCACGAGAGGCTTTGGGAATTAAGGGAGCAGGGGGTACGATGTGCAAACACCTTGCGTGATTGAAAACTAGTAAGATTGGCGTTGGAAGGCTAGTCGGCTTGTCAGAAAATGCGCTCGTGACAGATAAGCTGGTGGTTAGGTTTCAGACGAATGTCCAGGATATTCAAAATTTGCTAACTTAGTCCAACAAGGGATTAGCAAGTCCTTTAGTGGTACCGTAGTCGTATCGTTTTGGGTTGATTGTAGGTGCGCCTGATGACTATAATCAGTTTATTAGCCTATCGCAATCGTATGTGCAACGATATAGTCGTAGCAATGTGGCATTGTAGTCATCTAAATGATGATGGACTTTTGCTACGAAGCCGAATGAACGTAGTTAAGGAGATATTACGTTTCTTTACTTTTCTTCACTTTTTTAACTACCCATGCCAACTATTTCTCGTCGCACCTATTCTCTGGTTTAAGAACCTTGTGCCCTTATTGAAGGGCACATTGGCCCACTTGATGCATCCGTACCTTCGTGATACATGATTGACCTTTCACTAAAAGCTCTGTCTGGATGGATCAGAGTACAGAAAACCTATAAACACTTCCGTCTGTATTCTAACTGCTGTCACGTAAATTACTGATGAGTAAAGGGCTTAGGTACATAATCGCTGATGCATCAATGCGCAAAGAACACTCAGTTTGGTCAAAGTGATATCCAACTCAAGACCATGAGCGCAAGATTCTAGTAGAAACAATCAATGGCATATCTTTTGGATTTTTTGGTTACTTTTACGGTCACTTCATTAGTTTATTGACTATTTATACCTTCACTTTCTAAATCATGACATTGAAGAAACTTTTGTTTGACTAAAACTCCTTATTCGTGCGTTCCTAGTGATCTTTCAGAAGGATCTGGATGAATTCACTAGAAATAAAAACTAAAGTTCTTAGTAGATATTCCTTGTAATTAAAGCATCACATAGAATATAAAGGAAGTATTAACAGACCCATAAAGTATCCGTATATCTCGTTGTAAGTGAAACTGATGACATCTTCCAGGATACCAAAGCTTAGCATGGCTTGTCATTTTGAAGTTGGTCTTAATGGGATAATGTTACTCCAGATAACGGCACAGATTTAAGCATGCTTAAAATCAATACAAATCAACGCTGTGCTAGTCCTTTTGTTGTTTCCTACCAATTTTGATTGAGAATTCTCTTACGAAAAATATTTTCACATTCCCTAAAGAAACGGATGGCTGATTGGCCGGCTACATGTTGGGGACCGTTGGGAACCACCATAACATTTTATCCTATCCAGTCTGCGGAAATCGCTTTCTGATTTAAAAATGCATTTTTTTCACAAATGAGATGCGGACAGGCCTGTGAAATGCATTTTTAGTGGACCATCCAAAAATTCTGATAGCTCGGATGCAGGCGTCAAATGATAATCCTGAAGTGTGCCACTTAAAAATTGATCCAATCCGAGCCCATTTTTCATCGACCGAGCACAAAAGCTTATGCGGTTGATGCCTTTTTGAACCAAAACTTGTCAAGTAAAAAGATGCCTAAATACCAGTGTCCAAACATTACTTATTCTTTAGCGGAATTCAGATAAATAATGAGATTTAGGTCCGTCGGTTGTTAACCGATTCATTCTCTCATCGTTCAAGTCTATTCTTCTACTCCAGCTAGAACGTCGTCAAGCAATGACTACCCAACCTCGAATAGCGTACAGTGTACTTCTGAGTATAGCACTGAAATTCAACAGGGCAGACCTTACCTGTGTCGAGGTAAATTGATCAAAAAATTTCCACAACGTTCCCACATTTTCATTCCACAGAATATCTGTGTCTACAACGATTGTCTGAAATTGACAAAGCAACACCTGTTAAAAAGGCAATAGTTCCTTGAGAAGTAGGTTTGTTCGGTAGTTACCGAATGGCAACCTTCATCAAACGCCACTGGCGCTGCTGCACTAATTGCCATTTTAGAAATCTGTATGAATTAAATTAGGCGAAATAAGTCTGGCCGTGGGAATGCCAGACTGAAAACGTTCAGGAAAAAAAACGAAGCTCTTTAAACGCATCCAACAATCCATTCCCACTTACTTTGATCACCCAGTGTGGGAGAATATAAGGAGCCCAGAGCTTTGCAATTCCAGCTGATCCCGCATGATGTATGTTTGGAATTCGGTCTGCGAACCACTGTGCGCAAGTTGGAAAAACAAAACACCCTCTAAAAGGATTTTATGTGTAAATCAATTTAACATAATACTGTTATGGTAAAGTGTCAGTCGTTGAAGTTTAATGTACAGATGTTGGCCTGATATCTTGGTTTGCTAAATTTTCTTGGTATGTTTCTTTTGCAAACGAGGGAGACAGCATTATTTGTTTGCAACAACACTAAGCGAGAAGCAGTGTGATTATTGGGCTAGGCTACAGTTGCGTTTAACCGTATCCACTGAAGTGATGGAAACTACGAATTCAACAAAATGTTTTATTATTCGTCTATGTGTCTGGTTAAATCGCCAGAGATTATCCATACTTACAAGTAACAAAACTCAATAGATTTTGGAAATGATAGGATAAGAAGGATTTCGTAGAAAAACATTTAACCGGCCGCTACGTCTCCATTCATCATCAGCAGCAACATGACATCACTGCTCAACCCTGACGCTTTTTCCTTATTTTGAAAAAAGGATTAAACGGTTTGAAAAGGGAAATAATGCGAGCTTAACATAATCATTTTGAGGTGCTTAAAACGACAGACACTCATTCAGGCTACCTAAATAGAAACTGAAAACAAGAACGCCACTGAAATAGGTTGGCAACCGCATCTTGCAGTGTTTCCAAACCAGCGCATTGGGGTCTCCCGGTTTTCATCCTAGAAGACGGGTCGCACTGACACCACGCAGACGATTTTTGATCTCTTTGATGCCCGTCTGCAAGTTCAGCTGTTGACTGCTCCTCTGTTCCCGCCACTTCGGATTGGGCACGGAAAAGAGCACTCTCTTTGGCGTAAAATGGTACAGCGAGTGCAATACATGGCCCAACCAAAGCAACTTCTGGTGATGAACACATATATAAACGCGATTCCCCGCTGCACAAATAAAATATCGCTTCCTAGTTGTCTCAGTACGAATTCCTCGACAGCATCCCACAAGAACTATGGTTCTGAGACAAAAACTGTCGAATGCCTGAAGACCTGTCAGTTCCGCTGCTCGAACAGGCCAGGTCTCACAACCACACAAAACACCCGCATTGTAGTCAGTCTGACACATCCCTTGAGATTCAGGGATATAACTCTTTGACGCCACGGGTGTCCCAGATTGGTAAACGCGACCCGGGTCTTACAGTGGGAACTAATACAACTACCAAGATACGTCGAACGCGCTTACTGAAGTCCACATCCACAACCTTCATCAAAGTGGATGCGAGGTCATCAGGACCGGGAGCTCGGAGGTGTTTGAGAGAATATAGGCAGTCGGAAAACGCCGAGATTGTAAAAAGTTCCAGGGTTCTGAGTCAGCAGTGGGCTCCAAATAACTGGCAGCTGGTGACCACGATTATTGTGGTTTGAAGTATTTGGCCAACCATTTGATGCTTTTTTCTTTATTCGAAATGGTCTCCCTCTCCCAGTCACTGATGGCGTCGCCTACAGATGGTTTTTGAGACCAGTGGCATGGATTAACTGAAATAACCTTCAGGTACTCCCGGCTTTCTGAGCATCTCTTATCTGTTTAGCATTCCTCCACAGAAGTTGCCAGACGAACTTTGCTGAGGCGACCATCAACGGGTATCCATTTAGGCCAGGATCCCTGCACCGTCTGACCCAGGAATACATGATACCTTTATTCGAATGGTGCGCTGAAATGACTGAAATAACATGGCGCTCCTCTTTAATGACTGCAGATCAGCTGGCACCGTGACGCTTGCAGCAACATTTACAGATTCCAAACTGTATGTCTCAAAATATTAAGCAGCCTTTGTTGTCCTTGCGTAGCCATTACCCAGTGGGAATTCCGAAATATTATGATTTCATCACATGTCATAGTAGCGTGTTGTACTGGATAGAAGTCGAGATTACACGATATCAACTTACGTATCTCAGGAGTTTTCAGGCAATTTGATAAATTGTACCCTTCAACGATAACCTATTCTAACATCAGCTTACATCGAGCGAGGGTTTTCAGGTCACCTGTCCAACCACTTTTACCGGCGCACCTTTCAGGAAAAGGTTTAAACATTTTACCACTTCTAACATCCGTTTATTTGATTAGAGCCTGAACACACACTTGTGCGGTACTAAAACTAACTTGGGGGCACGCACAATTCACCATAACAATACGGTGGGAACAAAGCTGCCAGTACAATCATTATTTGTTTTTTCTGGTGCAAAAATTTCTGTAAGACTGCTGACACGATCAGTCGTTATATGGAAGTGTGGTCCACGATGGCTATCCTTACCACTGCAGTCAACCTCTTGTAGAAGGAAGCTGTAAACTGGAATGCTTTATCTCAGTGATAAAGATACTATGTTAAGCTCCAGAATTTTGCTGGCTGCACACATGCATTTATTCGAAGTAGTTAGACTGCCTTCTTCCACTTTGGCTTTACTTATGGGGTGAAGCCCTCCGACTTATCCACTTGATGATGTTGAGACAATTATTCCGGCGATAGACCCAATGCTATTCTTCAGTTGGCGGAAGGATTTGGACCATGAACAGAGAGTTAACGTGCCTAATGAAGAACATTTCATGTGTTACCGTGATCATTGGAAATAGAAAGCACTACGGGAAGACAGGGGCAAGATATCCCCTTACAAAAGAACCGTGAACAAGTGAAATTGTTTCCAGTAGAAATGGCTCAGCATGGCATAAGTTCAGCCTTGCGAAATGTCATAAAAACTCCCGTTTTCACAAAGTGATCAGAGGCAATTTCCAATCTTTGACAGCCAATTAGATGAAATTGGCACCGGAAAAGCTAGATACGTTTGTTATCGCAAGATGGCTAGTGCATGCAACTGAGATTGAGAAGGAGAGATTTAGATGGGATCTAGGTGAGTCTCCCATCAAAGCCAAATTTGTTTGCAGATGAGTGTGTAAATCGAGTTTGGATTGAGCTCATTTTTTAAAGGTGCAGTATTCAGTCGTAAGTTCTAGTAAATTTAATGAAAATCTACACTGCACAAGACCATACTAGAATAACCGACCCCGTCATTAGTAGCTGATGACAGTGCCCTCAACTTGTCTACGTGGTTTTTCAGCCCCGACGCCAGGTAACAAAACGGCAATCATTGAGTCTAAGATCAGTACTACTGAGAAACAAATGGGAGACAATAAACTTTTGCAAGGCGCTTGCCGGCATTTTTGCTTTCGGCGGCTAGACTAGGCGCATCACATAATGGGCCCTCCGGTGATCAACTGAGCTCAACTTTTGGGTCGAGATCTCCAGCCATTATGACTGTATCTTGTTCCTTCGTGATGGCCAAGGGTTATTAGTTCTTGATAGGAAGTGTCCTCCACGCAACCATGGTTATCATTGCTTCTTTGTCAAGTAAACATCGTTAGTTCAATCACTTTACCCACAAATTGTACTCATGGTTAGGAAATGCAGCTATTGACACCAATAATTTATCCGAAATGCAGTTTCCAGCGCCTTGTTGGCGAAACTGCTAAAGCCACCGAGCTCCTGGTCGGAAGACCCCTACACACATTGTTCAAAGACGGAAGTGAAGTTCTCACTCAGCGCTTGTCTGATCTGTTTGCTTGCAGTTGGGAAAGGGAGTCTGTCCCTGACAACTGGGGAGAGTCGGTGATAAACGCATTTTCAATAAAGGGGCGCGTAGTGAGTGTGGTAACCACAGGGGAATCGGCTTGACCACGGTCGTAAGGAAACTGTAGGCGGCATTTGTGCGTCGCTTGTGGGACACTAACTCAAGAGCAGCAAGCGGAACTCCGGCCTGGGAGGGATCGCGTTGACTAAATCTTCGCACTTCTTAGGTACCAGAACAACGTCATACGTATAAGTGACCCACAATTCTCGTATACCTGGATTTTTGAGGCGCTTTTTAATCGGTTGACTGGTCTGTTCTGCTTGAAACGCTTGCCCACCAAGGAATGCCCCATAAGTTGCTGAACTTATTAAGCTCTTTGTATTTCCAGACTTCCGGACGTGTGAGAGTATACGGAGAGCTCTCCAAAAACTTCCGTACACAAAATGGTGTCCGTAGGGGATGCTCACTCCCCCGATTTCTGTTCAACCTAGTGATCAGTGGAATCATGAGACGAACGCTAGAAGGTTTCCTAAACCCCGGTGTCCAAATAGCCTGTGACGAAAATCTTGTGGATCTGGAAAATGCAAACGACATCGCTCTCATGTTCGAAGAGGGGAAGGCGCAAGTGTTCTTGGATGAAGTGACCAAAGTCATGCTGTCCTTCGGTATGCACTTTGCACCCTCAAAGTGTAAGGTCATACTCCTGGACACGCAGCCACTGAACACGCCACTTACAACCCAGGTGGAAGCACTCGAAGTTGGGGAGCGTTTTACGTATCTTGGAAGTTGTATTAGTTCTGATTGTAGTGTGACAGATAAGGTAAATGCACGAAACCACAAGGCTCGGGTCAAGTTCGCTAATTTGAGACACATATGGCATCAAAGTAGTGTATCCTTGAATCTCAAGAAACGTTTGTATCAAGCTACAGTGTGGGCTGTTTTTGTCGTATGGCTGTGAGACTTGGCCTGTTTGGGTAGCGGAACTGAGACGTCTTCAGATGTTCTCAAATCGTTGTCTCAGAACCGTAGTTCGTGTGGGTTGGTGTCGGCGAATCCGTAACGAGGCAGTTAGAAAGCGCGTTTTCGGTTGTGCGACGGGTGCTTCCATTGAAGAACGAGTCCATCGCTGGAAGCTGGGTTGGTTGAAACATGTGTTGCGCATGCCTAGCCATCGTTTGCCGAAGGGAGTGCTGTTTTCCATGCCAAACTCAGAGTGGCGGAATCAGAGACATGGCCAACCCTTAACCTAACTGAAGGGTATCAAAGAAATCATAAAACATTTTTGTGCTGTCGGTGCTACTCACCTTCCATTATGGGAGCCGCGCCTGACTGGTAACGCTGCAAGATACGGCTTCTAACCGATAGCAGTGGCGTTCTTGTTTTCAGTTTCTGTCCAGATTGTCTGAATGAGTGCCTGGAGTTGTAGGTACCTCAGAATGATTGTAGCAAGCCAGCACTAAGTCCCTTCCCCATCCACCTTTATTATTTTCTTCACAATAAGGCTTTGAATTAAATCATGGTTGTAGGGCAGCGAAGCATGGGTGCTGAACACTGATGTCATGCTGTCAATGATGATGAAGACCAAAGTGTCCAAAGAGAAGCAAACACGGTCTTACTGTACCCATGGGTTGAAGTGAACAGTATCCTAACCCGATTGAACGCTTTCAGTGAATGCAAGTATTGTCGCGAAATGCATGCATCGGTAAAAAACATAGACTTTTTGGAGCAAACTGAAATCACATGAGATATTTAATACAGATCCGGATAGCACCAAGGCACAACACAAAACAGGTCACGTGCTTGAAGCTCTCACTTACTTGATATTCCGCCAAGCTGTAGAATGAACACTTCAAATAGGAAAGACTGCAATTATTTAATTGAGATTTGAGTACTGGCCAGAGATCGTGCTCCGTAATAAAGTGAACATGTATTGGGTTTTGCGCTGGATGCAATTCAATAAAACATGGGCTGGACTGAAAAGGTTCAAACCCCAGACACTCTTGGTTGGCAGAACTTAGATGGTTTTGGAAATAGAGGAGACTCTTCAACATCGTGATTGATCGCCTGGCGGACTTTTTACCCTTGACAAACTGGGTAATATGGATCGTGGTTTCGTCGAGTGCGTCTTTGGTGAGTGGTCCTATTGGCAACTGATCCCTCTCCACTTTGGCCACTCGGATGTTCGGTACCAGCTGCAGGAATATGCCAAGCTGTTTAATAAAAACATGACATTTAATTGACTAGAATATAGAAGTTCCAAGTCAGGAACAGCATGTCGCTCCGGCAGAACTTTAAAAATTCATCTTCATCGGCTACTTTGGAGTACAATTTGCACTTTCAAATGTACAACGCTTTGCCTAACATGATTTGGCATCCTTAGAACCTTACTGTTGCAATCAAGGCAGCTGTGGATCTTCATCTAGACATGCCTGTACTATTTATACTTCCATTTCATTTGTAACCGTTGGGGTTTACACGCGCTAAAAGTCGCCAGTATTTTTAAATCTTACCGTACACAACAACGTCAACTAGGTTTTTGAGCTCCAAATTATCCACACTTATTTGGCTAAATTTGCAATATGACCGACAATATTGTTTGAAGATAGACAACGTGCGCTGATCTGAATCCCTCGGGTCTTCACGGATTGCACGGATAAACCGCATATGATTGACTTACTCCGCACAAAATTACAGTAGATCAGTCACTTTTGGCCGGTAGGTCTGTTATGAACGTCATTGGATTACACATATATCAGGAAGGTCAGATTCATGAAAGTAACCTCAGAACGCCCCGAACCTACTGACCCACCAAAATCTCAACAGGAAAGCCGGAAGCATCCAGGCCAGTCAATCATTCAATCAATTCCTCAAAAGCTAGTGGGTCTTCATGCACGCCACAGAAGCACGACCGAATGTGATCAGCGTTCAGGCATTTCATAGAGGCACGATCGATGTTGACGGGTGTTCATTAACGCCTATCAGACAGCCTGGATCAATGTCAGAAAGTCCCCTTTAAATGGCATGTGGCGGTTGTAACTTTTGCTATCGCTCTCGCACTCGCTCGCAAGGCCAGTCATCATTCAATCAATTCCTCAAAAGCTAGTGGGTCTTCATGCACGCCACAGAAGCACGACCGAATGTGATCAGCGTTCAGGCATTTCATAGAGGCACGATCGATGTTGACGGGTGTTCATTAACGCCTATCAGACAGCCTGGATCAATGTCAGAAAGTCCCCTTTAAATGGCATGTGGCGGTTGTAACTTTTGCTATCGCTCTCGCACTCGCTCGCACTCACGATCTCCCACTCGCTTGTTCGGAATATGGCTGTTGTGTTCCCCTATGAATCTTTTTTTCAGACACTGAGCACTGGAGTGGGTCAGCAGCAAATACCACAGATTGTCGAATCAGCAGATGTAACAATATATTTGGGTCGTAAAAAGAGATATCAGAAAGATTACGTTTACCCATACTGTGCTTTTCTGTATGTGAGCATTATCAGGTTCCAATTCGCGCCAAAACAAATAACGGTGAAATAAAAATATCAGAGACGTAATTTTTCGGCGTCAGCTGGTTTTCTACTAACTTTACCATACGGTGTAGCTCAGCATTGCAACGTGATTTGGTGATGCTCAAACCGCATCCGTCTACTTGCAAATAGAACTTTGCATACGGTTGTCTAGGTTTTGTCACCGTTACTATTTGATTCCTTCTCTCTCGGTATCGTTTTCAAGCGGATTTTGGCTTCCTTTGCACCCAAATATGGACTTGTAGTTGCACAGGTGACACTTCATTGGCTGTTGTATTATTTCCCCGAGTATGTGGGTCCAATTATTCCTCAACGTTGCAGAGATTCTAAGACATGTGTGCAATCCATGGGAGCTAATGTAGCCGCGGCACGTCTAAATCTTGATCCACGCATAAATCCCAAGTCATAGATCACAGACTGTCGTGAACTCAGATCTTCGTAGTGCGATGAAGCTTAGCCACGGTAAGATACAAAATGATGTGATCCCACACATGATTGTCTTTTTATGCATTGGGCGATTGTGGTTACATCCGTGTTCTGGGAAACTCCTGGAAGTGAAAAAAACTGCAACAAAAGATGTCAAGCAAAGGTACTTTCAATGAAGTGTACATAGACGGTTGGCCAATGCCCTTTTAAGGGCTCGGTGATATTCAAACTTAAGTCTCTCCAGTTTTCTTCTGTCAAATCATAAGTGAAATGTGTTTTTGTCATTAATGACTGTAGTAAACAGGGTGGCAAATTTTGCCGCTCTTCTTTAAAACCGTGCGATAAATGTCAATGCTTATTGTATCTTACATTCCTTCAAGTAATTTTTATTTGCAGTATTGTTAATCTGACAAATCTTAGGCTAATGTGTGTATACTATGGGGTTATGGAATGTTTAATCAATAGTTATCCGAAATCCACTGGAAATTTGCACGCCATATTGTGTGTATAGTCAAAGCTGAGATGTTGTCACACAAGCGACCAGCTAGCGCAAAACCAATTAATGTCCCTATCTACGTGCGAACTAGTCGCCCTGTTGTTTGTTCCGGAGGTTGTTAGACTGAATCCGCTTGGAAATTTGTGAGGTTCTGGTGTTTCACGCTGGGGATGAAACGGCGGTGCAGTTCCTCTTGGCTCTTTTTCTTCTACATTGAATTATTTGACGGCACGACATCTCCGCTGAAACATTCGCAGATGTTCTCCTGCTATCAAAATGACAAACTGGGGTTTGGACATTTCAGCTCATGGAACTCGCGTCCCTAAGGATTTCTCCGTGTGTGTTCTCGAATTAACAACAGGACACACGTATGGCCTATCCATGTGAAGCACCAAGTTATGTCGGTAGAACACACAAGGATTGTCCTTTAGACATACGGTTCACGTTACGTGACCTGGTGTTGGCTGGCTCATCATCATCATCATCATTGTCAGCTGTAAGAACCGCGTACTGGTCGTACACTGGTTGTAGGTGCCACAGTTTCGTTCACCGATGATTGGGGGGTAGGTAGCTGCGCATTGCACGGGCGAGCTGGTAAATTGGTGCATAAATCTAGCACTGTCAGTGGGCTGTCAAGTGAAGAGGGGTTGGAAAAGGAGCTATGCATTGAAGGCAATAGCTTTGATGCACGAGCGCCATTGAGGGCGCGACTGGGCCATGTCTGATAATGTCTCTAGCCATTGATGTGCCCCGTCTCGGGGTCCCCATCCAGGAAGACGCCAGTGACCAGCGCAGCTAAATTGCTGGTATTGGCTTTCACACTTCGCTGCCAAGTCATTGTTTGGCCGCCTCTGGCTCTCTTCCACCCTTCACATGGTTGGGCGAAAAGAGCCCTTCGAGGAAGTCGGTCGACTGGCATAAGCAGCACGTTGCCAAGCCAGCGCAACCTGTGCAGTGTGATCAGTTCATCTATCGAGGGTGAGTTATTTCTCCCAAATACCATTCGACGTACTTCAGAATTGCTGATCCGGTGTGGATATGTAGATGAACGTCCCGTCATGTGTGCTGAACTTTTACTTTCCTGTTGAGAAGAATTAGAGGTTTTGATCAAAAGTTTAGTCTACAAATGAAGCCAATCTGTGCTGGTAGTGCGGGAATTGCCGCATCTTTGACCAAATTCAACAAATAACCGGAAGGAGAAGGGCTCGACTATAGCCATTGTTTTGAAGATGTTCAACAAACAAAGGAAAATCAGTGAAAGCTTTCCCGATCCTCCTAAATTTTTTCGTACCTACCAAACATGGAAAACCCGCTCAGGGACGAAAACGTCCAATAGTGCATAGGCCTGGCATCTATGTAACTTCCCAAGGATAGAGCCAGCATAGGATCATTTCGAACACACGCAGTTAAAGGATAGTGGCGCTGAGTACTGCTTGTATCCAGCTTGTTCACGTTGCTTTTGAATAGACTGAGGTCAAATATAATACGCAGTTAAACTACCTATTCCTGGGTAACATCATCCACATATTGAGCCACAAATTACCCTCCGTTATATATATCTTTATCGCATATGAAACTAGTTTCAAACCGTAGCAACGAAGACAATCAGCTGAATTATCAAGCTACTCATTAGCTATTATCAATCGTATGCGTTACCTGGTCATACCGGCCTTAAAATGCCAGCTAGCAGTAATGGCATGTCCTCCGGCATCCATGTCTGGTCTGGTAACTTGGAAATCCTGATTACTCTGTTAGAACCACATAAACTGTATTTCTATCAGCTCAGATTGGTTTGAAATTTGTGGTACTTACTAGAGTATGCTGGAATGTTGTTTTGACCAACGCTTGCTATCGAATCAGAATCGCCAGTCCAACAAATAGTCCTTACTAGATTGGGACATATGCTAAAAACGCTCGGTAAAATTACTTTAAAACTCATTTAAATCTCTAGATGGCGGAAGTATCTCACTAAACAAGCTATGGTTCGGAACCCAGAAAAAAGCCTCCTAAAACCATCCGGATTACTGTGTGTTATTTTCATCGTCCTGGTTTGTATTACCTGGATTTGTGCTTCTGGAGATTCCCAAGAAACACTGGGTCAATTTTTATTACTCCGCTATTTTTATCATATGAGTTCGTTTCGGTGCCATTCAAAAGTGCTATCGTCTATTATCTTGGCGTTTATCTTCATAGCTGTAAATTTTTGCACTAAATCTTATCTACTAGGTCCTTTTCCCTGAGTGTTCACTGACGGTATTCTTCTTTCTTGTTGCTGTAGATGATAAGGTTATCTTCAACAGCTTGCAAGGGATTGTTTCTTTAAACTAGAAAATTTTGCAGAAATCTTCTGCGACGACTAGAAGTACGTACGCAATGACCGCAAAGACAGTTTTAACCAAACTTTTTACAATGATTACCGATGTAATAAAACCATTATGCTTTTCGTTGAAGGTTACAGCGAACAGTATAAATAGAGGCAAACTGAAGTTAGCGTTTTCAGTATAGACGTAAACCGACATTTTCACGACTACCTCAGAATCACACTTTCCTCAGTTTAGAAAGTATCGGCACTTTTATTTGTGTTCCTTAATTGTGCAATTCAAAATCATTATAGGTGCTTGAAACCAACCATTTTTACTGATACTTCATGCAGATCGTTGCGTTTATGGCCTATGTGTTGAGATGAATAGTGGCCTGTTTGACAGAGTATTTTGAGGAAAACTCACGGGGTTTCTTTCCCCGAGACTTTCCTAAATATAGTCTTATTTAAGGGAGCGGTTGTTTTATTACGCAGAAGGACGACGTCCTCGAAACCAGAACGCTACACTCAGAATTCCAGCCAACAGCCCAACCATTCGCATGTTATATACATTTGTTTACGTTAACATTTGGTTTGGCGCACGCATCAACTCTTACTAGGATATCGACTTCGTTGTCTCCATAGGTTTGTAGGTGTGTTACACACACACACTTACTGAGATTTCCCTCTTTCTGTCGTTCAACTACGGTGATACCCATTGCAGCCGAATCTGAAGAATGAGGAAGCACTATTCATCTGGTCTTGTTATTTGCAGCACGGGTGACTCAAATAAGCTGTAGAAAATGAGGTGATTATTTGCCAAACGACCTTTATTGATAGACATTACAACGGACCTGTCCAAGCACCTCAACATAGAGTTCAATTTCACCAAATCCAGGGCGTCACGTTAGGCCCACTTTTCGTTGCAAATTTGAGCATCCGTAAGCGATACGGTGGAATACTCTTGTAGTCTGTAGTCTCGGAATAGAATAGGAATTACTCACAAGCAATCTGACAAAGCTGTGTTCCTTTGTACCTCCACTTGTTGTCCTAGTTTCGAAAAAAACAATAGTCTCTCTGGTTTATCCATTTGCCGCTGGCGGGTCCAGGGCGGTATCTTCAGTCCGCACAAATGTATTACCTTTCACCATGATTCTCACTGTCCAAAGATCTCATATTCATCTTAACTGACAGCAAACTTGCTTTGCATGTTTCTTAAAACTGATGCAAAAACGAAAGTCAGCTTTACGCGATCAAAAATGCACGATCAGTTGACACTTTAAGGTTTGAACGACTCCAATCTTATTTCGAAATAAAAGGTCAGGATACTGTGGGAGACGTTTAGGCCACATTAACTCTTATTTCGCCTTGAAGCTTGATACTATAACCCGTGAGTGACACTCAGATTTAAAGGATTTGACAATGCTCAACTATCTGGTGTCACTACACCAAGGTTAACGCAGAAAGAGGTATAAGTGCTAACTTATCTGTCTGGAAGGAAGTAAATAGCCATTGTAAGCCAAGTGTCAAAATTAAATTCCGAATCCTTTTGTTGCACAGCTTCACAATGTCTTCCTCGTAATTACAAAATAGAAGTATGTTCCAGCGGTATAACATTTTCTCTGCGTTTATCATATATAGTAATATACGGGGTAGTTGAGCTTCCAAAGATAAACGGCGTCATAGCAAGGATGTCAAAACTACTTTATCAGGCCGAAATCAAATCCGCTGGCGAATTCACGCTTATAAACTATTTTACCCCCTGACCACCCCGTTTTACTGATTCGGTGCGTCTCTAAATTCTCTGCTTTGGTAGATAAAACTCGCGGACTAATTTACTCCAAATTTTTTCGCTCAGATTGACTTTCTGCTGCTCGTAATGTTCGGGACACAGTTGGCTCCTCCCATGAACGAGGAGGAATGCCAGCATCCTTGTGAGCTACATTACGTATTGTGTACTTAGAATGCCTGACAATAAGAATATTGGCTTTTGTTGTAAAAACATCAAAATAATGATAGGTATGGGCGGTAAAAGTGAGTAGAATTTGCCGGATTGTACCGTGACTCACCAGTATTGTGTTAATCGATAGTAACAACAAGATAACGAGAATTTTCCCATCAGTTTTCATGGATGAAGAATTATGTGTTTTGGAATATTGTTTGGTACACAATTACACGTTTTGTCCACCCACAGGCTTGACGGAAAATCGCAGTGGTTGGTGGAGAATTTAGACCTATTACTTAAGGTTCTTTGAGTACCCGTCCATATGAAATCGATAATGTAGGCACGTACTCCTCACCCTGGTTCCCGAGCGCGCTGAAATATAAATTACTCCTGTCAGTTACCCAAGACATTATGTAGTACATGCATACTGATTAGATGGTTAGCTCTATTGAATTTGTTCAGCAACTTGTAGTGGTCAGAAACGAACATACGAACGTCTCATTTACATAATTTTATAATTTTTAAGTAAATTCTCGGCTTAGCTGTTGTCGCGCCTGCTACGAATTGCTGAGTGTAATCAGCCGACACTGCAGCATGGTATTATGCGGTCAGCTAACAATATGAATTTAAACATACAATATTTATTCGCTAAACTTCTAACAGTACCTAGACTTCTGGAATTTCCTAAAAGCAACAGGAAGAAAATTTAACAGTCACCCAGGAAAGCTCTTCTGAAACCAATTCCCGATTGGTTACTAAATTGAGCAGTTGACTGTACTGTTCTACCTGTTTCAGATAGTGTCCAAAGCTTCATTAACTTTTGTAAACAAGTAGCAAAACAAGTATCTATTATTTTGTGTACTAGTTTTTCGCAAGAATTTTTGTGTCAAGCTGTGAAATAATTATATATCTTGCTTTACAGCAGGAGTGATAAGAACCAGCCAATTGTGAAACATTTAGGGTTGACGCCCAGCTATCATTGAATGTCGCCATTTCTGTACAATTTTTATTAGTAAACTTTGAACACGTAAGTCAAAGTTGACAAGATCGACGTTGCTCTAGACTCTGCGCTAGCCAAAGTAGTCTGGTCATATGATAAGTTCAAGTGCTGCTGATTCTTACATGTATCAGGCCGTTTTAGATCAGACGTTTTGTGCCATTGAATGCTGTGCGAAGTCACGCTGGAGGTAGAGGTTACCTATAGTTCTTATATCCATTAACCGTCAAAGGCATTGGATTTGGATAAAGTCTGTAACAGAAGAGTGTGACTAATTCATCAAGTTCTTTAGCATCACGAGATTGAGCCGTGTTTTTTGAAAGACAAGGAAAAGAAATCAACCCTCTTGATCCACCTTACAACAATTTCCAATCTAACGGCGAGTGGGGCAGAAACTCTTTGTTGAATACATTCACGGTTATAACCGATAGAAGGGAATGAATTACGGTACCGTCAATAAGGTTTCAAATTGCCACTGTTAGTTCATCCGATATATTTACATTCTACTTAAATTATAGATGCCGGTGAGCTTCCAAACGATGAGCAGAAGAGTCAAGCGAATGACAAAGTGCACAGGGCCCACGTTGAGCTTATGGATTACGAATTATGTGTTATCGCCTGTATACAAAGAAGCAAATGAAGTACGGTTTAAGAGACTGAATAGAAACCCATTATTATCACCTCGTTACACCAGTTATTAGCGAGTCAAAATATTATCATACATGGTAACCGGACATTCTTTGAGAATATTGCAAAGTAAAAAGTTTAAACGCTCCCCACGACCTTTGCTGTACCACTCTAGTGTGGATCCATAGAACATCTGGACTCCTTCAAGTACAACAATGATAGTCTTTCTTCAAGTCTCCCCCATCTACAATCTTGCCTGCAAAGTTCTGTTTAGTGTGCATTTGAGTCATTTCGTTTCCTCCCAATGACCAAGGAATCATATCTTTCACAGTATCACTTTACTGATGACCTGCGCGTTGGAAATTATCTAACCACACACACTCGACTATTGTCGCATCGTTCTCCCTGACGAGAGTTTCGAAATCTTCGGCGTAGTCATAGAGCGAAATTTGAGCCACCAGTGCAGCCATATTCTCTGAGGTGTACTAACGAAACCCGGCATGTTCTCTGGAAATTCCTAGCAACAGACGCCAGCGGCAACTGCATTCCAACTAATTTGCGATTTTGGTAAAATATGGACGTATCATAGTTGCAGGTGCCCCTGTTAAAATCTTCCACGGTAATTTATTATCCTATCATCCACAACCACATGGATTTTTATCAGAAGCGGTCTCAGGTTGTTGCAATTACGATGGAATCAGGTGCCTCCTGTCACATCTGAGCATTGCTATTCTGGATGTTTTTCCCATTTGCCTGTCAGATAGATCTTGTCATATTTTCCCACGATACTGTCCATTGAGAGAACAGTTTCAATTTTACTTTAGTCTTGACGCACCTTGATCAACGATGAAACGCTTGCGATCAAATTGCCTACATCAGCAAACCAGACAGCGACCACCTAACGCTAACAGTTACCACAATTCTTCTCTAATAATAGTAATAATAACAATAATTATTTAGCTTTGTATTGCTTTTCACTTCAACATGGAGAACAGTTTTTTTGAAAATTCCTGTTTTAGGGGTCTTCTGTTCCATTCAGTCGGCCGTGCCCAACCACTTGGGCCGCATCGATCTGCCATTCAAAAACGACGTGACGCGCATCTGTTTTGCTGACAAACATACGGGACCTCAGTGTTGGCTGTCTTGACCGGTGACAAGGCTGGATTTATCCCTTCTCTGACACGATATCCTTGAAACTCAATTTGACAGCGTTTCCATATTCCTATCACCTCATAAGTTTGGACAAACTGCGCACGGTATGCGGTGGAAGGTAAGTAGAAACCAAGCTGTAGGGAAGTGTTTCATCTCATCATGAGGGTATTTGTCTCCCACATATTACGCTACAGTCTTCTTCATCCCCGAATATTACCTAAAAAAACAATCCTTTGGATGCAACAGTATTTCATCTTATATACGTACAGATGGTAACAGAAGAAACTCAATTATGAGCCCTTTATCATTGATTCAGTAGTTCAGCAGTGTTTTTATTTTTTACTCGTATTTTTTATCGGTTTATTGAATCCGCCTTCTCCTGAAGACAGACAAATATGAATCTATACGTGGTCTATCAATCAAGCTAATCTAGAGATCAAAATTCCTGTTGACAAGCCATCTGTCTTTGAGATCATATCAACAACGATTCAGCCAAAGGTGGTTGACAAACTCATGGTGAATTAAAAGCTTCAGTCTACCTTTACCTGATAAATCAGGTTGAAAGCAAAAACGTTCACTATCCAAGCAGTTTGTCCGATTCCAAGCCTGAAGCTTAATAGTAATCGCATATGGGACTCGGCGACTACTCTCAATCAGTCCGAGAAAAGCATTCTTTGAGCCTGTCAGTGCTTGTGGTATACCCGAGCTTTGGTAACAAACTTCAGAGCTGCGGTTCACATACTGTTCTCTGCAGGTTTATTTGTAACGTGCAGAAGTGAATATGAGTGCTGAAATACACTGAACTAATGTTAGATCGAGTTGCTTCGAACCGATTAATTGTCCTCCTGACGCTTTCACGCTGATTATTAAATCCTACCTTGCTTTTAAATCAATTGTGGTTAAACTACATTATATATAATCCAAAACATATCAAGCTACAAATGCAGCCTATAAATTTAGAACAAAATGAAGTAATCATTCAGGCCCTACTTCACCCGTGTATGAAGGCCTCAACAAGACTATCAAACGTAAGTGCTGAGACCGAAACAACAGCTCATTCTCCAAAAGACTAACAAAGAAGTACTGACATAGGCCACATATCTTTTACGAATAAGCTGATAGAACTCCGCTCATTAATGGACATATTACCGGCCGACACCTACTGACCGATCGATTATTTTATAGGTCAGAAACTATTGCAGTCCAAGTGACTTTCGGCCCAGCATGGTTCGAAATCTGGTCAGCTTCTGTGTACAGTCTAGCGGTGCGTTTGAAAACTAGGATGTTAATGGGGACTCTATCTGCAGAGAAGATCGTATATTGAGGCTGCATACGGTCCATAAAAATCTCAATGGACCACAATGCTTAAGTTAACAATCATGAAGACGGTGATAAATCATAAGGAAAACCATCTTTTTATCCCAAGTCCGTCAACTAAAGGTAAGAATCAGGAATAGCATTACAAGGCTCATTGATATTCCGGTCGGTCTTTCGCTGTACAACAAAACAATGGTTGCATCTTATTTAACCATTTATTGTTTATTTGATATTTATTATGATTATCATATGATAATTTTTTATTTTGCTGTTTTGGACATTTCATCCCTTTCCAATGCAAAACGACACCAGCCAGGCCATGCTAAACTCTGAAAATTGCCATTCTTCCCTGATTGTACGCAGATCAAAATAAAGTGCCCGCAAGTAGGTATAGATATTGAATAAAAACATTGCTTTTAATCGATATCACTACAGCTTTGAGATTACACAGATTTCTCAATCCGGCTATGATTTTTCCAACAGGTGGCCTGGTGCCGGATCGATGGCTTCATGGTCACTTACGGGCAGATCACATCCATTCTAAAATGCCGACTACCAGCCGACTTATCAGTACTTCTAGCAGTATGCCGCTGATTATTACGTTCTGGGATAGCTTACATTTGCTCCTTATAGAAAATGAATTTTCCGAGAAGGCGTTAAATTTATTGATTTTCATTGTTAGAGTTTCGAAAATTAAGGGGGTAAGAAAGCAGAGCAGGGTGATTTCAGCGTCTGACATTTTGCGTGAATCTACTTTAACCATCGAGCTAGTAAAGTCATCTCCGTCCAGTTGTCGCACACCAGTTTTGAATCACGTGGAAAGATGTTCCGCGGACATTAATCAGTTATATTATGAGTAGGGCTACAAACTTTATGGAATAATTCAAATTTCACCGGTAATTTTTTCAACACTTTGGAATTTTAATTTCACAAAATGAGCGTCCACCTTTTTCTGGTGGAATGGGCAAGTTAATTCAACAAATGAGTATACATACACAGTCTACGCCTGGCCAGTAAAATAAAATTTTCCGAATTGGTTCTATGTAAAGCAATGGCTCCAAGAATATATTGATTATCAGGCGATGTTTCGTAGATGGTATTTCAAGAATTATTTGAATGGCGTTAGTGCACAATAACTAATGTTATTAACAAGTCAGGTGTCACGCTCGTTTGGATTATAAATAGTTAGTTCCTATGTGACTTCTGTACCTTTTGGCAAGTTTTATTTGAATTTCTCCCAATGATCTTGAAAATAACATTTTTTCAATGAAAACGAAGGATTCCGTTTCGAACAGGCGCACATCTGGATCCATAAGACGAGTGCACATGCAGTGATTAGCTACCGAAAACTTTCGAATAATCAGTGTCCGATTGCGCTGTCACTGGTTTATCCAAAAAAAAACAGTACTTGGATCACTCTTTCTTCAAATATAACTTATCGTATAGATTGGTATGCGCATGACAATTTTGATGGCAATCAGCTATTAAACATCATTTCCTAAAATCAAAGTTTATTTGCATTTCAATGTTGGTTAGTTCGAACATCCAAAATTAGTGTATACCTATGTGAATCGCAGGCCTTTGTTTTTAAGGACGAACCAAAAGTACTTGTGGCAAATTTTTGTGTACGCAAAATGATAGTTAGTTTCAACAGTGGGCAATACATTACAGTTTCCCTAGAATTTTTGGCTTATGGTATCAATAAATACCATTTTTTCTTTGGTGAAAACACCCCTCATTTCTCTTTATAAGTTGGTGCAACAGTTTAAGCCTGTTTGATTTGCAACATTATCGGTCATCACAAAAAAAAGACCACCTGAAATCTGATTTTTTACTCTTTGTAATGCGACAAAAAGGAATAACATATAAGGATATCAGTTGTTTCATCACACACATTGTAAATAACCTACAAATTTCCCTACTCATTCAGATCACCGGAAAGTGGAATGAGGATTGTATGAATTTACAAATAACAAATTCACGTCAGCTGTTTGTGACAGGGGGCTATGACGCCAAAACGCCGCTCCCTGTTATTGTCAACAATAACTGGGCTAAACTGCGCCACACAGCGCTCACTGCAAAATTCCGTATTCCTGCTCTGCATATGTTTTCAGTTGTTAGAGGAGTACCAAGTTCTTATCCTTACTTGCTGAGATGCTGAAACACTGTGTGCATATTTTTACCTTCATTTGGAATCCTTAAGAATATCTTATAAATATCTAGGGCGGAGTGAAGCCAAATCCAGACCAGTTTTGAAGCTCAGGATTCAAATACATAGTTGAATACTGGTACGATTACCTGATACTTATGTAGTAAAAGCGTCCCCTTTTTTATTTACAGTCAAGTCAAACAAGCTGTTGTGAACTGATTGGTTGATCAAGAATTTCTCATTAAAACGAACGAGTTTAGTTGTTTGATATTTTGACCTTACAGGCTAGTAGGCGGAAACCGTCCAATTGATATTTCATTTATAATATGTTAGCATCATGGCTTTCTGTCACCAAAGATAGTTCTCTCCAACCTCATTTGGAAACTGAGAAGGCTTTTGTGTCTCAAGATGGCAGGTAGGTGGGGCAAATCCCGATGGTTTATGCTTACCAACTTCAAACTCGGCACATCTGAATGATATTTTGAATTTGTCATGCACGCATTTCAATTTTTACACGTGAAGTAGCCTGGTAGTACATTTCTGTAGGGATATATTGAACACTTCTTTGTTGTAGCTTTTAAAATCCACCAAAAGGGTCTTTTTGTTGGTTTAAGTCGTATTCCAAAAGCATCCAGGTTAGACATCGCTAAGTTCTTGAGGCTCATCAACTATTGCATACGTCAATAGCTTAGTTATCACCGACGCTCCACTCTTCTACTTTGTGTGTGACCGAATGACTTGTTTGACATGTGTGATTTAACATCTGTTCAAATTAGTCGAACAAGCGGGAAGTTCGTGAGCACCTATGGGCCACTATAAATTAACTCTATGTATCACAGACATTTTGATCTCACGTAGTTTAATATGCGGGTGACGAAACTCCACCTTCAAACGTGTGGCATGTCCTTCTAAGGTGTACAGCGGGTCAGTAAATTTATGGTTGTAAGCTTTGTATTGTGCTGCGGAATTGTTCACCCGCATTTGAGGGATCTATAGTATGCTCTAATAAAGTGACAAAAGATTTTAACCTACCACCTATATGGCCACACAAATGTAAATATACGATGTACCTCAGTATAAAATAAACAGTAATGCAGAACACATGTGAATCATGAGATGCAAGCTAAAGCATTAGTAACACTACTCATTGTGTTATTTGCCTTAGCATTGGAAAATGGCGGGAACAGTGTCACCAAAGGTCCATATCGGCAGTTCAGTTGTTTCCAATTGCGATCCAACTTAAAGACTATTAAATCGTCTATCACTTCAAAGTGGTGGGTTTAGAATTGCTTAGAATATGACTGAGAGGAAAGCATACCTCGTACAACGTTTTTATGTTGAAAATTTCTTTAATTTACACAACTGTTTACAAGAGACTATGCAATGTGACATCACTTAAGCAATTATCACTAGGTTTACCGTTATACTGCTACGTCAGTTCTCGTCAACATTGTTCCGTGCTCAAAACGGTGTAACCTATCCCTGTCTGAAACACACTTCGTTGTTATTAAGGTACCATCACATCAGTCTGCCTTCCGAATTGCACGTCAGCTTTCTCAGCCATGTTGACCTTTCGCTGCTTGAATAAACTTAGGTTTTTAAGAAGCAGTGTGTTCTTCACATTCCTTATGGAGGATCGACACAACTACATATACAGGATATCTAGAACATTTGAGTTAATCAAATCGGGCTAGCCTAAAAGAACATTTACCTAAATTCAGAATCAGGAACCCAATGGTACCGCTCAATAGGATTTGGACACCCTCTGGCATTCTACTAGATAACATCACGTTAGACGACAAACATCCTGGTCTGATCTATCTGACTTTCTAATGTGAGCGATAGGCATCATCTGAGAGTTGATCGTCTTAAACTATTCTTGCACTGCACACTTGCCTACCCGGCTATTCATCGAATGATATCAGTGGCAGGGTTCGTGTTGATGAACCTTTAATCACCCTGTTGCTTCACCGGAATCATCTTCAAAAGGCCTTTGAAGAGAAAGAGGTTGAGAATACTTTTTCTGAAAAAATATCTTAGTCCACATTACTGTGACTGAATTTCCCCATGCATGAGAACCTATTGACTTGGTGGCATGTAACTTTAACGCTTAATAGGAAAGGCATGCAGGATAAGATGGATTAATCTTGCTAGTCAGTATCCGCTGAGGATGCGCTTTTTGTTGTGCTGAACTTTAACCTTTTACGCAGATAACCATTCCACTACCAATGGATAGTTAGTAGGGTTTATCTGAATAGGCATCCATTTTCGAGGAGAACCTGAAAATTAACAAATCAATAGCCTGGATTTTGAGAATGAACATATATACCGGTAAGAATATCTGGAGAAGCAAGAATTTAACATGAGAAACCCTCTTGACGACACAGAGTTACCGGTCGGCTCAGCTACTAACCCAAAGAATGTAGCTTGAATTCTGCTGAGGGTTGCCGAAATTCACCAACAGGTGCGTTATACTTATAAGGTGAGATAATTTATTCGCACAGAGTTACCGGTCGGCTCAGCTGCTAACCCAAAGAATGTAGTTTGAATTCTCCTGACGGTTGCCGAAATTCACCAACAGGTGAGTTATACTTATAAGGTGAGATAATTTATTCAAAGATCACTGAATAATCTCTGCATAAAGACGCCCTGTGTGTTTCCACCGGTTTCATCACGTCATCATCATTAGGATGACATTTACAGGTAGTACACGCTTCATAGGGTGCTATCCAAATAATACGTTATCACCGGTGAGATGCGTATAAAGATTATACTGTGACTTACTTCCTGGCACAAAGTTCCTGGAACCCATCCACTCGCTCAAATAAATATGACTGCATCCACGCGACCTGTTCTCGTTTGGCCTCGAAAGTTGAGCTTGCCTGATCGCTTTACCTCCAGAAAAATTGAAGGCGTGATTGCACACTAACGGAACTAATTTGTGTTTTCAAAAACAACGGCCGAACAGAACCACAACATCCCACCCCCTCACCCAAATCATCGGTGAACGAAAGTTTGGGTTTTCAAAAACAACGGCCGAACAGACCACAACATCCCACCCCTCCCCCAAATCATCGGTGAACAAAACTGCGGCAGCTGCAACCACTGTACGACGAGTACGCGGTTATTACAGCTGACAATGATGATGACTGTATTAATTTGTTCAGTAACATATTACAAGTGGATACCCCCATCTTTATCAGCTCTTGGCCATAGACCACACAGTTCAAATCAGTGAGGTATTCCAAATATTCATACGCTTTCGGAAGCTCCAACTTTCGGTTATCAGTATAGCACTGCTAAAAAGTCAAAGTTATGCGCACAAAATTCCCTATACACAATGTACCTATGGTGGACTGCATCTTTTACTTAGCTAGCCTTTCTTCCGACATTGTAAATTTTCGGCTGTACAGGTCAACCTCATAAATGTGATCCCGGTTCTGCTACTAACATGTATGAAATGTAGCCATCATAGGGCCTTTTTTCAGTAAACAGAAGCAATTTATTTATTCCATCTTAACCTATTTTAATTGGGGTGGCCAACAGAAAGTTACATTGATTGACGCCCAACAGATTCACTCACACGGGATCGCGGGAAAATTAATGAGATAAAAATAAAACCCATTTGTACATTTGGTTCCGCTGTCCTAATTGATCTAGTTCTACGTTATACTTGACTATATGTTTGAAGAAAGCAATTTGGAACTTGTTTCTGCCAACAAGTATCATCTTTAATGGAAAGCAAAAAACAGTTGATTTATTCCATTGTCTGTGAGAGTCATCATTAGTGCCCACACCATGAATCTTAGGATAGATTCGAAGTTGTGAAGCAAGTTTATGTTGGCAGTTCTATTCCTGGAAGTACTTCCGCTTTTACTTTGTATCTGTGAATTTTATTTTGGCAGTAGCTATTTTTTTACAAACACGGTAGCAGTAAAGTGTAGGTGCCTTTGATCATCTGTCATCATTGGCAACCCCGGTGGAGATACATGTTCGCACAAGCATGTCAGTTTAGTCATTCAACTAACAAGACGAAGTAATACTCAATACACAAGAGTGAATGGTCGATCGGGATAGCGGAACAACATTATTGTATATGATGGCACTCATACAAAAGAATCAACCGTATAAAAACCGATTCTAGTCGAAAAAATAGTATCTGACAGCCACCCCGTGAAATAACCTGTCATGCTAGGAATGTTAGTTAATTTAGGAACTATGTAAGTGCAACTCGAACAATCCCACCCACACTTCGACAATGTTTCCTGGCTTAGTGACAAGGCATGTGCAAACCAATTCTCAAGCTCGACGAACAAATCAACCAGAGAAAACCACCTATGAGCTGCGAACAGTTCGACGCACTTACAGTTGCTACTGTACTAACCTAGCCGTCTGAGATATCCCGAGCACTGTTATATTGTAGACCTAAAATAAAATAGAGCTCGGTTACAAAAGATCACTGCAATCAAACGCCCATTCATAGCCATTACATAACCGTTCATGTCCACTGTGAAAACTTAGTTGCAGTTGGTATGGACACTGATTATATCATCTTGATCAGTAGTAAAACGTTTGCACCAAACCTGACTCAGAAAACAAACTAAAAGATATCTGCGCTATGTGAGCTACCAGCATTCTCTTCCTCAGGCAAACGATAAACCGGAAGCGACAAACTTCCCAACAAGAGTAGCAATCCGCAACGTCGCACAAAAATCGGAGTCAGTCACAATGGTCACGACACAGAGCGTTAAACAGAATCACTGATTAGTTGCTATATGTTAGAAATGTCCCCCTTTTTTAGTGGTCATGTCGACAGGTATGCGTAAAGTAGGCTCAGGTTTTAAAAGTATAACCGGAGAAATTTCTGCTGTCGCTAGCTTTCATCAGCAGAGTCTCGTTTCTCCAATCATTTGATCTGAATTCTTTGGTTAATCTGGATAAATGTCATATGAGAAAACTAGTGATTGTCTTCTCGATGCATTTGATGAAAGGAAATGAAATGAAAGAATAAATCGAAGAAAGTAAATTAATGAAACAAAAATCCTCACGTAAAGCTTTTTCATATTTTGTTTAAAGAAATGCCTACTTGCATGTACATAGCTGGGATACCAGTGCAGTCAGATTCGGCGTATTCAACAACAAAAATCGAGATGAGTATAATTTTCACGCTTCTTCCAGAACAAAACCATCAGTAGTTAGCTTTTGGTGATCCACAATCTGAACCAGGTTAAAATTGATTTGGAGCTCAATATTGTATAGGGTTTTGAAAATAATTAAAAGTTTACAATGATGCTTGCCAGTTGTGTTCAATATGCACCCTAAAATATCGCATTGTGGAAACGTATCTTCCTTTCATTTTGCTTTTCTTCATACAAAGCTGACTTAATTCTGCTTCAGAAAATTTTTACTACTGTCGAAAAAGTACTGAGATTCACATGTCTTCAGATTAGAGCACAGATTCAAAAGAAAGATGAATGCGTCTTAATTAAGCCTGTGTTGTACAAGAATAGCTTCACAAAGAGCTGATTTTACTACCGATTTTGGAGTTTTACGCGTCTTGCTAACCTAAATGAAGTATCATAAGTTTTCCTAGTCTATTAGTAAAATGAGATTCTGATAGAGTGAGGGGCAAACAATACATTTAATTCTGCAACTGACTACTTTCACTGTCTAAACGTGAAACTATCCGGGACAGTGTGCCTGAGGCAGATAGTGGAAGGTGTCTTAGGAGTTTGATCTCGTACAGAAGCTATATTCCGTCCTCTTGTAGTAACATAAATAGAGCACGTCCGATGAATATATTACTGCGAATTTCAGCTGTTATACTGTTTTTGCATCTATAGGTTGGATTAAAATTAAATCGTGTCAACTCCCTATGGATGCTATGTTCCGCGGGCCTGCTCCTTATTCTACTTTCTTCAACAAGGCTATATCGTTGTCCAAAACTTCCACTTTTCATCCGCTACCCAGGAAACGTGGACTTTTACAAAGCATACGAGTCATACCAGCAGAGGTCATACACACCTGATGTGAACCTACAACAATGGTCAAGTAGCATTAAGCTGATTACGACAGACGTTTCTCTGTGTAATTTTGCACATGCGCCCGAACTCATTATACTCGTCAAAACAACCCAAGCTAACCAATATAGGCGCAATCAGATACGCAAAAGTTGGGGAAATGCAGAATGCTATGTTGCACATAAAATAAGTGCTCACGTGCTCTTCGTCCTTGGACTGGTACCTACGGAAAATGCATCGCACTCCCATCAACTCATCGTGGAAGAACAGCTTGTACACGGAGATTTGCTACAATTCAGTTTCATTGATTCCTATATGAACAGCACCCGAAAAATTGCGACAGCTCTCAGTTACATCAGCTTGGTTTGTCCAGCTACACGCTTTGTAGCCCTCTTTAATGACGACGTTCTGGTTAACCCTAGGGGTGTTGTTCAAACACTACGTGCAGTCACGCCACTTCAATTTCCCATTTTCTTCGGTGGCCACGTACACAACAGCGAACCCATTGTTCGTGACTCTACACAAGAACGTTTCATTCCTCAGCATTTGTATCCTTTCGAAATATCTCCTCGTTCCGCGGTTGGTGCCTCGGTTTTAATGAGCATGCCAGTTGCTAAACTTCTAGCTTTTGGATTACACCTTATGCCATATTTTCCCGTCGATGACATTGCAATAGCCCTGGTACTGCTCAATTTATCCATTAGTCCAACCGATTTACCCGAAGTATACGAACATAACACATTCCCTAACTTCAGCGAATCTCAGAAGAAGCGGTTCATCTCCATGCAGGGATTCGGAGATGCTCGATTACAAAGGTCTACATGGCGAATGATGAATCACCCCTGTAATGTGGATACTTAACCAAAATGTGAATTCAAACAGTCTTTGTCCAAGTGAACATAACCACAGAAGTCAGCCTTACATTTGAAAATTACCACAAGCACAGATGTATTGAAGTTCAACAACGTATTATGTGGCAAACCACACAATTTGTCAAAAACACTGCCTTTTTAACTTTTGTTATTGTTCTGTACTACCTTGATTGTAGCTCATGAGTAAGACAAATGGTTAATAAGGGTTACGTCAGTGTTTTGGCGAAATTGCCGCCAAAGTTAGCATTCTGATTGTCACAGTATTACTTATTGAGTCAACAGATAGAATATAAGGGCTAAGAGAAGTAACGCTTGAAAACAGCTGTTATTCAGTCTTCCAACAAGATACTATCTGGTGCAGCCGACTTAATCTTAGGCAACACACCGGCTCACCGTAAGGGCTGATCTTGCGACCTTCTAGTGAGAGCTAGTTGTTCTGGGCCACATTCATCGAGGGTAACCTAAGATATTTTACCCGAATGGTTATTTATACTGTAATTAAAGTACCAGATCAAAAAATATTTTATTCTACTGAGGGTCTACCCCAATTGGGATGCGTAGATTCTCTTTTCTAATTCGTTTTTCAATAAGGAAGAATAATGTGGTGGTTGGAAAATCTGATACACTGGTGAAAAAAAACAAATCGTCTTACTTCCGCCTGAGTATCCAAGATATACTGTTCAAGGCGCACAATATGTTTCACCGTTATCTGACTTTTTTGTGTTAACTACGGATGTAAAGTTATCCTCTTCTGTCAGGAGAGTGCGTTAAAATTCGTATGAATAAAACTCATTATAGCAACTCATTCTCACAATTAGTATGGTAACATCCAAATCGTCACATTACGGGTGAAGTGATTTGAAAACAATTTGATTGTGGTTAACTGCCCGCACAACGAAATCCATGAGCCATAAACTTAATAAACGTACCCAGAGATCAACGATTACTCTAGAGAGTAACTAGTGCTTTCATTTCCAGTGTTTGTTTGCACGTCTCCAGTTAGTATCCAGGAGAATTTTACAAAATTAGTGATCATAATACCTTGTTAAACCAAAGGGTTTGTACCAGAAGACTAATTTTTTGGTTGGCATTCTCTTTCGAATTTATCTATCTCATCGATCTATAACAATGGATAGCAAGGTACAACTGTACACCGATGGCCGCCATAAAATTGCATGATTTTCACATAGCCTGCTGTTCTTTTAGACTTATCATAACCATCATCAACATTAATTACTAACATACTTATCATTGATCTTTCTTCTTATTATCATCATTGCTAGCCTACTTATCATCTCACCCTTTCACCCAACAAAGCAATATTTCATCAGTTGAACCTAATAAGCCATCTGACGTGTCTACAAACACTGTCGAACAAGTACTCTTCTCATATTGAGTCACATCCTGTACTATCACTGTTACAACTAAATTCTTACGGTGACTCAGTAGGTACTTTCCCCGTGGAAACACGCTCTGAGCAGCTCTGTAGCAATATAGCCTGCGAAATTCGTTACTACAGTCAAACTGGGATTGTGACTTATGGAGATACGACAGTCGACCACCGTGCCTGAATGGCGTGCATCCGAGACATTTCTGGTAATGATCCACTCTGTCCCAAAAGGTGGTCATCCAAAACTATAGGAGTAAAACTTTTACCTTCCTAGGAAATTTTCCACCTTAAACATGAGACAAAAAGTGCTGCACACCTCAGGAATATTCTAAGCTCAATATCAAATTTTTGCAACGATATTTCAGGATGCCTGTCGCAGTTTTCGATATCCCCAGCATTAAATAGGCGTGGCGTAAAACAAATTTCAAGAATGTAATTAATAAGGGTTTCTGGATGTTGCAGAAGACACTAGGAAGATTAAAAAATGTCAACAGAGAAGGAGTATCACAAAATCATTACACTGGCCGGCTGGTACACCGTTCATACCTACCGTCATTTCTGAAGTCAACTATCACTTACCACTATCACTACCAAGAATATACATCAAGAAGAGTAATATAATATAATATAATAATACTATAATATTATAATAATATTATGATATAATATTGTAATATAATAGTAATACTATCTAACTGAAAATATCTTCTCATCCGAGTTATGGGGCCACCAAATTGCTGGAGGGGGAATTCAAAATCTCTAGTCAGTAGGTGAATTACACTGTGTTCATCTTTACTAGGCAAATTTCATTTTTCTTTCTGTCTGGGCCACGACGAAAATAAATGGCCGCGCTTGGACAAAATCTAGGGCTTTATATGACAAAACAATTTTTGCACCCACCAAACCTGGTGGAATTAGATGCAAACTTTTTGTGTGATTCAACACTTCCTGACTGGTTTATACGTGAAGCCCATGAATATAAAAGTCAATGCTTCCTCTAATTTTCCAGCTGACTTGAAAAGCCAACCTGTATTTCGTTCAATCTCTTCATGCCTTTCTGTTTAGCCAACATTTTTAACCGTTTTCTGGCTCATTAATTATGGTACACCTGCATGGATACCCGGGACGGGTTGTGACCTATGACCCTAAAAGTTGACTCGTTATTCGACTACTGGATGTCACTCAGTTATCCTATCTATCATAGGTGAATGAGGTGGTCATAGCTGTAGTCAACGTAATTTGTACATGGTTTACAGCCGCGTAAATGGTTAG
Organism: Opisthorchis viverrini; assembly: GCF_000715545.1. NCBI lineage: Eukaryota > Metazoa > Platyhelminthes > Trematoda > Opisthorchiida > Opisthorchiidae > Opisthorchis > Opisthorchis viverrini. The sequence continues at coordinate 1,249,940 of NW_008751762.1, read as the reverse complement.
CTGACGGTCTAACATATCGAGAAATCCGAAGGTGTGTGAACTTAACGACACTGTGAATAAACTGAAGCAGCAATGTTCTTATATGTGAACATATTTAGTTGGCATATACGTAAACTCATATTACAAACCAGCAAAAAAACTTTGTCGACTTATGTCTTCAAGACTTGCCTGCACCAGGAGCTGTAAGGGCTGTATTGTTATAATACTGCAAGACATGGCTTCTGTGGATAAATGCTGCAAGATTTCTCCAGCTTTTCGACCACCTGTATCTTGAAAGTGTTTCCAGTACAGAACCGCCTCCAGGAATTCGTAGTGAAGTCATTAGAAAATGGTTACACTGTTTGCTAAAAAATTTCGGAGCAATCAATTGCCGTAGCTGGGTCATATGCAACAGTGTGAAAAAGATTGACTCTTTTGCCTTCGACGATGGGATCCGCCTGAAACCTTCCTGCTACAGTCAGTGCAAAAATGGTGGGTGACGTTTGTGCTGCCAGTTTCTTTCCAGGTTATAACTAAACGTCTTGGTTTTCAACTTACTGTAGTACCCCTTATCCAAGAAGTCTGACATTCACACGTCTTGTGCTACAAAGAAGATCCTAATCAACCACTCATGTCGCCTAACACTCAACCGTTCTTCGCAAAAGCAGTTCATGTGATCTACTTAATGACAGCAGAGAATGAGAAGTGATTTGGCCACATGTTATCGTCTTCATATGGTTCAACACATATTGGGCAGACTTTAAGTAACAAGCGCAGAATCAAACACACTAATAGACCTTCTCCTAAGAAAGAAAATTCTATTGGGAAGTTTGGTTGGACTCACAAGACTGGATATGGCCTCTTCATTTTATCTGGTGACCAAATACAACAGAAAATAAACTTGTGGTAATTGTTTCTCTCATATATTTGAGGAATTTAGCAAACACTTATCCTTATTGCCTAAGACGTAGCAATTAGGTCTCTATTATATTCGTCAAGACTAACCTTGATTGCATTATCTGCGGTTTCTTAGGCTTCAATGGATTCACCTCGATCGTACGTATCCGCCATGTTTTGTGTTGCAATTCTGCTTCTGATTTTGCTCTATAGCAGGAAGCATTTTGTCTGCCCAAGTCTTCCGATTATTATCCGTTACCCGGGGCATGTGAATTTTCATCAAGCCTACCAAGTGTACCGAGAAAACAAATCCCGATTTGATACTAATATGCAGATGTGGCAGAGCGATTCAACCTTGCTCTTGGACGAGGTCAGTCTGTGTGAAGCTAACTCCTCACCGGAGCTAATCATTCTTGTAAAAACGACATATGAAAAGCGCGCCTTACGGGAACAGATACGCCGCTCATGGGGAAGCCCACGATGTTTTGCTGGCAACAATATGACTGTCCACGTACTTTTTGTATTGGGAAAAGTACAAAGGTGGTGTCCCGTATTGACCTCCAAGTGTCAGGAGTTGCTCTCAGAGGAGCATGCAAAACATCGAGACTTGCTTCAATTCGGATTTCTTGATACATATAGAAACACCACTCACAAGCACGCAGCTGCCCTGAACTACATTACCAAACGATGTCCCGGTACACATTTTGTGGCGCTTTTTGACGATGATTTTCTCGTGAACCCCGTTGGTGTTGTTCGGACGTTGCGTGGAGTTTCGGTTCTTCATTACCCTATTTTCTTCGGTGGTTATACGCACGACAGCGAGCCTATCATTCGAAATCCTAGTAACAAATGGTTCATTCCTCACGATGTTTATCCTTTCGAGTTGGTTCCTCGTATTGCAGCAGGAGGTTCAGTCTTGATGAGTATGCCCGTTGCAAAACTTCTCGCTTTTGGCCTACATCTCATACCGTATATTCCCGTGGATGACACAGCCATGGCCTTGGTTTTACTAAATTTTGGTATCAGTCCAACTGATTTACCTGAAGTTTATCCAACAAACGAAATCAATGGTTTCGATGCGGAAAAGCTCAAGCATTTCATTTCTATGCATGGATTCAGCACAGTTCAGTCGCAGAAACATGCATGGAAAAAGCTGGTGCATGCTTGTGGTGACAAAAATTAATTATGAGGAAGAATCATATCGATTGATTATCTGGTTTTCTTGTTCTTGTTTGTTTGGTCAGACCCGAAAGTCTAGGCCTTGCGATTTTTGGGATGACTTTCTTCATAACGAAAACAAATAACTAAAATGTAGATCGTTTATACCTGTATGTTTAAACCACTTCAGCTTCGTAGATGTCACTTCTGTAGTATTATACATAAACCTTAGCTGGTGTCTCAATAATTTATAAAAGTTTTTCATCTCAGTGTACCTAACGATTCGCATAAAGGTCCGTGATATTCTTGATAATATGGAGACGATATCTGAGAACCAAACCGAAGCAGTTGGAATAGTTTTATGTATCTCCAGAAAAATAGCCCTGTCAACTTTTCTGGTTGCGTCTTGATATTAGACGGGTTTCCGTCTTAGTATAATTATGCATTTAAAGACCTGCGTCCTGACCTCTGTCGATTTGCTGTTTGGTTTTCAAGTTTAATTTTTATGTGGCAGTAAAACCGTCCCTGTGGTATTTGATCTTGCTATCGACAAGAGAAAAATAGTGATTTAAGGGAGGGGTTCAACAAGCTCGACAGGATCTATCATATGTGATAAAATATGCATAGTGTGGTGCAATATTGTTTACTATAATATGAAGGCGTGGAAAATGAGTCGCCCATAATGGATCATGGAAAAACTTAAACCTCAGTGTCATATTCGATTCAAAGACCTCGTTGAATGATGCAGGTACCATTCGACTTTACACAGGGTTCTATCCTGCATTACTCCAAGTTGAACAGCTTCATTAACCGTCCTCAGTTTTGTCCTTCCGTAGAAAGCGCTATGCACCCCAAACTGAAAAATATTAACTCAGTGACCAACCGCTGTTAACATATTCGCTAATCGTCACAACCCTAAAGTCGAACGCCGCTCAGCAAAATGAAGACACGTTATTTTCCACGCATAGACAAGTAGGCTAATGAAACAAACCACCAGCGATGTGACTAGATTAGGATAAATCTATTGGTTTGCAGATTCGTGTTGTGCCAAAACTGGAACCAACGGTTGCGCTCCAATGTGAGACTAGACATATTTGACAACATGTCTGAATTTGGTATCGCTAGCCTTGCCCGAGTACGAACGGTGAGAATATTTCCGCAATAAACATCTAATGACGAATTAAAGACGCGAGGAAATTTTTGGCGGAACTACTTACATTAGGTTCGTAATTTGTTGAAATATTGGTAGCTCGGGTGAGTTTATTGGTTGTTGATCAGGTGGCTGTTGATCTGTTCGCCGAGCTTGGCAATCGGCTTGCAAACGTTTCGTCATCATACGAGGAGACATCATCAGTGCGCATTTGGGTACTTCTTCCTTGCCTGCGTATGCTTATAGCAAGGAAGAAGGCAAGGAAGAATTACCCACCCAACTGCGCACTGATGATATCTCCTCGTATGGTGACGAAACGTTTGCAAGCCAATTGCCAAGCTCGGCGAACAGATCAACAGCCACCTGATCAACAACCAATACACTGTAGGGCTCTTTCATCCTTATTGGTAATCGTCAGCAGTGTGCATCTAAATTAGTTTTGCCAGTGTTTAGGAATCATATATACTGTTTGGTCTAACTACGTCATATGAGGCCTACAGCTGATCGAGTACCCTAAAGATAAGGCGGCCCATCTCACAGATGTCATTTTCGTACGATCGCCAGCAGTCTGTTAGATGTTACAACTAGAAGTGTGCTAGTATAAATCCTCTGGAGATTTCACCCATTGAAACAGTGAGAATACAAGCTGGTCAAATGTTGCTCCTCACATTCAATAAATTGTGATCTGTGGAACCAGTCATCCGTGAACCACGATACTTGAACTGAGTGATTAGGTTCCTCACTGAGGGTCAGAGATGAAAGAGTAATCCTTATGTGATCTAAGAAGGAATGTCTGAGAACTAAACAGGTAAAACCTGTTGTTCGATCAATTTTTGTATTAATCTTGCCCCAAATTAGGCTTCTGTAACCATATTTAAATTGGCCATAAAGTGCTTTGTATGGTACTTTGTGCAAAACTAAACAATTCTTACGTTGTATTCGAGAGGCACATTATTCTAATCTTTCGCGACGTGGCCAGACAGCTGGATTACCAGTTGCCCTACTTAATTCTCATTGATGACTTAGGTTGAATCGGTTTTAATTAGAATTGAGGGACTCACATTGCAGAATGGAGGTGTGAGCAATAAAAAAATTTACGTGGTGTGGGAGAAAGCGTGGATGGCGTGTTGACCTATAATGTTGATTAAATACGGTGTGGGTATTTTAGGAGAAAGAGATGAATGAACGGTGAACAGCAGAATAAGGACAGCCTAGCAGAAGAAAGTTTAATCTAGTAAATGTGCTCAAGTCATAAAATCGATGGCTCCTGTTCAGACAAGGCGTAAGTGGGTATCAAGTCTATTTAGAAGTGACGATAGCCTGATAAAAAATGGTTAACGACCTCCAGTCTATAATACATGGCTTGTGATTTGTTCTTGGTCTACACACGCACATATCACTGCAAGATTGGGTAATCGAGGGTGCTTTTTGTAAATTCTGAATGAATATTCTTCAGCATGCGCCCATCTGGCATAGAATCCACAGAGCATTAAGCTGTTTAAGGTGGAAGTGTACAAAAGCTGAACAGTTTGTATGTCTGTGGGGGGATTTGGTGAGCTCATATTTTACTGGGGCCTGACACTTTGTTCTCTAAACTCAGCGGAACGAAGACAAGCCAACAACGGGTGGTGGCAAGCTTCGTTTGGCCTGGGAAGGGTGCGCACACTAGAGGACGTTTCTCATCATAATAACGTTTTTTTAGAAATAAAAACAAAGCTGCAAGGAACTCATCTGGGTATAATCCTGGTTGCAATGTCTTTGGTACTGTCAGTTCCGTGTATGACGCTGGATCTGAAAGTTGCCAGTAGGATAAAAACACCATCTGTTTTCCTGATGGAGGGTGTACAGTTTCATAGGTATTGAATGTGATCAGTTGGATTAGGTGTACATCATTGTTTGGAGCGTTTTTGGGTTCATTGTTCATATATTTCATATCAATGGGGAAGAGAATCAGGTCTAGATCGGAGATGGAGCAGATGAGATCAAGATGAAAAAATAGCAAGTAGCTTGGGTACAATGGTTTGGTCCTTAGGGGCCTTACTTGTAAAGTGTACCTAAGAAGGATGCGATTTCCCATGGAAGAACCAAAGGTCAAGAGAACCGTTTTAGGGTAAATTTTATATCATTCGAGGTCAACGAGTACTACACGGGTCCATTGACAACCTCTTCCATTATTTTTAGAACAGATGTTAGGTATACGTCACCATGGTTTTTGGGCTGCGGGGATTTCTGCCCATGCACACTGTTTATTAACCGCTTGCCTTTAAGAGAAAAAAGTCCACTGGCATGGAGTACAGAGTGCAGAGGAAAGGGTATAGAACCAAAAAATGCAAATCCGTAAATAATTCAAAGGGGCGCCATCGAACGAAGACTCGCCATCGTGGACGGTGTGCGAATAAGTAAGGAAAGTAACGGAAACCCATAGAGGGTGGTCAGTGTGCTGGTATGGGCACGAATATCTGATGCTGATTATGTAATCGGCTTTACTGAACATTATTAACTGTAAAGTTCAGTTGCGTGCGTTCAGCTTCTCTTTGAGGCCATGCATATCACATGATCAGCTTGGAGTACTCCATGTCCACATTAGAAGTTGAATTGTGTTGCCTCCTTGATAGGTTAGGAAACATAAGGTGCTTTTAAGATGCTCTTACGGAACAGTAAAAAATTTAGTATGATACAAGGTTAAGATGTAACACGCCCACTCTGTGTTCTTCTGTTTAACAAACTTTTTGAGCGGACCGGGGATTTTTTGGCGTCAACAATACGGATGATGTGGAAATGTGGAATAAGAATGTTTTTAGGGCCTTGAGCCCAGACCTAACTGATGTAACCAGAATAGGAGACCACCGCGGTGAATTGCTATGGCAGAGTCACATGGGTAAATCGGGTTAACCGAGGGTTTTGATAAAATGACCAGCCAGGGTAAAGCAACGCGGTTAGTGTGGCCTAGCGAAGCCTCATTGTAACTCCTTTGACCAAAAAACTCAGAAGTAAAGGCCGCTCAGTTGCGGAAAATCTGGGATGTAGCAATTTTCGTACCATCTACTTTGATGCATGTTGCTTGGAAATACCAAAGCCAAACCTGGACTGAGGGCGGTTACGAAATACCGGTAAATAGTTGAGGTTCTAATGTCGCAAGCTATCATCCAATGGGGTTGTTAAATAAAGAGCAGTGGAAGAAAACTTAGAGAATAATTAATTTTCAATAAAAATTAATGAAGCAGGGTGGCTAATAGGGCTCATTCTGGGCAGGACAGTATTTTGTGGAGATCCATATCGCTCCGAAGTGTAAAAACGGTTGAATGGTCACATGCCTGTAAAGTGGGAAAGTCACTTTGTATGAACACATATACCACCAAGGCAGCCTCGTTTGGAGCAAATCTGACAAGCGTGCAAATTACGATTGCACTTTCGTAGCCTTGGATATTCCTGGAAAGTCAGGACTCGGTGATTGATACCAAATGCAGAGAAGTAAAAAGGTTCAAGTGATATCAGTCCACTGTTTTTGCCCGTAGTGGTGGTACACATAGCATAGGTGCACTCAGACAATGTTCCGTTTATCGGAACTAATAAAAGGTTTGACCCGGAAGATGAGAGGGCATGGAGAATCTACATGAATACATGATGGCAAGTGATAGGTGACTCTAAAAGAGTGAGTATCGATTGGGTAGTCGGTAAAAGGATTTTTACCAGATGGTATGAAGTGTAAGAAAGGCACACGGCAGTAAAAATGACTGGAGCATACGTAGATGGCAAGCAGAACGACAAAGATTAATCGGAACCGCAAAATTGAAATTTCGGGAGGAGGTGAGTTGTACGACCGACTAACGGGATGGGTGGTTTAGTTGGGACTACTTGCATGGATAAAAACTATAAGCGGGTGATTATAGAAGAATGGAAACCAGTTTTCAATACATTTGAGCAGTGATGGGTGGACGTTGGTCTTGAGTCCTGGTGAATGCTTTTGTGAGTTAATGGAAGACGAGAGTTCCCGGGCAAGATCGGAATTCGAGCCCTAGAATCTGTTAAAACTGTAGGCGTATGCATAAGGCTCTGTGACTGGTTACCAGTTTCAGTGGCCGAGGTCACTGCAAGATTCATCTCAGAAAGCGCGATATTTAGGGTGTTTGAGAGCTTAAGAACCATAGCCACCTTCTGGATTTGGGAGGGACTGATCTGAAATTGCGTAAGCTTGACCGGATGTCAGAAGACAGTTAGATCTGTAGCACTTGTAAACTGCTCTTTTTCATGCTCAGCATCATCTTCTTTTTTTCACATCATTATCAGTCACATCTCTGTACAAAAGTTTGTTTTACTGAAATACAACCGCTACCGCCCGTGCGTTGGCTCCAACGTGACTTTGAGACTTTTGCTGAGTGACTGTTGTTGTGACCGCCGGTTGGCTATATTTGACCGCTGCTAACACTAAACGTGAACGAACATTTCAGCTACAAACGCTGGACTAATATATTCACGCTTGTGGAATAATATTTCGATCACCGGAGATCTGGGATACCAGGAAGATAGAACTATTCTGGGTGTGGTGGTTCAACGGAATACGGAACTACGGAATCTCCTATTTTAAACTGAGTCAAAAATTACGTGTGTTTTTCTCTTTTGTGGTTTTGTATCTGGCTTACATCATTAATTTGTTCAGTTTACTAGAGATCCCATAAGGCCGTTAATCACTACAGATCCCATTATTGGCAGTTTAGATAATACGCCAGAAGTGGAGATCAATGTTGTGCTATTTGACTTCGACAGTTATGGCAAAAACGGACGTATGTTAGATGGATCATTCATAGCCATACATGTTTGGAAATGGACAACGGAAAATTTAGGGATAAGGTTAGTTGTTATTTCTCTTTGGCATTTTGGGGTTAACGAAGTGGCAATGCTATTGTTTTGGCTCTTACTCAGGCACCATTTTGTGGATGTGTAGGTCTTTAAATTTTGTAGTGCACACGTCCCGCTGTCTGACGTAGAGCCCACGGGCCACGTAGGGTGGCACGTGCACCATTGAGCACGTCTAGTCCCAGGATTAGTGCCCCAAAACCAGCAACTAGGCTTAGGTAGGCAATTTCTTTAACGCGGATGAACTTTAGGGTAGGTGGTTACAGGGAGATTTACCACATGCCGGTCCCAAAGATACGGTGGATGAATTTTAGAAGCGCAAGAGAGGCACAAGTCGGCCCAGGTTGGGCCGTGGTAGTGCGGCCAAATTTTTGCGGTGAGGAGAGATGAAGCCGGATGTGCTATCTGCTTAGATGATGGAAAAGGTGGAGGACACTGAAGCGAGTGCATAGCGTTAGAGTCCACGTAAGTTAAGGTTGGGCGCCTTTTAACTAATCATTTAATAAAGCAGGACTATTCGTTCTGCATTCACTGCCATCTGTGTGCTTTTGGGGACACGCATTGCAGCCTCCATTGTTTTCAGAATGTTCTCATGCTATCTAACGGCAACCAGGCGATACATCGCTGGGTTGACGTGGATCGACGCTACTACACCAACATTATTACCTACATGTCAACTAGTGACAATTCTAGTTATTTTCCTGCCACAACTTTATCAGAAACCTTCCAGAAGTTTAAGATTTACCCTGTCACGACAAGATTGCCAGGCTGTGTTCCACTCTCAAAATACTGCTTGCTTGTTCCACAAATGCTATACCAATCGCTGAGATACTGAATGCCTAACCTTTGAGCACGAAAAAACTAGAGATAGTCTCTGAGCCTCTACAGGGTGTTTGTTTGGCCATTTAAAATGAGTTGTAAATGATCATGCAGCAGGCACAGTGTGTTCATGCTACCACGTGCGTTTTTGAACTGTTGGTGTCCATGATAAAGCCAGAAGCACTCTGCAAACAGCCTACTGTCACTTGGAACTGATGTGTTCAGCTCATAGGAGCCGAAACCTAAGTACTACTTTTAGAGACCGTAGAATCAAATTTCTGATTTACAGGCGTAGATTCAGAAGGAATGTTTCAGGACTTATCGGATAGACTGTCAGAAATGTTTTGGGGATCACTCATCGGAAACGGCTTAAACTGATCTAGTCATCAGAGGGAGGCTTTCGGAAGAGTAATTCTATCGGTTAGAAAATTGTTAGTAATGTTAGAGTTGAGATCTCTATAGAAATTTCGCCCTCTAAGGAAAATCACTGCTACGGAGAAGCCCAGAAGCATTTAGAAATCGCTACGTCCATAATGCGGACCATTGGTAATGCGCGCTCCTAGAAGATCGAACTAGCTACATCCCGGCTGATGATTTGAGCACTAAACCTTTTGCCCATAAGCAGCTGATCAAAACCATGATGAACTCGCACTCGTGAGCAGATTATTATAGATGTTGTCCAGAAAAATTATGTCGGAAGGAGTCCTTTTCATTTACGTCCGGGCCTAATATGTTCTTGATTGGTCAAGCCTTTGTTGTCCTTTGCAACCTCCAGGGTTCTAGACTCGGAAAAGTAATCCCTCCTAGGGATGTTGACGCGGTATTTGCAAACAGGTGAACAATAAAAGGTTGGCAAGCTGAGGCGTCATCACCTCTTTTGGAAACACAGGCTGGGTGAATACTTATCCTCACTTCTTATTAGACATTAGCGAATGCACATTCAACAAGTAGTTCCAGTGAAAACTTTAGTATTAAGGGGGATCCGGAAATTCTTGGGGACGGATTGAGAGAAATTCTGGTGGTCTGGGTATCTTCCAACCACCATAGCCAACCTTGAGTGTCTGAGTAATGACAGTTAACACGCCGTTTGTCATGATCACCATCCCTCTATTTTTGAATGGGACGAAACAATGAACTCATCGCCTGTTGGGTACAACCAAGTCGTCGAGGTTCAATCCGTGAGTGTGTTCACTTGGCTGTCCACAGGCTGTCCATTCGGAACCGATGTTGACTGAATTTAGTCACCAATTTGGCGGCAGTCACTCAAAATGTTATTTTGAGTGTCATTCCACTTAATTTTTACAAACTCAGATTAACAACAGCCCGTTGTAGCGCTTGCTCGCTCTTTCCATAATCCCACTCATACTTCGAGTGAAGATATCCGAGCAAATTCGTCATTGGTTGGAGTTATTACGAACAGAGCATCTCTTCATCCAGATTGGGAGTCGGAACATGTGGTACGACTTTTCTTGCGGTCAGGCTTAAGAGGCAAAGACTTCGATTTGGGACCTTTATTGTCCTCCTATCTAGGTATGGGCGCCCTGAAGTACCCAGACCAATGCACAACTATGAATTTCATAAACACAAAAACTCATCCCGTATCGGTGGTCACGTAGTGCCATGAGCCGGATCGCCTAACTTGCCGTTAACGGCGGGACAATGGGGGAAAATAAACTGTTGCTGATGTTTTCCTTCTTCCTCTTTCACATATTCACACATATTTCATTCTACCATCCTGACCCCTATAATAAGTCTCCCCGTATGCTCATTCGGTAGGACCGTAAACACTGATCAACTTTCATTGGCTTTGCAGCAACACATCTACGCGTCACCAATCTGCTCAGGCATCTCAAAATCAAATTTCAAGCGACGGCGTCAAATACCTTCGACTGTTTTTAATTCCCGCCCTCTGAAGCAAGCTGAACATCAAGCTGCTCTTGCTCCTACACTGTAATTAGTTGCCATTGATGTGCGCTTGTATGATAAACGAGAATTCAAGTTGCAAGCATGGTGGTTAGCTAACTACCTTATAATTATTGATTCGTTTTTGGCTGCGTATCTCCACCAATTCAGCGCCAGCTGTGGCTGGATATGCAGGGTCGGTCGTCCAAAACCAACCGGAAAAACGATCCTTGATCAAGTGAATACATGATAATAGTCTCCTTAACGCGGTTGGTTTGGTGAAGTCTGTAAAGGAGTTTCACAAGCAGGAAGGGGATCGCTGTCTATGTGTTGTCTACTTGGACCCCAATGACCATACCTCTGACAACATCAAAGACAAGTTATGTGGCGCCTTTGGTGCCAAGTTACCCAGATTTAAAAGCTCAGACATCGTGCTGGTGATCCGCATACAGTAGTAGGCAGGCTTAGCGAATCTGAGATTGACATGAATTGAACTTGGTGCGTGTGGACAATGGCGAACGATTTCCGAAGTTATGTGCCTACCGCAGGCTGTTGTCATACAGTACTAAATTCCGAGTTAACCGACATTGTCTGGCCACATGACGTCCCTCAACAGCATGCCAGCTACCGACGCAAATTGATCACATTTTCAACGCTTGCCAATAACGCGCAGTAACAGAAAACTGTCGCAAGTTTCAAACACATTTGTGGATTCCGATCATCCGGTATCGATTCCTTATTCATTTTCCAGAGCCGCTTAATGTGGACAAGTAGCTAGACAACTAAGAGACTGTCAATTTTAGACGTTTAACGATTTTCAACGAGCGTTTTTGAGCTTCTTCCAACTAGTACAATATACGTTAATTCACCCTAAAACAAAATCCACACCTCCTTGCACAGTGCTAATGTACTTGCCTATGGCAGAGTAAGGTGGAAACACGGTCGGTTCCAATCTGGTGGCATCGGGCGGTATAGTTTTTTATCGATTTTACGTTCACGGTGTGTTTGGTCGTGGTAAAATGCCCAATGCGGCAAAGTTTGCCATATTCAATTCCCGATCCTCCTGTAGGACGCTTATGATACCGTACACCTAGTTAGCCACTTTGAGTGTAGCTGCAACCAGTTGATAGTTTTACCCAATGCCGCTCGCAAATCTTAGGGACGCGGGTACCGACGATGAATTGCTCTGTCCATCGCGCAGATCGAAAAGGCGTTTTCACTCAACCACTACAGATCTCGGACGGAATTCATCAACTCTTCGCCCGGTAGTCAAATTCGTGACGAAATATACTGATGCTGAACTTGGTTGATTCGTTCCGTCAGGCATATGCGAAGCCATCTGAAGACATCTGCTGTGACCTCATCTTTTAGGATTTGTACATCTTTCCCCAGCTAATAATGAAAGCAAGACAAACTTTCATTTACTAGCGATGAACAGTTAGATTTATTCCGAAGTTTCCGCCGCCCAGCGGTGGAAGTTGTCATCCAAGCAGAAAATATTCGGGGGTGGAATGTTTTGGGTATTCGGGATGGATAAATCTGGCATTGATGGTAGTGGATCAAAGTGCAAATACGATTTAGCTTTTTATAGCGCAGAATCAATATTGAACCACTGGGTGCAATTGGTTTATTAATAATAGCAATGATAATAATACTGTATATTCCCGGATAGTGGATGGCATACCGTCAGGCCTGATCACCCTTATGGTCAGGATAATGCACGACTGAGGTTTGGTGGGTGTTGCGGATTGCGGGAAAAGGACGATCATAAACAATGAGCAACATCCGACGTAGACTTGGTGACGCTCAAACTGGCATGGGAAATGAAACAAAATTACCAGGAGTTTATCTTAATTTTAAGGGAATATATCGATCGAGGCCGAGATCATTAGCCGCACAATGCTCTCCGCTGCAAAACCTTTGCATGTGGAGTGAAACTTTTTGCGCCTGAATGTTGCATTTTGTTGTGTGCGTTCTAAAACCACAAATTATCCTAATATAAACTAAATTAATTTGCCGCTAAGTGTGTTTCACTAATTTTGTGCAATTTGGTTTCAAGTAGAACATAAGGTTGGCGCAAACTCGGCGACGGCGCCTACCTGGTGAGCCCCAAGAAGGGCAAAACCGGTCGTCGGCCACCGCATGAGTAGTGCATTACGAATATACATCTTACTCAATGTTCACGCTTTCGCAGCTCAACAAGTTCCATTGTCTATTTAAAACCCTCTTGTTGAAAGAGTCTGGCGGAGTGCTTTCCTAGCATCACTGAGATCCCAGGATGCCTAGGTGAGACCAAAAGTTTGGATTGGTACTCTGAACTCAGTTGTCTGTCTCTTTTAGTCCGTCAGGGACACGTCGTGGCTTTCGAAAACTCAGTTTCATTGGGCGAATACTGAGCGCCAGCTGAAACATGTTCGAATCTTTTTGATTTTGGAGCGGCGGCGGAGCGCGAAAAGGAAGCACACCGCCTGGCACACAAAAAGAGAACTTAAAATTGCGGTAAAAAGGGAACCAGAACAACAAATCTATTGCAATATCAGGATTTCTGCGGTCAGATTGGTCAATTTGAACTGAAGTCCTAACCCACCGATGAGGCCTTGTAGGCCTTGGACTGTTGCGTTTTTGGCCAAGGTCACATAAAGCGTAATGAGAGATGATTAGGTAGAGGAATCGGCAATACGCACAGATGGTAGCGGGGATCTGGTAGCCACAGTGTACACTGAAATATAGAGGCTCAATAGTGTCTCTGTTGGATGGGGTCGGATGTAAGATTTCAGTGGAGGAGAGCACCGGTGCTAACACATGAGACGGGACGCAAAATGCACAGAAAATGACTGACTTTGTAAGTGGCACAGAATGAAAGTCAACGAAATGGTAACATCCGAACGGAAAGTTCGGCAGATCCTAATGAACGCATCCCGAAGGTGGATTTGGCTAGGTGGAGAGTTTATTTGCTTCTGCCTTGTGACCGAGTACGCATCAGTCGTGCGTGTCCCGGCGTGCCTACCGATTATGTAATGTCTCTATGTAGGCAAATCATCCAAACTCACCGGGTGGATGTTTCACTGATGGCAGTCGGGTTGGGTATAAGATAAAATGCAATGTTTTAGGCGATGTGGATTTTACAGCATAGCAGCAGAGAAGCGCACAACCTATTCTCGGAGTATCAGGAAACATGGTGTGGCCACGTCCTAGACGCACACCCGAAATTTCTCTGAAACCGCGGTTCGAAGAAGAAAAACTTTAACATAATGTTCTAGCATTTGACGGTAATTATTCGGCTCCTTAAAATCTCCCAAAGCAGTCCAGATTTCTGAGAAGTTGTTTAAACGAACTCGGAGTCCACTGTGCTCGCTGAATTCGTATTTTAATGGCTGTCGGTGGCTTGGAGCATTGTCGCCAAAAAAAGGGTGAGAAATTTTCTGGAGAAGCTGGTTTCTTCGCGTGCTTTCTTAAGGGATGGATTCCGAAATAATCTCAAACTACTTAGACAATAACCACGCCAATTGCTTTCGCGCAGGCTCAAAATGAAGTGAGCATTCGCAGCATGCGTATAGAAAAAACTTCTACGGTTTCGGCGAGCGAGCAGCCAAAGCCAAGTCATTCCTCACAGCTAGTAAACTGTGAGAATTATGTTTCGTACGTATATCGGTATAACCAGACGAACTGGAAATCCAGAATTCAGCGAAGCGTAACAGCCAACACGTATGTATTCGAATTGGCGAGTATGTACAGCATATGGAATATTAAAACAAGAGAATAATGAATAGAGCAACGAATAGAGTGTCAGTCATGTTCACATTCGCCACACCTTGAATGAGCGTGTGGATGTTTATAGTCCAGTGGTGGTCTTGACCGCAATCTTTCGGATCTTCTCGGGACGGAAACTTCAGACTCTTCACAGGTTGTACGTTCTTCAGATACGATTTGTTCAGATACCATAAGATCATCTACAAGGGACTCATTGGTATCTGAAACAGCGGGAGTACCATTAACAGACTGACCTCTGGTATTGAACTCAACCTGATCAATGTGTCTATGAAGACAAGAGAGATCATCCAAATCGAGAATTGTGACCATTCGTTTGCCATTTGATGAAAGTACTATTCCTGTTGCGGGTCGTAAATCATTACCCTTGAAAAATGTAACATCAGCCGTTTTGGCACAGTCAAGACTAGTACGCAACGAACGAGATTTAAATAGAAGCGCGGGACTCTTCCCAGTAACGGAATGGACGGCGTTCCTGTATTGCATTAGAAAGTTATCAATCCCACGATCCAATTCCACAAAAGTAGTAGGAGAGAGTGAAATAATGGCAGACTTAAGTGTTCGGACAAAATTTTCAGCAAGTCCATTTGGCTGGGGATGTCGCGGAGCAGATGTCGACATCCAAGACCCCTCAACCATTCCTCGAGGAATTTTGCAGTGAAGTGTGTGCCGTTGTCAGTGACCAAAACAGTTGGTTCACCTTCATTGCTGAACAATTTCCTCAATGCTTGCTGAGTGAATTCGGCACTTGGAGACTTAGTCAGAAAACTCCAGACCAACGTGAATATGCGTCAATAACAATTAAAGCACAGTATTTAACGAGAAAAGGACCACAGTAGTTAGCATGAACTCGTTGAAATGCTTCACAAGTGACTGGTCACGGATACCACTGTGAAGACTTGCTATGAATCTTATGTACACACTTAATACAATTCTTAGCAGTTTGCTTGATATCAGCATTTAGTTCCGGCCACCAGCATTATTCCTGTTCGGGTCGTAAATCATTACCCTTGAAAAATGTAACATCAGCCGTTTTGGCACAGTCAAGACTAGTACGCAACGAACGAGATTTAAATAGAAGCGCGGGACTCTTCCCAGTAACGGAATGGACGGCG
>NW_008751762.1:1230394-1233845 GCF_000715545.1 Opisthorchis viverrini | reverse complement strand
ATTGATTGGAAGATATGACATCAAACAGACAACTTGCGTGTTTGGCGAAATTAGGAATGAAACGAGAGTAATACTGAAGTGCTCCTAGAACTGAACGCAGTTCTTGTAGATTGGTCGGTGATGGCGCATTTACTAAAGGGGATAGACTTCTTGTATCAGGTTTAAAACCGCTGCCATCCACAATGCAACTAAGGCATGAAAATTATGGGACACCGAAAGTGCATTTATCAGGATGAATAGCTACATTGAACTCAGAAAAACTCTTCAGTAAAGACAACAGACGCATGTCATGGGTAGTTTTATCAGCAGCGTGCACAATGACGCCATCTTGGTACGTTTCAACACCTTCCAAATCTTTTGCGGTAGTATTCATAACTTGCTGAAATACAGCTGGTGAAACGTTCGAACCAAAGGGAAGGAAATTGTATCGGAATAACCCAAAGGGTGTGTTGATCACGGTAAGGTTACTGGAGGCTTCGTCCAGTGGTATTTGAAGATAAGCATCTTTTAGATCGATTTTTGAAAACACACTTGAACCTGATAAACGATACAGTACATCTTCTGGCTCTTCCGTGGTGCATGTACGTTTTAGCAGCCGCGTATTTATCGTAAGCAGCTAGTCACCACAAATTCTCGGAGTAATACCATCGGCCTTCAGTGGGGTAACTATCGAAGTTGCCCAACTTGATGACTCGACAGGAGTCAGTATTCCTTTCGCACACATTGAAGTTAGTGCTTGACGAACAGGCTCGCGTAAGCCAAATGGAATAATCCGTCTCTTAAGAAATATAGGCTCTCCTGTAACTTCGAGCCTCATCTTGGGAATTTGCATGCCACCTGTGGCCTTAGAACATTTAAGAATCAGTTGCTTGAGTTCATTCTCATTCGCAGAAGTCAGTAAGGTGATACTGGTTTGCAGTAAGCGTAGAACTTTGAGTCCGACGATCGATGGTCCCGACGTTGATACCAAAAAATTACAATCGATACAGGTACCTTGTAGTAACCTCACAGGGATCGTGCAACTACCAACGAGAGGTACAGAATGTCCAGTGATACCGCGAATGTTAATATCTGTAGGCACTATCACGGCACTGGGGTAGAATGCAGTTAGATCTGATTGTGGAATGATGGACTCAACACTACCAGTATCAACAATAAAGTCATGCTTTTGACCAGAAGCGGATATCAACGTTTTAAAAACATGTGACGAATTTTGAGACAAAACAGATAGAGAAAGAGTAGAAATATCTTCAGATAATGTCTTCACGTCAGTATTTGGGTCAGAAGTTAAGTGACACACTTTCTTGGACTTACAGACAAGTTGAATGTGTCCTGTTTTACCGCAGATAAAACACTTCGCTCGTCTGTGGGGGCATGAATATCTGGAATGGTTTCGTCCACAAGACTCACATTCCCCAAATTTTCGAGCCATTAGATTAGGGTTACAATCTGTGAAGTGACGAGTTAATGGATTTGGGGCACGGGAATCTGTTCGAGGTTTGAATTTGTTGTTCGTCTCCATTCCTGAATTACTTCTTTTAGAATAATTTAACATGACTGCTTCCTCAGACTTGGTTACATGCTTCACATCTTCATACTGCTCACATATTTTCCGAATAGTTTGAAAATTCCGATCCGGACACAGTGGCAGCTTCTGCTGTAATTTGGACAGCTGAATACCAGCAATGAGTCTATCACACAGCTGGTCTTTCAATTGGGCACCGTAGTCACATTTGGCTGCCTGTGTCTGCAGCTGCAACACGAAATCACGAACCGACTGAGATTGACATCGGGTCAACATATTTAACCTGGCTCTTTCGGCTGCTACGGAGTCAATCGGTTTGAAGTGTTGAAGAGCATTTTTTCTTCAATGCAGTGTAAGAAATATCGACTGGAGAATCAGGATATACTAACTTCTTGATCAAAGTGTACATCTCCTCACCAACGAAATGTAGGAAATATGCAGTGAGTTTCTTATAATCCATATTGGATTTTGTGAGGCACCATATGTCAAACTGTCCCAAATAATCCTCTACGTCACGCGCAGTTGAACTAACATCTAAGGGTTCCATTTCGGTAGGCATGATGAATTGTTCCAGTCGCAACGCCAAAGTGTGAGAATTAAGTTTCGTACGTATATCGGTATAACCAAACGAACTATAAATCCCACATTCAGCGAAGCGTAACAACCCCCGCTAGCTATTCGCACAATGAGATTGATTTCTCGAAATCCACGACATTTTCAGACTTGATACTTCATAATGTAGAATGTCTATGTATAATGTATACGCTCCTGTATTATTGAGCGAAATCTCAAGGTCAATAAACACCGCCGACTGTGAATACGTCACCTGGTGATAAAAAATCGCGAATTGTGGAAAAGGTTGACTCAGATATAACGAACGAAACTTTCAGGTTTCTTCCACCGGAACAAATTTCCTCAAAATTCTAGAATCTAAATGGCCTTCGGAGATGCAACATATCCACCGGAACATATTTTCTCAACATTCTAGAATCTAAATGGCCTTTGGAGATGCAACATATGCGTAAGCGCATTCATGCAAGCAAATTTTGGTTGATGTTTCTTTGTTGCCAGTAAAAATTCCGCAGTGCACGCCAATTATTTGCTAAACATCGGGCACGTTTGCTGGAAAAAACGAGAGATTTTCATTATAGGTTGCGAATTATGCCAGAAAAACCTCAAGATCTGTCGATCTTAACCGATGCACACCACTAGCATGCGGCTAGGGTAAACGATGCCTAACTAACTAGTCATGTAGAGCCTACGTCGATAATACCAGACAGCTGAACGAAATTAACCGACGCACACCACTAACATGCTGACGGTTTCCTGATGGCTTTGCGGACATGGACACCACTAACATGCTGATGGTTTCCTGATGGCTTTGCAGACATGGAAGTAGCAAAGCATAACGTCACAGCCGAACACCACTCTTGCCGCAAGCATTTGCGCCGCCAACTTGTCCATTACGAAGGCCCTGACCGGATACCCTTCGTCCATCATTTCTTTGAATAAGCCGCACATGGGAGCAAACTGCTCGCCCTCTACGAACGCATACATAACCGGACGCCCGGTTCCATTCCGTCCGTTATCAAGAATGTGCAGATTTTATATCTAAATGCCAAATATTAGATGCTTTAAAAACTTACCCAAGGCGGTTTGTTGCATGCGTTCCGTCTACATTTACCATTTCTGGAAGGCGTCGGAATAACGCTATCTGTTGCCATCAGGAGAAATATATGCGGCTATAGTGACCTTCCTCTCCCTGACACGCAAGAGCGCTTCTGGTCTCCCGAGGTTTTTCCAGGACCGAAGGCATATCATCTGCTACATTAAAACCCAACCATGCGGCACCTACTCAACATAGCCGGTCGACACTTCCGGCGGTAGTTGTGTATATCCTTAGTTGTAAGAATCTTTCCGAATTCA
>NW_008751762.1:1124692-1230312 GCF_000715545.1 Opisthorchis viverrini | reverse complement strand
CCATATCTCAGCAAGGCCTGGCATGTGCCCAACTCGTTTTCTGTTAGACGTCGATTGACTGGAAGCCGATCGTACAGAAACTTTGACAGTTTGTGGTTGTGTTCCAGAAAATAAGAGGTCACTGCCAGTTGGTTCCTTTGCATCCGTATACAAAACCGCACTGAAAAGCTGGTGCTTTGCGTACTTTTTCATTAGAAAATACGCTCGGCTTACTAGCTTCTTCGGATTCCACGGCTTTCCGGTGGTCTGGGAGGGCGCCTGCTGCATTTGTAGTACACCCATTCGAAACGCAAAATAGCGTTGGTGCTTCGATTACTGGATGAACGCACAAATATCATGTATTCATTTAAGCTCTTCTCGAATGCCATAAAGGATGAAAACGATACACCCACCAATTTCTCAACAAATGCCACTTCCGAAGCCATGGCAGACGAAGTTCAAAGCCGAATGTGCGCCAATAATGTCTAAAAGAGATCGATTAAAACAAGTCGCAAAAAATGACGGCAGATGAGGGGGGTTTTCAGTCTGAGCATATATGCAGAGAAGTGCAACATTTTGAAGTTAAAGTTTTTATTTCACCCGCAGGGCTTTTGCTGAAAAATGCATTGTGCGTCGAGCCGCTGGCGTAACAACCGGCACGTATGTATTCGAATTGGCGAATATGTACAGCATATGGAATATTAAAACAAGAGAATACTGAATGGAGCAACGAATAGAGTATCAGTCATGTTCAACACAATATCCCCCAATTGGAAAAGATCACGCAACTTAGCCTGACTAAGTCGTAAGCTGCAACGGCATTACCAAGTTGTATTGAAATTGTCCTGCTTCATTTATCATGTTTTCTAATAGCTTGGAATTGAGCCCAATGTTATATGTCCACACTGAGGCTTCAGTTCCATTGTTATAAAGGTAAACCAACTGCTTTATCGGCTAGTGCCATTGGCGACAATAATTAATCCGTGCATACGGCGGCGATACAATACAGAAATTAAGTGGTAATATGCATTTGAGGTCTCCCGGATGTCAAAGCTGAAGGAGAGCATATACAAATCAGTCGTCTGGTAAGGTGTTATAGACTTGAGCCCTGGGACTCAAGCACGGACACACGAGTATACCCGTAGGGACGATCCAGTTGGTGGGTAAGCACTTTGTTGTGTATAAAAAAGTTTTCTACATGTCAGACATACAAAAGTTGGAGTTAATTCGTTATTCCAGGCCACGGTTTAACCATTTTTTTGTGTTTGATATATGTTTTGGAGGTTCATCTAACTCTAGATTTACACCAAAGGTTTACCCTCCATCTTTACTTCATAATCATGTCTAAAATATTCGAATAGATGGGCTACCAGGATGGCCGTTCCTGACATGAACTTTCTGTCTCTGGTAATAATATCGATGAAGCTGGGGGCTGCAAAGTTAACGATAACTTTTTGCTCGGGAACAAATATCCCTTAAACCGCATCCAAGTAACATTCAGCACGAAGATGCCACCACCTCCATCTTTGTCTTGTAAGTAATCGATGGACCCGGTCCCTTCAAATTGCATGCCTTCGGTGCCCCTTGCCTAAAAATCCACATTTGTCTCACCTCCCTGGCCTTCTCGGTCACTTCCATGCCCAGAGCATCCATCGGCCATTTCTGTATCATGTCCACGGAAATCTTTTAACGACACCAGAACGTCATTCACATTAGAGAAAAATTGCCGACGGAGGTTCACCAAACACAAACTGCGTAACATCTCCAAAACAGCTCGTCTTGCATGACCTGTGCAATTTTCCAGGGGCTGTAACTGTGCCGTTCCGAGATCGTCTCGCGGAACAACTACCAGACAACCCGCATTTCTCTCCTATGTATTGTCCCGACATGATCTGAAATATCTCGCTTACACATAATTTAGCACGTCTTTTATATTTACGCGTGCTCACACATGTTGGAATCAACCAATTATCAACTTTCTCACCCAAATGCGGACCACTATTTTTAAAACTAAACATGGTCTTCCCACTGCAACAGTTATAAATTGTAAGCAGTCTTGTCTACCTGCTATTTTGGCAGCTGTATACTTCTTACATAATGCCTTCCTTCCTTTCAATGCTGTTTTTTTCAGTTCCCATTATATGCACGAGTGTTCTGTTGCCCCGCTGTGTTGGCAGCAGTGAACCTCGACTGATTCAAAAATCTTCTTGGTTATTGTGGATCTTAATGTCACCCTAAGTACGTTGGCAACCTCAAATGACTTACTCAAGATGTATATGAACGCAACTGTTCAGGTACCCAAGTAGTGTTGCGATGACGGTAATGTAGTTGCCATACCTAGTCTAATGGCTTCCTCGTAGTTCATTATGTTTCTGCTACTTCCATAACGATTATGTCACATGCGCCAGCAAGACCATCCCGGTTGGTTTAATTTGTGCTTAAACGCCAAGGCGCAGGTTACCTTTGTGTATTGTTTATCATTTCCGTACATTTATAAAATAATTCTTCCTATGCTGCTATCAAGGAATCAGTAAACTTGTGGACATAGAACGTTATGGTGCTCCCAATCATCACAAACGTCAACAGACTTACTGGCTGCTGCTAGAAGTCCTAAGATTTGTTGGGTAGAAAGCCTACTGTAAGGATAAAAAAACTTTCACTTTACAGGACGCGAGTGGTTGGTCTATTTCCACTTTGCGCGGACAAAGAGGACGCAATTATTTTTTTCCAGTCTTGAGGATAAATCCAAAGTATGATGCAGACGGAAACACACGAAGGATACAACTTCTAAAAGAAATTCTGTCAGTGATTGATGTAAACATCATGCAAAACCCTCAACAGCCAATAAAAATTTGAATTCACCGACCAAAGCAGACCTTGGGATGCTCAAACCAATCGCAGAAAAATTGCAACTGTCTAAGGAGATTTAAGGGTTTCTGATAAATACAATCAAATGCAAAAATTTTTGTTGAATTTCGCTGTGTTGAAACTACAGTTACAGAGAAAATTGCGGTGTGCGCCTAAGAATGGGGCGTGCGAGTGCCGCTCGCCATTCGTCCAACAAAGTCGACTTCTCCGAAAAAACGGTATTTTCAAGGCTGCCACTCCATTGTTGAGAACGTCTATTTCAGCGTCATCACATTTACGCCAAATTGGAAATAAGGTGTAAAATCGTAAAAAGATATCGCAACTTGAGGTTAAACGGGAGATCATTAGAGTATTCCAATTTCGGACGTAGTATTGCAGCTGCGAAAATTCCAACGCATTATAGCCGTAAGAATCAATGAAAATTGTTAGGAACTACATTGTGCTAGTGTTGAAAAATAAGTCGGCGATGCATTTTGCTTGGCATTGTAACTGCCGATTTATCACACGAAAGCCAGATCATGTATTTCGGAATCCGTGGAAGAGTTTTCTGAGTGATCGACGCTGTAACTGCATGTATTGTATTCGGAAAGCCCGCATCAGGTATCAAGAGGGTCAGTCTGCACGTGTTAGTGTCCCCTAACTGCAGGTTGAGTTTTTTGGAGACCTGTTTGACATCAGTACTAAGGTACATGGAACATAATCAGCTATCTACACAGCACCACGTAGAACATAGCAAAAAGCTGAAGGAAATGGTTTCTTTGTTTTCTTAGACAAAAGCGAACCGCAAATCCGGTGTTTCGTTCACTGTTTGCTGTAAGAAAATGCCCTCAAGAAACCGGGTTCCCTGGATCCCTGGAAGTTTCATTGGTTGTTACTGTTCGCCTGCTGCATTTGATGTGTAGCCACACACAAAGCAACAATGCTTGGACCTCCATTACATTTTGCGCGCACAAAAACTATATATCTTTGCGTCGTATGTTCATTTGTCGCTGTCTTGAAGGCCACGAAGGATGGGAAACGGACACCAAATTTCGTGAAAAAGTTTCCTGATGCTATAACTAGGACCGTGTCTAAAATTCAGCGTTTTCAAACTTGCACACTTCATGTCGCTTTATTATAAACTGTCCGCGCGTTTTGGTGGTGTGCCTTATTGCATGTTGTTTGAGCGATCGAAATTTCAAGGTCACCGAACACCACCAATAAACATTTTATTGCCCGTTTAAGGGGTAAAGCGAGTCAATTAGTCGCACAACACTGTTAGATGCAAAACTGTTAGGAATGGAGTAAAACCTTTTGCGCCAGACCAGAAACCACCCTTATCTACCACTAAATTTCGTCGTTCATTTTGGCGATGAATAATGGACAAAGCTTCCTCATCGTTGTTGATACATTCAGTAAGTGGCCTGAAGTCGGAGACAATAACGATCGCAACCATCACTAAACTGAGACATTTGTTTTCAATACTCGGTATTTCGGAAATATTGTGTCTGACAATGGTACTCAGTTTACATCCCGATCGCAACCTAAACTGAGACATTTGTTTTCAATACTCGGTATTTCGGAAATATTGTGTCTGACAATGGTACTCAGTTTACATCCCATCAGTTCAGCGAATTCGTTCGAAGACACGGCGTCACACATGTTACTTCTCACCATTCCATCCCCAATCAAACGGTCAAGCTGAGCGGTTCGTTGACACCTTTAAACGTGTGTTGACAAAAGCAGAAGCGGAGAGGACCACGACAGAAGTGCTGGATACGTTCCTGCTAAACTCTGGAGCAACCCCTAATCCAGTCTCCGAACGGTCGCTCTCCAGCAGAGGTTATGATGAACAGACGGTTGAGGCTTACCCAAGACGTTATCCTACCAACACTTACATGTTTTCAATCACCGACAACATTCCGGTCTGGCAACCATGTGCTTGTGAGGGACTATCGCCCCGGGCACCAAAGATGGACTGTTGGAGTCGTCCTCAAAATAATCGGTCAGGTGATTGACAGCGTCCAAGTGGGGTCATTGATATGGAAACGACATGTCAATCAATTACAGCCGACTGAGTGCCAGATCCCAAAGGCGGAAGAACAGTTACTAGAGTTCAGCCTACTGCTTGAACACTTTGATCTCCCAAGACCAGCACCTGAAGCCACTGCCTCGCATTTACCCCTCAAGATAGATCCATTGCTGCAACCAAGACACCGTACCGGTCGCACCAGCAAAAGGCGGGAAATTCTATAACTTGATCGTTGTAGTTGTTGAACGTTCAAAAAGGAGAGGTATCAGGAAGGTCAGCTTCCTGAAAGGAACCTCTGGATGCCCGAAATTTACCGAGACAGTCTTGTATCAAACCCTGACAACGCGAGTCAGCGTTGATCAAGTTCAGACAACGCCTTCGCAATATGCAGCACGTCGCTGCCTCGTACTAAAGCCAGACCGCGTGCGTCAGCATAGGACCAAGTTCAGACAGTGTCCCTCCAACAAAAAGCTTGAGGCCGTTGTACTTTTCGCACTTGCACGCACTCACGCTCTCGCACCCGCTTTGTTGGAATATGGATGTTGTGTTCCCTTTCGTGAGTCTTTTCTGTCCGACACTAGGCACTGGAGCGAGTCAGCAGCAGATACCTCAGATTGACGAATCAAATCAGCGAACAAAGAGGTGTTGGTTATACAAGGTATTCTGGTTGAATGGCCAAAGACATCGTTCTATCCTCATAACTGTACCTATTGTCGTTTAGTTTAGCCAATTATCGCAACTGCTGGGTCCGACGCTGGTTATGAGGACTTGACCATGCATGATGGCCTAATTCAACTACCGACGACGTTCCTTGATGCGCACGCATATTTTTCCGCCATCCACGCACATGAAAGTGTTTTTAACAATTGACCACATCCGTACATAAGTAATAGGTAATCACACAGCTTTTCGTTTCCTGGAAAACGTTTTCATTCTCCAGCGATTCTGAAAGGGAAAATGTATACTCAAATACTTGCCTTGGGTAAAACTTTTTCAGACGTCTTACTATCACAGACACAAACTTGCTACTTTCCCAGTTTGTCACATTGTCGAAAGGGGGAGTTCTGTGAGTATGCCAATGTCCTTATGTTGCTATTCAACAATCATTCACAGTGTTGGACGCGGCAAATTCAACCTTAAAGGAGGCCGTATACAAGACAACCCTAAGATGAAGTCGTATAGACTTGGTCCTTAGAATTCAAGATTCGCTGACAGACGTGGCCGTAGTAACAACCTCATGAGTCTGCAGGGGCTTGGTGTCAAACGTGCTCCTTTGAAGGACTAACTCAAAACTTCACCGCAACTCAGCCCGCCGTTATTTTGCCCTGCGATTTAGTAGGAACAACACCTGCACCGCCCTCAACAGCATTAGCACTCTCACCAAACCGCGGCTCAGGACTTGAAAACCGTCTAGCGGCCCTGGTTGTTGCGTTCGTAAACCAGCCCTTTGGTTATATTCAGCACCGACTATGGTACCTAACACGTCTACATCTCAGGCACACTAAATAATCCGGAAGCTACCCGAAAGTTCAAACTGTTGTGAGGTTCTATCTGTGTTTGTCATATGCATTTGGACCCCATCTAACTCATAATTAATGCCAGAGTACTGCGACCCACGCTTACTTCCTCCCTTAACCTGAAATATCCTAATACGTAGAGTACTTAACCGGCCACTCCTGATGCGTCCTCACCGAAGGCAACATATATTACTCAAATCGCTCCTCATGAACAAACATCCTTCGACCCATATCCAACTGTCATACATTGTCTACAACTTTCATCTTTTTCCCCTATATTGTCGATGGACCGTGACTTTCTGCACGCATTCACCCGATGCACTTGGCTTGCCCATCCAATTTCGCCCAATCTTGTCAGCCTTCTTGTCTGCCACCCAGCCCTAAATATCGACCGAATGTTTTCCGTGCCATATCCGCATTTCCGCAAATCTTGGCCCCGATGATGCATAAGAATACTCGGTTACAAAGCCCCGATAAACTGCGTGCCATCTTCCCAAAGACTTTGATACCTCCATGCTGAGTTGCATAATCCACCTTCCGCTGTAGGTTCAGAATTTCCTTCCCCCTCATTCACTGTTATACACATAGTGAATCAGATCACCAAATGTATCCACCTTTCTTGGGTTCACTTAGCTTGCTACCATCCCCTTTTAGATTTCCTAACTATTGAAACCGTTGTATCTTATGCCTCCGGACAGTCGCCACACGCTACTGCTTTCATGCTATTTCTTTTTTGTAGTCCCTCTTTTCAAGCTTCAAGCCTCGACTGCAGTTACCCAGACGCCCCGTAGAACTGTTATTCATTCAAACTGACTGGTGTCCGGTCTGCACTCACACGGTCCTCCAAAAAGGGGAAATTATCCGTGAGCCCACATCTGTATGACTCTCTGTGTCAATCACCGTCTCATCCAGAAATAGATGCCACGGAACTGCGTGTCCCTTCTCCGATCGCGGCACCCTTGACGACCGTAACGAGGCTGTCCATAAACCGAAGCATGTCAGTGCAATGACGGATGGCACCGTCACACCCAGTGAGATGGCACCCCCGCAACTATTTCCTTCAGAATCTCGGCCGCAACCCCTCGCCCACTCAGGCCCGTAGTCACAGCTACGATCACATTTTTCATCCGACCCCGTCTCTGGGACGAGCTCCTGCATACATGAGGAATTTTCGCTCAACTATGGCTAGCGTGGTCCTTTTGTGGCAGTTTTGGCTTGCCTGATTCACAAGTTCAAATCCGTATACCGTGTTCGGGTCGCCCTATATAACAGCAACTTGCCCCCACCCAACCTATTCCCTGCACCTGAATTCCCTACAACAGTGCAACCAGTGAGTCTGTTTACTTTCAGATTAAACCACATTTTTGAGACAAAACTCGCCACGTGATCCCGAGTTGAATTATTCCATCTCCATCACCACTTTTGCTCGTTGTGACTCCGGCCATTCACCTAATCGCCCAAGGCCACTCATGGCCAGCAACGGTTTTCAGCTTTAGCTCATGCCAGCTGGCTATGTCTTTGAACTAGATGGACGTCATGCCCATTCGC
Source organism: Opisthorchis viverrini (assembly GCF_000715545.1). Classification (NCBI taxonomy): domain Eukaryota; kingdom Metazoa; phylum Platyhelminthes; class Trematoda; order Opisthorchiida; family Opisthorchiidae; genus Opisthorchis; species Opisthorchis viverrini. The sequence goes on along the minus strand of NW_008751762.1, from coordinate 1,222,389 downwards.
TCCCAACAATTTTGGGAAGAGACCTTTGATCACTATTTCATCGGATATTCCCCACTGCTTATGACATTGTCCTCTTTTTGTGCAATCCGCACCCCCAAAACCCCCCAGTCATGCTGCAAACATATGATCTTGCCGGACGGTATACCATCCACAAGGTGAGAATTAACATTATTATTATTATACCATGAGGAACCCTCAACACATGCCCGGTTAACCCTACTCAATATGTCACCCTTTTCCCTAAATTCCCACAACTCCAAAACACACCAACGGGCGGTTTTTTATCAACGTCCTGATTGATTCGATTGGTCTGACATTTGAACCATCAATAATTTCAACATTCGGGGAAATTGAAGAGAGCCTTACCTATCAAAAGCTTGCTTCGCTGGAATAACCCTTGACCGGCTGTAGAATGAATCTTAGAGAATAGGAAACTAATAGGAAACATCAGGTGTACCAGATCCAAAATACTGTCATGTGTAAGTTAACGGGCTCTCGCAGAATGCACAAAGCGTGACGCCTCTGACGCGTTTTGTTTTGCACAGTCTTGGCCCTTCTCTCTGGTGTGTAACTGGGCCATAGTGAGTCATGCAACAAGGTCAAGCACCCCACGTTTTTCTTCGGTCGCTTGTGCCTGCATTCATTGATCTGCTAAATCATCCAGACTCACGACACTTCCAGGATCAGTTAGCACTTCTTTCCACACAGCAGATATTAACAGAACCATCCATATACCCATTAGGTTTTCTACTGATTACCATGCCTCCCAATCTAGTAACGGGTTTTCATCTGCGGCTACTAAACTCACTTTCCGAATGAACATTGCTGAAAACTGTCTGTTATGGCTTTCCGAATCCCTCAACTACACGATACTACTATCACCCAGGGTACCTGCAAGCTAATCAACGGCAACACGAAATAGCAACGAAGACACGTACGCTCTAACCATTGTTTCGGAAACGTCATTCCAGATGTCTTCCTGCCTATCCAGCTTCATGGATAACGACATAACTAGCTGTGAACTAAGCGGTGCATAATTAGGCTTATTAACGTTACCCATTTTCGCGCATGACCAGGCCGGTTTCCACTGATGGCATACAGCCATTCATTACTGCCTCCACCAGAACGTCGATCATCTTTGTTGGAATGAGGCCCCACTACGTTAGCTGGAAATTGTAACCACCCTTAGATGCTCGCTATCAACAGGGCCAGTCTTACGACAGCAAAGAGCCGCCCTGTGCCCTCGATGGTCTAAAGAATATCCTTCAGCCATGTTGTTCTTGAGTTGTCACGATTACTTGGACAATTCTAACTATCCTGATAAACCAAGCTGACCCGGCCAAGATGTGTATGTACCAGACTATAGTAAGACGTTGTGATAACGGAACCGTAACCACCATACTTGATCCAATGGCTTGTCTGCAGCTCAAAGAACCTCAACCTTTTCCCCGCCAAATATAATACACACAGTGAACCGTCTCACTCCGCTGAATTTGTACAAATCTCGCTAGTTCAGCAACTGGTCCAGCACCTAGGCGATGTGAATCATCCGAAGCTCTTTGGTGATTTCTCTCCCACTCATATGCTTCCTCCGATTGCGGTGTAGCACACACTGCTTGTTAGTCCATGACAATGGCATGCTGACTCACTGCCCCTTAATCTCTGACGGACCAGCTTTCCGGTGCAATGACTGGATATTTTCCCACGTGCAAACGATCAGAGGACTCTGCCCGAAACACACCATCGGTGGCGAAGCACCAACCAGTCATAACCGTTTACCTACCATTCTAGGAGATGTTCTCCCTATTAGCCCTCGTGTTCCCAACCTCATGTAACGCACTGAACACGTTCCTGTGTTTTAACTAATAAATTTTGAGGTCATGACCTAAGAAATAAATTTCACTTGTACGAACCATGTGTTAGGGGTTAAATGCGGATATTCTGCCAATCTCATTGACTGCCTGAGTGAATAGATGCAAACAAGAGACTCCAGCGCTCAGATATGGGAATTGATGATTTTCGATGAAAATATCACCTCTATCGGCCGGTAAACAGGCAATTAGTCTGCTGGCCCGGAGGACCAGAAAGGTGTAGTGCAACAGTACTTATCGTGATGGGAGCAGAAGCGGCATGAGAAATTTTTGGTTTTACGTCAAAACACTCACTGCTACCCATTCGCATGTTTCTTGTGGCGTCCAAGCAAGCGTGTTTTGTATGCAACACTATCAAAATGTGACCACAAGTTGTTACCGAGTTGTTACCGAGACCCAACTCTGCTCACTTTTACAGCAAGCGACTGAGGTCCAAGGAGTCCGAAAGGGTGCCAACACCGTAGTGTATCGGTCTATGGAAGTTGTGGCCTTTGAACGGCTCCCCTAAGGATGTCCTTGTCAGCGTCGTCTGTATGTTATTCATAAAGAACTTTAGGAGACTCTAGCGATAGCATATTTGCTACCTAAAACGCTACATGGTTTGAGCTGTGTGGAACGCCAGGGCGATCTCGACAGTCTCCAACGGTGTGTACAAATTTTCGTCCTAGTACTTTTCACAAATAATGTCTGTCTTGCCTGCACCAGCTAAATCGGATTTTGGAAATGGGTTTTGCTTGTTCTCCAGATTTGGGCTAATCTAGACAACTTCAGCAACTGAGATTTTTTTACTCAGACTTGAACTCTTCTCTTGTGTTGTCAGTCTGATAAAAAAGCTTTGTGTCTAGCAATTTTAACTTCCGAGACCGAAATTTGGATATCTTCAGACATCTCCGGCACACAGATGCTCCTTGACGGAGTGATGATCAATCGATGAAATAGACGAACGCCGGTAGTTCAGTAATTTCCCTACTGCAGCAACGAGCGTCCCACAGCTTCGAAAAAACTAAATCATTTTACCTTCTCCATTAGCTAGCTGCAATCCGTACGACTGCCGTGGCTATATTTCCATGTTCACGCTTGAATTCATCCTGGCTGAGAAATGAGTCCATAGCTCTTCAGGTATTCCTCCAACGCAATGATTATGTGGTCGTTGCCTCTGGATGTCATTCACGCGAACACAGATAGTGCTCGGTAACCTTTATATTTTGATTGAACTGCACAACCAACTCAAAAATCTGCAAACCATGTGTTACCGCGTCTTTGGAACTTCCTGTTATCGAGCAAGGCATAAAACATTCTTACTAAACAACCTGACAACCCCCTCAGAAAACGCCTCTTGTGTTAGTGCTATTATTATCTCCGCCAGCTTGACGAATTTCAACAGATACAGAAGCCAAAAGTAAATAGTAAAACGAAATGATAGTTAAAAATCCTGACAACTGCCAATGAAATTGCTGCAACTGCATCGCTCCCGAAAACAAACATACCTTGCCAGATTAGCGGGATATACGGAGATGCTGAGTGTCTATGTTGGCTTGGCATGCGCACAATTCAGAAATCATCTGCGGACGTTCTGGTGAACTGTGCAAAGGAAAGAGCGTCATTTCTACTTTATCATCAAACAGTAGTGTTACTTTTAGCCAGAAAGAAACAACTGACGATTTTCTAAAGCAAATTCTAAATACACGAGACATATTTATAAACCGGGATATATTTCAGTCTGGCCTTTAAAACAACCTCTATTACATTAGTTCTGAAACGCAAACTGACTTTCTTGCGATTGCACCCCGTTGTTAAAAGCAAGGACATTAATCTAAGCACACCCTTTGTCAAGCCGGTATCGACGATCTGTCATGGGCTTTCTGCGTTCCTAAGCAGTGAAGGGAGGGACATCACTACACCAAACTCGGATGTTTGTAAGCAGTTTAACCGGGCTACCTCTCGAGTGGTCTCGCTATCGTTCTCTCGGACTTTACTGAACCAAATATAGCACACTACTTTTGAGCATTCCAAGAGCAATGAAGTGAAATGGTAGCAAGCTCATCAGCGTAGCGGATTGTGTCCGACGTATACAAATAGGTTGATACCATATATGGTGACAACTTGAAGGCTCATTTGAAGGATTGTGATTCTGAGGCTGGGTACTTAGAGAATATATCCTCCAGTGATTGACTGAAACCGACAACTTACGGAGCACAGCATCATAATTGTTTACGCTAATGAAGACGACATTAAAACATCCGCCATACTATTACAGGATATAGTGGGTAAGTCTTGAATGCCTATTGCGTTTATAAGTGAGTTGTACACACTTACTGGCTCCCATTCTAAATATCTGGTAACAGCGACAAGCCCTAAGGAGATATAGGTTTCATGGAATGTCAAAACATTTTCTAACTGGATTTCCGGATGGCCTGAAATTGGTCATCGGAACACCAATCGAATTTTGCATTGAACGGCAAATAATGCACATTAGTTTGAGGTGGCTGGGGCGTGTTTCAACCATGGTCTGCAAAAGAAGCCGCATTTTCTTTCCAAACCCCCTTTGGCGATAAGCTTGTGGAAGACAGATTTTGGTGCGGCAACACTGAATGACAGCGGCTACCATCAAGCTGAGCTTAGTAGAAACATTGAACCTTACTTTATGGGGCATATGTCATCCTATTTGCTCATACAGGTGGCACGTGACAGAGCCTAGCGGCAAGCCTGCTGTCACTCCTTAGTCTGTACAGCTAATCATTGTCTCGTTGCGCGCTAGGCTTGTGTTGGAAGAGTCTGGCAAAGGACGTCATTAGTCACGTTGATGGTATTTTTCTCCAACAAGATGCTCAGTCAGGTTTGTCCCAGTTGTTCTAGAAGTTGTAGGCAACTTACTGCTGGGCATTTTCGCTGGAAACATGAAACTTTAGACAGTGACTCTATATCTTCCTTTCCTTTTTCTACTCGCTTAAGCCTTCCCCTTCCGTAGTTTCCTGGCAGCAACGCACAAGCTCTCACCAGTAAAGTTTCATTATCTGTGATGATGAAGAATTGAATTTCAGAGGATAAATTTCAATCAATACTCCTCACCAACTTAGCCTGAATCTAAACATAATCATACCGTCATCAAGGGATTGAATACGGTCAAAAACTCGTATTTTCAGTAAAACCCTTGGATTCTTACGTCAGTTTCCCGACCAGCTAAAGCGGTACCAGCAAACAGAGCTTGTCTGGATATAATTTTCATCGTAAGTGATGTTGATTAATCATCACCCGAAAATCGAAGAGGCTCTCCGTTCAAGCTTCTACACCTAAGTTCTATCAATGCCGTTATTTCGATGAGGACGTCCACAGCAACAGGCCATTAGACTACCCGTGAAGACAGCAAATTTGTCTTTTTTAAAATAACATTGATACACACTGAAACCAACCCTATAGCAAGTGGATGATAATATAGTGCCTAGTTCGAGTCAGATTTAGCAACGCGCGGTGAGTGAATCGTAGTTGGAAAAACAGTTTTTCATGGAAAAGAGCCCAGCGTGACTGAAGTAAATGGAAAAGCTATTTCGCAATGTTTGGAGCGGCGCTGCATCCTTCCGTCTTTTCTTCTTCTGTAGCAAAATAATAGGTTGAATTGTTATATTCAGGTAGTTAAAAAACGTGTCTAGCGATACGGGGGAGATTAAGCTGCAGGCCTTTCCAGCAGACTCTACTTACTGTCCTCTGTAATTAGATCATGTACGTTTGGATAGTTCTGGGATTAATTTCTTGCATCGATGAGGTAAACTCCATTTCAGAAATTAGGGTTTCATTTGAAGTCTTTGTGTCAACCTCGCTGGTAAAAAGTTACGCGTTTGCGAACGTGGACTGGTGAGATTCCCAGTGTGTGATTCAAAGACACTCGCTGAATTTCATTACCAGGAGACATTGCGCAGATGGTTAACACGATCGATTTTTGTAGGACCATTCGAGGCAGGTTCACGACAATGCTAACTAAAATGTCTCCGTTTCAAACTCAACTGCTACCATCCAGATTTAAGCAACCTGACAAAATCACAGTCATTGTGCTACCCTGGAGCTGCATGGCAGCTTTGAGGCGGAAAATGCCACAGATTTGGTTGGCCAAGCGGTTTTCTACTTCCCCAAACCTGTTGACTGTTTTATCCGATACTTCTCCGAACAAAGTTTACAATATCCCTTTCTGATTCGGCAGACGATGGGCAATAAGCCTATTCGTCTAGTCTGGCTTAAGTGAGCAACAATCGAGACAATAAAGAGTCGCTTCTAGTATTAGTTTTCATCGATCCACTATAGGCACTGCGTGATGCCTCCACTGAAACCTAACCGACATTTATGCATGAACATTTCATACCCTTAAAAGAATAAACAACAGAAAGATAGCTGGATGTTATAAACTACGAAATTGCGAGTGTTTTATGGCTCATTTGCACTGCTTCTTTGTTGGTGTGTTCGTCGAGCTTGGCACGTGGATTGAAAATGTTTTATCACGAATCGAGGTGACGTCACCAGTGCGAGTTTGAGTTGGCAGATTCTTCCTCTTCTGTCTGTTCTTACATTATTTCTAGCCGGTATCTGATAACTCTGAAGTGGTCTTCACGTAATTGGATTGGTTACCCGGGCACTGGAGTTGCGTCGTGGTCTCATTCCACTTATCTGCCTGGTTCATTGGGCACGTTTAATTCGACAGCTCTACTCCTCCGTTGTGATTGGGCAGTCTTTTTCTAGCCTTGTAGTTTCGCTTGATAGATTGGTCAACATTCTGTTTACCACAGTCGTTAAAATAAAGTTCAGAGAACAATTTTTTTCTTTATTGCATCCAACCTTTGGTTTCGAGAGATTTCTTCTCAGCGTGTTTAGAGACTTGAAGGCGAATTTTATCCTATGGTGCCGTAAATTTCTTGCAGTTATTTTCATGACGTTTTTTATACGTGGCAGCCCAATCCTCCGCTTTAATTGTATTAACAAAACAACCTGACGTTGGTTTTGTAAGCATATCCATATGGAGTGTCTAGAATATCTGGTAAAACTTCCGCTTTTCTTGATTGAATTCATCGTGCTCCGCTGGAATAGAATTCGAGCACTGTCTGGTGTGCGAGAATTCTGATGGTTGCCGAAGTAGTTCAGAACCTTCTTCTTTCGTGTATACTTCAGTTCGCAGTTAGAAAACTAACCTTCCAAGCCCTGAGTGCAGCTATTCCGAAAAATCGTTTGAAATTAGGTCATCTCCTCATTATGTTAGCCATCAAACTCAGACTTATAAGATTTATCTGGCATGTGCAACAAATTAGGTATTTGCCGGTCCTGTGGGATTTGTCTAGATCAGCCAGCTGGCGCACAAACTTTATTTTTCGTTTCTTTAACCTGGGAAATGGAGGCGAATCTAACCACAAAGCAACGAAATTTCTACTTGGGTAAATTGCTTAGTGGCTGGCGAACAGAGGAAGCCAGAAAAATAAGTGTAACTACGTTCGAAGAACTAGTAGGGGCAAATTTTATAACACACTCATAAAAATCCAGAACAGGTTGATACTTTTGGGAATATACTTTGTGGTCGATAAGACCATGATATAAATGTGGGATTACGAAACTTTTCTAGACATTTATTCACCTACCAAATAGTAGCATTGTTTTCAGTTGCTAAGAGGCTACTCTTATTGTCATCTACACAGCTTGGGAGTTGCGCAAGATCTCGTGCGTTATTACCCACTCCTAACTGTGTATTATAATTTTGTTTGTGATAAGTTATCGAAGGTTGCTGAGTTGAAATCCGCTTGAATTTAGCAACATGTATGTCAGTGGACTGTCAACTACAATCAATCCATGGATCCATGGATCGAATGAATAGACCTCGATATTTGTTCCATGATTTGAGTGAAACCTGCGCTCTTATGTAAGGAGCCGACATTACGCAGCACTGCACTTAGCCAACGTTAGGATGGAAGGCCATCCAACAGTTTCACCCACACACTGTGCAACTTGAATGAATCAACGGGCATTCTTCCAGCCGAATCAATGTACGGTATTCGATGCACTATATTCTAGTGGCTTCATGTCACATTCAATTCTACACCGTTTGCATCAGAGAGAACGATCTTTTTTAATCCTGTCATTCACATCTGAAGCAGTCATTGCAGTGTGCATTTTATGTGCATTTTGTTCGCTGTATTGTAGTGGAGGATGATATTAGACACACTGCAAACATTTGTGACAGTTTCTGTGTTTGTTTGCTTGCGTCAACAGCCGTACACTACCATGTCGGCCGGGCATCTTCAACCAGTATATCGAAACCATTGAACTTGCGCGATGATGATTAAGGCTATCAGCTGTAATGTGAGACCAAAGCCATCAATTTCTCACTCATTCGTGAATTTGTTGGCCATAATCGTCGCAAATTGTCCACAGTTGATATTCAGTTGTGATTACAATTTATTTCGTCCTCGTATTCATAGCGATCACAATGTGGTTTGATCTTCATTTGTCCGGATTGACGGAATATGCCAAAAAAGATCCTAAGCCAGTACTTATGAAATACGGGCACTGTATAATGGATGGTTCCTTGAGTTCCCTTTTAATGCTTCCACAATTAGCATCATTCGAAATTTTTGAATTCCAACTTCCTTATTATCTGTCTGCAAAATTTTTGTTGGAATGGAATCCAAATAAGACGTAGATATCGAATAAGCAGAAAATGTCGCAGAATTTCACGCTGCAATCTTAGCACCACGGTGAAAATATCATTCAGTCTTACTTGAGGCTGTTTATTCTGTAACCCCAACTAAGTGTCCTAGTGCTGAACTTAGGCTAGCCTGCTAAATCAAGCACGTGAACGGCTCAGAATCTATGAGCGAATGAGACTGGAGTCCTAGCAGAATTCGAACATGCGCTTTCACCGAAAACACATTTCGATCAGACGAACTTCGATTTTGAAACACAATACTTATATACACCAGTGGTGTGATTGATCGTTCTGATCAAGATTATCACGCGACTGCATGTGATACCGTCCGGACGGACTTTTCGGTTCGAAGTAGAAACAAGCCTAACAGCAGCTGTACGAACAAAATTTTATCCATCCACATTCACCCATTCGTCAAGCAATGGTACGATCCACGACTCACTTCGGTTTTAACTTCAACAAGATTTTTTTAAACACAGAATAGCTCTCAGGAAACACCGCTTCTGGTTTGGCTCCAAAGAGCACCCTGAATTTTCAGGACAAGCTAGTAAGTTTGTTGCAGTGAACAACAACATTGTGTATTTCTGTCAAGATCGAGGAATGCATCCGATAGCTATTCCATGGCTTCTCAGTACTCTTTACAACGTTCATACCTGTCAAAAAAACACTTTTCTCCAGGGCAGAACTTTCTAATTTTTTAGTTGTAGGTGTTTGCGAGAATTGTTAGTATCGTTCGAACAGTCGCCCTTTTGTCCTAGCCTAACTAGTTTGGTAAGTCAACACCAAAGCGAGGAAGCACTGGACTCGGGTTTCGCTCCAATTAGAGCTCATCAATAATGCATACCCTTGGCCATGGCGGGTTTAAACTCCAGAAGTTCGACATGTTAATCAGGCGTGTTACCACTACTTCGCCAATACAAGCTAGATGCATCTGACTTTCCGCGTGTGAACCAGCGAGCATGTTTACGTTTGAGCAATGCGTCTGATTTGTCCAACTTCCCGAAGGACGATCAAGTAACTATCTTCTATTGACCCATCTGTCAGAGTTTCTCAGTTGGGTGTCGGCATGGACGCTTGCAACCTGCTCAACAATTTCTGACTGGTTGGTGCTTTTGAGTTCAAGTTCACGTCACTCTCGTTTAAACAGTGGTTCTTCTATCCTGGTGCAATTATTTCACACAAAATAGGCCTTAGAAAGCAAATAACTAATGCGAACTGTAAAACGTTGGAGTTATTAAACTGAGACACCAACCGATCGTACTTGTTGATAAACCCAATAGATGGCTGCGCAGGTATAATAGTCATTTAGTTGGAAAATACACATTACGCAGATAAAGTGTTTCTACCACACAAAGTGGCGCCGCACAACAGGGAAGTCCAACGAGACTAATGTTTAATTTCGATTTTCATTGCAGGTGAATATGTGTATTCATTTTTATGAGAAGACTCATGAAAGTCCAACGGCGATAAATCGCACATTTTTCAACTGAAGGACGTCAAAGTTACGATCAATTTCGGGCAAAACTGAAAAAACACAGATTTGATTATCTGGATCAATGGGAGAGGTACAGGATGTGATCACTATCTACACAAACGTGGGCTATGCAAAAGTAATTTGCGCGGCTGAGACCACAGTAAAGGTGTGTTTAAACAGACCTTTGCATTCATGTTCATCGGTAATTAGGAAATGATTGGAATGGCTATGAGAACGGTGTCACTCACCAGCTCCCCTCAGCTATACTGTCTACAGCTCGCCCAGAACACCACTGCGAAGAGTCATATATTTTCCAGACATATACTGTGTCGCAGTCTTACATGGGCTGAACTAAAGTCCTTTTACGGACCATGTGAGCTAATGCTTTCTATCTGTTTGTACCCGACGAAATTCGAGGAAGCTGCCCGAAACGATCGATCCACATTATGTTATCTGCATCAGCAAGTAGAGCTCAATTCTTTTTTTGTTCAACAATCATTCCACTCAACAGACGAAGGAGTTATACTATTCGCAGTTTGCGGTAATCGAGGATGTTGACATGGCTTTCGAAGTTGGGTGCCTGGATATTCGGTAAGGACCGTCATCTTCTGCTCAGTGAAACCTTTTTTAACTGACTTCAGAAGCGTCCTACCTGGATCAAAACTGTCACCCAAGGATCTCATAGATCTGGTGGAGAAGGTGAGAACACTTCAGTCATTCTTTCCCCCCTGTGTAACAAACCAATACAAGGTGAGCCCCTCTAAACTATTCTACAAAATGAACTGCAAATAACTGTTTACAACTTGTATCCTTGAACTTACTTATTACAATGCCTCAGTTCTGTGGAATCACCAAGCAACAATCACTGAATTTCCTGACCAACTAATTTCCAGTCTTTGCGGTAGATAGATCTAGACTTATATCACCTTTATTCAACCAGATTAATAATTTTCCCCTTGAAATAGAAATGTCAATCAGTATTTTAGTTTGATTCGTGTACAGGGGCTGGGTTTCACTGAGTGAGTTCCTCTAGACCAGTTCTGTTAGCGGTCGCCTTGGGGAAGGACTGTTGTAGTGGACTAACATATCCATACACCGTATAGTTATTTATCTCATCAAAGTTCTAATACAATTCAGGATGGGAAACTTCCAGAATCTTTCAGATATATGAAAACAAACTGACTCATTTCTACACAATGTCCGATCTAACTAGTCTAATGTCTTATATTAAATATTCACCTGGAACGATGAATTTGAAAGCTTATAAATCCTTTTGAATTGACCCAGGCTTAGTGCATTACTTGACTGAGATATGGTTTTTTGCTACAGTGCAGAGTTGCCTCCAGAAGGATTTTGAATTAAGAGCCTCAAGCTATTTCAAGGGTAAAGGTATATTTTACTGACATAAACAATCGGTGCCTTAGCACCCCAAATCCTTTGTTCTGACCGATCAGAAACTCCCCCGATCCTCCCGGAAAGTGTAATCTCTTCAACACGACTAAATCCTATGCGACTCAGATCACCATTACGCTGATCCATGCTATGAACTGTATATCGGGTCATGCGTCTTGCCAACTCATAAAACATTCCTCCATTTTTCACAAAAGTTCAAAAAACTCAAGGAGTTTAGTGTTTCGGAGGTTCTAAGGAGTTACTTAGTTTTTATTTTTAGATTAAAGGTTTCGAACAGTCAACCGCATAATTTGAAGTGAACTGAAAATATCCGTAATTAAACGAACCGAAATTTATTAAAGGTTTGTGCACTGTGGGCGTTCACCTCTGAGTGAATACTCCTGAAAGACCTGTTTTCATTTCCGTCTGTCTCCTACGGAAATTCAAGAATCAAAGTACAATTGTTCCATCCCAGTCAGCAATGCGCGTCTCACAATTCCAAAGAAGGAATCGAACCTCAAACTCTTCGTATAGGAGGGAACATCCTGTCAGTAACCTCAGCGACCGACCACTAGCGTGAACAACTTGCAACTAGGATGGCTTTTGCTAAAGCCGGAAATCTTTTTTGGCTGCGAATGTGACGTCACATGAAAATTAGAAACCGACCATAGTAACCAAATTTGGTCTTTTCTTCACGAGGGATTCTCTTGTTGAGTGCTTTCTCATCATGAAAGCCCAGTACTTGAAATCAAGTAGTCCACCCAACCCGGCTTATCGTACGCGAGAAACTGATTCCTGTTCTTATGGTATAAGACATGCTGTAGCCGGACCTGGCAGAGGGCAATCGTCATCATCATCGTCATTGACAGCCTTATAAACATCCGAGATGGGTACTTACAACATCTAGCCAGACAATCTGTCTAGAAACTGGCAGCATGAGTGCTACTGGCATCTGCTGATGGCTGATGGATGAAACCCATATTGGAAGGCAAACAAAACCTCTGTTTCAAGTCACGTGAAACCCATATTGGAAGGCAAACAAAACCAACGACGCCTAAAACTTTCATAACATTCTTCTGCCATGTCGAATTCCGTTCTCTAGGTTTACGCTACTGCAAATCAAGCACCAAAAACGACACACTTCTTGGTGGGCGGTAAATCGACATAACGCATGGCTCAGCCTTATCGTGCAGTTCGGGATCCATTCTTTAAGCGATGTGCCTTCTATCTTAAAACATACCTTTTACCTGGTCACCTAGTTCCGAATTCCCTGATTTCAATAGGTTTTTATCCGTATTTTTGAGGTATTGAGGGTCAGAGACCTGAAGGTACCACAGATCCAGTGACCAGTTCTTCCAAACATACAAAAATACGCGTTCTTTGAGGTCCAGTTATATGTGTCTCTGATGTCACAATTTGCATGAATTGAAGAAGGCGATTCTGGCCTTTGATATTTGTACGCTGCTTGGTTTTCCACAGGACAGGAAGAACTTCAGAACCGTTAACTGTCGATACATCGAATAAAACTCAAAAAGAAATCAGTTAAATTTAACCTAGAGCAATATTTCAAAGATGGTGTTCCTACTAGCTACGTTGTTAGGTCACGGTGTTGTCAAGTTCTCCAGATTTTTCACCGAAATCATTCATGTATCAACTGACACTAGGAAGCTGCTATTCGAATATGCATAGCTATTTGACCCGGCTCGCTTTGCTGTTGATTGATTTCATGTACATTTGTTTTTTGTTTACAGGGTAGATCACTGAGACGTGCTGTGCAGAACTATTTGCTAAAAATCAAACACTACACCGAAGAGGATTGTGTTTTGGATATGCTCAACCGTTACTTGATCTTGCTACAGTTCGATCGCGACGTGATCAGGTGTTCCTTCGGGGTGAGTACCATCCACGTTTGACATCTTTCCTAACCGGCAAGTCAATGATTTCCCTGATGAGGTTTTCATTCTGCGACCATGTGAACTTTTTTCAAGAACTGAATGGTTAACAGTTGAAAGAACCAAAAATATTTCAACATGTTCTCCTCGCTTGGTGGTCCAGGATGAAGAATATTTGATAGGTCCGAGCACAGTCAGACTGGGTTTATTGTCACGTGACTTTCACAGACTGTACCAATTCAACTTAAAGGACCACTTCAACATGGTCATGAGGTCAATTTACATTTTACCTGCATTGTATACTGGAAACAATTCAAACGTTCTCGTGGTTTCAACAAGCAACGAACTCAACTATTGTTGTAAGTGTATATGGAGTGGTTAGAAGTGGCAGGATAAGTGGTAAAACCCGAATAACCAGATCTGAAGCACCTTGGAAAAAGTGGACGCGTTGAAGTTGAGTTTGGAAAATTGGAACGATGTTGGTGCCAACAGATACATTCCGTGCACGGAAGACTGAACCGCAGTAACTGAATTAGAGGAATTCTCGTCACCTAACTCAACACTTTTGCGAGTGTAGCTCTAAAGGACATGAGCCTTAAACATAGTAGCCCTAGTAATCCTGACTTCGAAGTTTACGTCCAGTCAATCGACATTTAGTTTCAATCATCCCGCTCATTTTCAGGAGGCTCGAAACGTCATTTAGAGGTCATCCAGAGTACCTCCTCAAAAGCCTGAATGAAAGTTGTGTGTTAGCTTGCTAACGCTAAGAAATCCGTCAAAGTTGTCCCCTCCTGGCCTTCGAAATTGATACCGTTTGGTTTCACTGTATCACACCCTAGGAAGGTATTTGCTTTTTGCGTAGCACGTCGCTTGAGCTATTGACTTTGGGCAACTTCCAGTTTAGCTTTGTAGAACTAGAAAGCTAAGCTCATGCTTTGTTTCAACGTACTTGTCGAGAGAAAATAAGATAAGATAAATCGATATGTGAACTGTTCCAGCCCTGCATTACTGAGAAAGACTGTGACATGTCTGGCATGTGACCGACTAGCTGTGCGTAGGCTAGGACAAAGCAAGTGGAATGTCGATTCCCAAAATGTCATCCTACGAGCTGTTTCACTCAGTGGCTTTTCATCCATTCATAACATTTTTAGTATGGATTTCTGAGGTCCAACGAAATTAACAAGTTACCAGCATTTTGTGAACTTTCGCCTAATGATTCTGCAGCACCAACAAACTCCGTTATCTGAATATACGTTTGTGCAGATGCAAATGTTCACGTGACTTTTGTCATTCTTCACCTGTCACACCGAAGACAGAACGATGCTGTGACTGGTATGGTATTCCGAACTTTCCATGTCTCTCTCTCTCTGGGTGTGTGCACGCGTATGTGAAGCTGATTGTTTAATGTCCTAACTTGATTCCTTTTTCTCAAGTCACAGCATTCGTCTTGATTTCAGGCTGGATACGGTATACCTTCGAACTGGTGATGGGCCAAGATTTCAAGTGTCTATCACTGTCGAAAATGCCAGGCAGGTAAGTGTAACCTCGAGAATTATTCGTAGCTACAAAAGGAAGCATGCCAACATATCAGAACTGTCGAATACAGTTTTATTACGCTTAATATTTTAGGAAAGATGAGAAGTACCTAGTGACCTTGATTTCTATTTATCACACACACGTTTGGAACTGGTCACAACTCATTCAATAAAACTTCTGTGTAAGCCAACTGTCGGTTGCTCCCGCTTCGGAACTCGTGGAAACTTTACTCAGATGTTCTTAAAGTACTAATGAGAGTGAATTTTTCAACACAGATGAAAAATGTACGAATAGATAAGGGTAAAAGAACGAGAGTTGAAATGACTAGGGCGAGTATAGAAGCACAGTTACGGAATAAACTGAAAGGGATATTATCCACACCATTCAACATGAAAGGTTTCGATTCCGATAGGAGATGAGCACTTTTCACAGTGATAGTCGGAAAGCGAAAGTAAGTAGAAGAGGTGGGTTAACCTAAGCACAGGAAGAGAATTGAAGGCAAAACTTGATCGAGAATCTCTTAAGTTTACTGACGCAATGGATTTTGATTTTGCAGATGTGTCAAGTGTGTGAGGGAACGATGAAGAACAAAAGTTTCTTCTGAGTGCTTTGATCGCGCTTCAAATAAAACGGCTTCCGATTAACGCGTTTGCTTGCTGAGCTGGATTTTGTGCAATGAACTTAACGTTGATTCTGTCTATCACAGATGAGCCATTAATGTCAACAGCAAAATAATCAACCAGTGTGTAGAGACAGAGTTCCACCCGTCAATCCCTATACAGTCTCTTTTCATTTCTCACTATCCGCAAGCAGGCATGTCTGAACCATTCATGGATAGTTGCTTCCCAGGTTCGGAAAAAATTGGGGAGAAGTTGGCTCATGGCGTCAAACTTTTCGCAGAACTGAGAAATCCCCTGAAGACCAACATCTTAAGGAACATTGCTAGAAAATCGACTAACAACATCCCAGTTAGCGGAAAATTATGTCCAGGATATACTACGGGAAGAGAAAATATTTCTAGGGAAAAAACGGGTGAGTGAAAAAGGACAAGATAATGATGAGCAGAAGCAAGGCAGCAGAGAATGTTGTACGGCATCGTGATGAATGGGACATTAAAAAGAACTCAGCGGCTTCCGTTTTGTGGGTAGGAACTAGAGTTAGATAGCAGACAAGCTGGGCAAGGGATTAAGGGAGAAGTCGTCTGAATGGCCCGCAGTATTTTCGTGGAGAGGAAACGAGTCATTCCTCAATAAAGATGCTAAGGTCGTCCATAACGTGAACTTCCGCAGTGAGTTCGGATTAGGGCACCTGTTCACGGTGAACGTTCAATAAAGCGAACACAGAATGAGAATCGTTACCATTTGGTGACCGACAAACGTAGTGAAAATAGTTGCGGTAATGGAAAATGTTCACTTTTAGCCCAAGTAGTTGAAAATCGGCAGTACAATAGACCAAGACAGTAAGGTGAGAAATAATGGAGGATTTGTACAGACACGCCACTCGTAAAACGGAGGCAACAGTGAGTGTATAGGTTGGAAGTCGTAAGTGGTTGAGGTCACCGGATCTTGAGTTCTTTGCTTCAGTGCGCACCAAAACAGAATGAGGTTGAAGACGGGAATTAACGAACTGGGTTCGTGTTACAGTTTCATTCGCTGATACTACACAGGGAGCTTTTAAGATAGCACAAGTTTTATGTTTCCCGTTTGTTTTGTCAGTGAAACACCGTACACGTTGTTTAGTATATTCAATTGAATGGTAGTATTCTTGGACCGTTTGTTTTGATCTTTGCCCTGTCTTATGTCTCATCTGTTCCACTGAGCACGTTCGAGGTTTCCCATTCCGGTTTTTTTGTTTCCAGTGTAGATATGGGACTGTGTATGAGATGAAGTTAAGCTTGGTGAATTATTGTAAGTTCTTCAGTCAGCTAAACTCTAGCTGGATAACGTTTCGCTGAAATAATTGCTCTCGAATTCCATTTAGGTATCCCCAGGAAGCCTTGGAAAAGTGCTACTTAAGCAAATAATAACGTTTGCACTTATTTGTCTGTTTGCCGAGCTTGGTAGTTTCATTGCAAACGTTTCATTATCAATCGAGGAGGCATCGTCAATGCGGGACTGAAACGTTTGCAATCCAACTGCCAGGGTCCGCGAACCGAACAACAACCAATCAGCGCATCCGAACTACCTATATTCCGTTACACCCACTTAGTTTGGACATAGTGATTAGCATATCAGTTTTTGTGTGTGAAAAATTATAAATGATGCTTGGCTGAAGCCCGTCACAAAGCATTTGGTGAATCACTTGGCACTGTCAAGATATATTTGATGTACGACGCCTAATTATATTACCTCGATGACTTGTGACCTATAAGGAGGTAACGCGTACTCGCTGCTGGCGATTTCAAATATAAGACGCTCAAACGGCTCCGATGTAACTGCATATCGACGCACCATTTGCCGCTGCTCAATGGCCCAACTCCAGGCAACTGAAATAAAACTATTCTGAGAAGCTATTCCTTGTTTGGTGTCACACGAGACGTGAGTATTGCCATATAGCGCGTAAGGAAACGCAGAAGAGTTTGTCCGTAACTGATGACACTGTGCACTGCGCTATCATCGCTTGAAAATCCACGGACCAAGCTGTGAATTTATTAGAAATTTGAAAAAGAAATACACAACAATATTCAGGGTTCATAGAAACGAAAGCAGGATAGCATTTTGATCGCTCGATTAAATGATATTTGAGTGACAATTTGTCCGTCTGCCTCGTTGTCTAGAAGAGGGATTCGAAAAGCACTTACTTGTTTGTTTGTCCAGCATTCTATGGTATTCAACAGTGTGCACTGAAGCCACACCCACACATCAGTGATGCGTGAAAGGAATCCAGACTAATACTACTACTAATATAGTTTATTTCTAAAGAGCACGATAACAAACACAAAACTGCCAGTGACAGACGCAAGACAACTTACATGGGAACATACAGAGGAGAGAGACGTTTCAGAGGGAGAGTATCAGCACTCATTTAGTTATTCAGGTGAAAGCTTGATATGCTAACAATTATATGTAGAGACTGGCAACTGAAGGAAGTACAAACAATCCTCAATGCTCTTAAAGGCACACTAAGCTCTATCACATTCAGAGCTCACAAATTAGATACAATATGTCTATCATCCAGGGTGAGGTGGAAAGTTTATAGGCAAAAAATAACACTCGACGCCTTGTGCCACGCACAAAAGTATCATAAGCGAAGAGCCCAAAATAATGAGCAAACATATTATACTATCAGTAACTTTAGGAATCTACAACATAACAACAGCCTTGGTGAATTGAAGAAAGAACTTAGGTCGATAAAGAATAATCGTCAGTTATTAAACGAAAAACACATTCGTGGAAGGTAGAACTGTGATAATAGCCATGGAACATTCTTCGACACCATGCATATACAACCCATTTCACATAAGTGTTCCGTGTCCATCGGACGATACATTGACGTCAGACTTCTAAACTCTCAGACGACCGAGACGTTTTCCTAGTCCACTTGCAACATGATTTGACAAACACAACAAGATCGCCTCTAATTAAACGGGATTGCGGAATGTGCACCACGCTCTCCGGTTGACACACTTTCCAAGGCAGAAAATCCTCCGGTCATCATGACCACTTCCTCAATTCCAAAACTTGATGCCGCGGATAAATACCTGAGGGCACAAATTTTTTGAAAAAGTCAACCGTCGATTGGAGAGGCAAAGTTAGCAGTTCCTAGAGGTTCCGACTATTGACGTTCATCCAAATCAGCCACTATTTTTCCGTCGGCGCTTACACATTGGGCCCGGACCGGAAGGGTGATATCATGAAGAATTGTGCCAAACACAGAATCGTCAGCCAGGTTGCGTAGTACTGGACAGTACGTAGGTAGCAGCCTTTCTATACACGCTCTTCATTGGTTGCACTCATTCCTAGGACACTATGACTTCCGTGTTGTTTGCCGGTGTGGACGCAGCTTATAAGGAGTGTTTATCAACAGATGTGGTGAGCCGTGAACGGATTATCTGATTTACTTATTCGTCCATTGAAGAGTTTACAGGTGGTTGCCGCTGAGCACGACCGGATGAGTCAGCCTCCATACTGGGTTGGTTCGGCTTCAACGGGGCATGCATCAATCGATCATACAGATTTAGCGGCTGCTGTGGCTGGTTGTAGACTCCTTCCCCATGACAGTAAATCAAACTAAATAAGTCGCGGTGTCCGTTATACTCATAGGAGTGAAGGGTTCCTCGGAACAGCGAGGAATTTAACTAAAAACGCGGTCGCCCGGCGCTTGCTGTCCTCACGTTTCACAATAACTTTCATTATTCAGGCACTGCTTGTCACAACAACTAGTGTGAGTTCGACCTCAGTGACCTCCAGCTTCTGGTTACAGCAGGCCTGAATTTCTACAAACACAAACCAGTCATCATCCACTGTAATTTCATGGTACTGGTGAAAGAAAAAAGACCTTCGCTGAGCGGTCGTTTATTAGGAAACGCCAACTAGACCAGTTACAACCTATTGGACAGGGAAGCAAAACTCTCACATGCATCTTGTTTACAAAAACTGAATATCCACGTTCTCCTTGAACGCGTCTTCTTGAACCTTCCTGGATATTCACTGACTGTTGCTCAAATGCAAGCAAATGCTACAAAGCGACTCCACGAATTCCTCCACAGATTTCCCTTTTCAAGAGACGCAAAACGAATTTACAAGGAGAAAACATACTACTCGCATGCCTCCCCCATCAGTAGTATCACCGTTACACTAGTAGCCCATTTGGGGAATGGAAAACCCAACAACGTAAACCATCCTCATGATGAACAACACTGTGGAGAACGGTTCTCGCCTTACTCCTCTGAAGTATTGAACCTCCGAATGAAGAAAACTGCTATAGCGTCCTCGTAGTACTGTGTGGCATTTTTAACTCGTAGTGAAGGTTTTCGAAACAACTCGGTGGGTCTGATACTTGTATCATGTGATAACGAAGTAAATGATTCCGAATTGTCAGAGAATGTTAAACTGTATTTAGAACTAACTGTTTAAGAGTAATAAAACAGATGTGTTGAAATATTGGTAGCCCTGGTCCGTTTACTGGTGGTTGATCAGATGGTGTGTATCTGTTCGGAGAGCTTCGTGTTTCCTCGACTGGGGACGAAAGTTTCGCAAGCCGATTGACATGTGTCAGCGAACTGATCAACGATCATTTCATCAAACATCAGTGACAAGGCAAAACCTGTAAGAGCGGAATGACCCTCGAAACCCTGTCGCAATATAGAAATATCAACTGCAGTGAAGGTAGATGCTGTTCACGGCTCTAGTGATGACCAAGCGTTATATAAAATCACCCCACAAGAATGGATAACACTGAGATCGGTCTCAGCTGGTCTGATGAAATCGAACTTGAGACACCAACTAGGGTAACCAGGGAAAGACACAAATATGGTCGAAGGCATGGTCTGAAGTTGTTAACCAAAAAGTAACGTGTATTATTCGTCTGAACCTAGTCGGTAAAACTCGTTCTCCTAACCTTGTTCGGACTTAACGATTCATGTAGCATCTGAAGTAAAAGTTAGGGTTAGCATTTTTAAGTGTGAACAGATATCCTTCGCGACCGTTGCTCATGGACTAGTGAGACCAGCCACTTCAAGATTTCGTGACTAGTGTAGCCCTTTTCCTGGTTTTGTACACATTCGTCAGGTTGTCTGACCTTGAGAATATCTATGTTTGAAATGCAGCTTATTTTTTCATCGCGGAGCTTATATCTATGGAAATGCGTCTAAAACGACAGGTAATTGTCAACCGTTATATTAGCTAACAAGCTTAAAGATGAAGGTCAACAAATGCTTGCTTTTCTTGTGACTCAGTTAAATAATAAGCAGAGGTGTCTTTCCTTGGGTACGTATTTTGCGCAAAAACTGAACGAAATTATCAAGTAACACATTAGATCACCTGTCTTCCTATCTGCTTTAACTGAACCACTAACTAGACAAAATACTGTTACTGACCCCTCTGTACCCACTCAATGGACCTTTCATAGGACAGAAGAGATCTGATATGACGAGGTCTTTCAGGTTTATTCACATTTTCTGCTGGTACGATTGTATTTTGTCAGTGTTGTGGTGAACCACAGATTTATTTAATCAACTTAGAACTTATAATGTGGGGTTATCGGACTTTTATTATCATATTCATGCTCTGCCTGATAAGTAAAAGAAAATATATTGAAAACCAGTGTAGTGCAGCACAATTACAACAAATGTTCTGCTTCCCAAGAGAACACCTTTTTCAGAAGAAAACCTTTCAGAACCGAAAGGTGGATAGCAGTTTACGAACTGAATGATTCAGTACCAACAAGATAAAATAAGACGACGCTACCCTTCTTCACCTCAAAACAGCAAACTTTAACGGTGCCACCACTATAGATTTCTTCAACAGCACTTTTGCCTCAATTGATTTGACCTGTTTGATAGTTTGTAAAATTGGAAGTTTGTACTCTTCATCCTGTGACCGTACCGACTTTAATCACTGCACAGTATGATTTTAACTGGCAGAGAACAATTGGTCATTAAATTACGTTCGAGTATGTTCTATGAACAGGACACCAGGGTGGAAAGACCAACTGTGAACACTCGTTGTTGATGCACTGCACTGTGTCATGATAACACGCAGACCTATTCATTAAATATATGGACCATTCTATTGGTTCGCAGTAGAAAATTCCATCACATTAGCTGCTTTTGTAAACAGTTACATGAAAATGAACTTTTTTACTAGCCGATCGGGAATGGCATCAGATTTCTTTAATACGCACCATCTTTTTAAAGTGGAATTTTTGTGATAGTATCCATCGACAGTATTTTGTGATTTTTGCGCGGTATGAATATGAGTGTCATGTGTGTCTTGTTCGGCTTCGTGATGACGCTGAACCTGATGAAATACACTCATCAAATCGCATTTGGCAAACATTTCGTGAGAAGAAATGACTTCAGATTCTCAGGGTAAATGTCATGAACGCCACAGACGTTTTTGGTGCGGTTCAGTCTTTCTCACTTCCTTGTCCATCTCACATCATCCCTGCCCACAGTAATATGGCAAAGTTTAGAGTTACTGATTACCCAATATCGGGAGTGGCAGCAGAGTAAAAGCCAAACAATTCCAACAGCTCAGTTGCTTTATGTCATTTCCGCAGTCTTAAACTCACTTGTACGCTAAAATATGAGTAAACGGAATCACAAGGATTTGGTCTGCTTAACGAGAAAACAGACCGAGAAAAGGGGTTAATCGAAATGGGAGGGTGATTTAAGAAGTTCAGTAACTTCAGCATGTTCCGGTGACTAAAGCGATACCTGATGTGGTATTCGGTACTCTTTACTTTTGGAAAAATATTTTGGGAATTGACTTACTACCAATCAGGTTAATCTAACAGTTTGATCTAACTGTGACTACCAAGTTTTGGAACAGGTTCGTATGGGTTTCAGCGAAAATTCAATGGGACGGAGGGAGGGAAATTGTCTTACTGCGCAGTTTAGTGCTGTTCAAGAAGTTGACTGAGGTTTGGTAAATAGTATCCCAGAAAGAAACATTTTTGGCATTCCATCGTACAGGCAGATGAATGGACCAAATAAATTGAAATAATAACGAAAACCTCCTCGAATTTACTCACCAGTGTCCAAGTTTTTTCACTAAAAAACTGCGTATTGACGCTGTAGGAATTCACATCCGAAATGGGCACTCGATTCGTGATGGGCTATCAAAAACTATGTTGTTGTTCAGTGTACTGACAGAAAAAACACAGTATAGTCGGAAAAACATGGTTGTGTTATTGTTCTGTCGATAACATGGAGGTTATTCAAGGACACTGGTTAACAAAGCTTATTTTTGTCCCTAGATATTGACCCACCTATTTTACCCATTCACTAATACATGGCTAATCAGCATGCATTGATGGACTCGGTTCTTTAGTTCCTTCCTCCACGTGTAGTCAAGATTTGTGCATCCAATGGCACTTTCATCAGAGCTATCTAAAAGTGGAGCAGACATGACTGTAAACGAGTTCTCGAGTATTATAATCAACTTACCCATTGAACCTCTTAGTGGAATTTCGGCTGGGTTAAAATTCTACTTGACCAGGACTTATTGCCAAAACCACTAGACGTTTTCTCTCCTAAAGTTAGCCATTGATCTAATTGAAATACCTGTTGTCGTTTCGCCTTTCAAATTTCTGAAAATGAATGCAGGGCAGTTGGAGTTGTGTCTTTATAAAAGTCAGATCAGCACCTTTATCAATATGCTCAGCAGATGATGAGGATTGTATCTATTCCTTAGAGATTTATGTGTTCACGATTGTTTGCATCTTAATAGACATGTAATATGTATATTTATATGTATGCGTTTTGCTGAATGTTATGGTCCCCGGCCCATCGAGATAAAAGTTGTTTGGCGTGCCAATTCTGGGGTAGGAAAGGTTAACACGGTCACTCCAAGTAATTCAAATACCGTTATTGTTAACGTAGGTGTTCAGTACAGGGAAGAACCGCTCAACTCGATCACCTTCCAATGGCACCTATTTTGGTTTGGTTACTATTTGTGCCATCAGCTAAGACATTGTTCTCACTCTACCAGACGTTGTGAAAATGAACGCCTGTTGTAGCTACATCAAGGCCCTACGATATGCGTCGATTAATGACGCTCCTCACGGTACCCATATCCTCGAGTGGCTGTTTTCAATTAATATCACTAATATTGATTGCGGGGAAGGTTGGAATAAATATATTTTTTCCTGGTCTTGTCTCCCAATCGGATGTTTGTGCATCCTGTGGAGCGAGTGGTGCTGATCCGCAGACGCAAACTGCAAATGTACAAAGGCAATCCAGTAGCACATATACTGATGGTGACGGTATGAGGCGACTAGTTCGTGTGCTGCTGAATAACGTTTTTTTTAATTTCAACTCCGGCACACGGAAACACCTAGTGGCATTTCCAAGGTTGTATTCCTAGTCAATGAACAAACCAATACGTTGCTGGTAGAAGACAAAAGTGTCCTTAAACACTTAGATATGTTATAGCTAATGTGTAAAGCATGGGTGGAAAACACGCCTATGAAAGGAAGTGGGTAGCGATTATATCGAGTTCATTCACGTCCAATCACGTGCACCTAGCACCCGCATTCAGCTGAACAACGATTGTTTTGCTGCGTGCAACATTTGTAACTTGTACTAGGCTCTGGCTGTCCCCAGTGATTTGCTCGTATGTCGCGCACACAGTAATATACCAGGATTTGCCCGCATAGTTATTGAAGAGAACGACCTTGAACAACGACGAGGTTAATCTTGTCCACTACATCCAAGAGCAACGCGATTTTACCTCTAAATTGTTATTCTGTCCCAAAACTCTGATATTTGAAAAACTCTCAAACACATCCCTGAACAAAAGTACGGAGGGAAATAGTGGGAGGATTGATAAAACATTGAGTCAAACCGTAAAGTAGTAGGTTTACAATTTGAAAGAGTTTAATCCTAACGCTTTCGTGGCGTTTACAAATGTCTGGCAGGTGACCACCTTAGAGTCTGCTGCAAGTGCATAATGGGAGATACTGACTCGACAATGAACAAAGAGTAAAAGAACGAAGATAGGGGGAAGAGACATTGAACAAGTACACATTTGTTCGAAGACGAGAAGAGCATTAAAAACCTTCTTAGACGCAGCTCCAGGTTAGGTAAGTGTGAGTTGAAAAACACACTGGAGAATGGAGAAATAGTAAACGTCAAACACTCGCTCTTTTAACTGCGATTTACTGGTGCTTACCGAAGCACGAAACAGAGAATAATTTCGTTTTCTAAATAGTGTATCAATGTGAAGTAAGAGATTCGCGCCTTAGTATCACTGCTGGCTGCCTCCGGAGTTTTTGCATCACCCGCATCACGTTTCAGTTGCTAAATCTGAAATTAAAGGCCAATGAGAAAAGCATTCTAACCTTGTGGAATGTTTTTTTATCTCAACTCAAGACTCGTAATTTGAAGAGTGTGTTTGTCACCAACGAGAATGGGAACCGAAATGACCTTCGGCAGTGTAAGCTGAAAAATCTTGAATTTCACAAGGGGTCTTGTTTCAGAAGCCTTCTTCAAAGCCCATTGTATCTGCAACGCTGACAGGCTACCCTCGGTCAGCTGTCGCCTATAGACCGCGTTCAACTTGTCACACCTCTCCTGGTTTATATCAAAACGAACATTATAGGGTATCAAGTTATATGACTTGCTGAGGTTCTTAAAGTCATAATGGGCCTTGCAGATCAAACGTTAGGGACATCATATACAAGAGATTCAGCCGTATTCTAGATGAGTCTCACGCCATAACCAAATAAGTATACAGATGAGTGTATAAGTCCAAGTTCATGGGATTTGGGTTCAAGTAGAATGTAAATTTGACGGAAACTCGAGGACTGCGCCTCAAGGGCGTCGAAACTGGTCGTGAGCTTTCGAAGTATCTCCAGCAACCTCATAAGTAGTATGTTTCACCTGTACAATCATTTGAGACATTTCGAGACCTAGCCAGAAACTCCCCGGCGCGTAATATAACGCGATAAATCTTGTGGACCTCTAAATCTCTATGACTTTCATGCCACTTGTTTAACGACAGAACGTCCTCTGCCCGATGGAAGTTACATTTTAGGCAGTATAATGAAAAGATGCGATAACTCCTTTCTTAGAATTAAGGATAAACGTAGCACATCGGGACAAGATGATGAGAGTCACATTCGATCTTTGTCACTTTGATTTGTGAGTTGTTCGGCTGCATTGTTAGAGAAAAAAGAACCCCGAAAGAAGTTTTTCCTCATTTGCGGTATTTTCTGCTTGATGTTATCAAAACTACCAGCGAACTATCTAGTAAAACTACCATTAGTAACAATTGTCTTCAAACTGACAATCTTGACATCGGAGGTAGGCGAACATGGAGCCCTTTGTGCGTCCCTGGTAGACTAACAGTAAATTTAGTCACCTTACCTCCTAACACTAAGGCTAGCTTCTTTATGGCCACTTTAATCTGTTAGTGACACTTTCTCCCAACTAGAAGAACAAGCTGTTGTTTGCTTTTGAAATAGGTCGGTTTAGAAAACAACGGAAACGAGCGAGCAAAATCAGTTCTGTCTGGTGTCTTTCAATGTCCCAATATATTTTTTGGCAACAGCAATATCAACAGTGGTAGATTTCACATGAATTTCAACTTAGTTTACATGTTTTTGGCCATTTACCAATTGCAAAATCAGAGAGAGTTCACCAGATGCCCACTGATTTTTTTCAAAATGAATCCTGGATTGAAAACATAGATTGGGGTTTCGATGACCTTACTCTTCTTTTTGTGTTTGTCACCTAATCCAAAGCAATAGTGACCACTCCATTCAACTCAAATTCGGCATTGCATCATGTTGATGGTACACGTTTCACAGAAGGGTGATTTTAACCGACATTTTCGACCAGCACCTCTTTTTCATGGATAACTGTGGGTATCGCAGGCCTCAGGAACGTAAACTGATCACTTTCTTTTTGCGTTTTGTAACTTTGTAATAATACTTTGATTCATGCCACCCAGGTTTAAAGTGAAAATTGAACACTATGAAAAAAACGTACGAGAATAATTAGCGAAAGCCAACCACACAAACTGTTTGTGTAAAAACCGATGGAAGGCCTGTGCGGACGTTTCACTGGGATTTGTTTATCGTACCACACTTGCAAACTTGTTGCGGGCATCAAATGTATTATTTAGGCTTGGTATGTCTTCACCTCGTTTTTAACGTTATAATCATCATCATCATCATCAGAAACAGCAACATCAGTGTTCGCACTGATGCTTCACTGCCATACAATCATATGTATATAAATATATTAAAAGCCCTTAGGTGAAAAGAAGATGAAAAGAGTGGGTAAGGGATGGGACCTGGTGCTAGGCAAGCTGTCAAGCATTCTGAGGTGCCCACACCTCCAGTCGCTCAATCTAGAAAGAAACTGACGGCACGAACGCCACTGACATCGATTAACCACCACTTCTTGCAACGTCTCCAGCCAAGCACAGACGGGGTTACGGTGGCCGCAGCCTAGAAGGCGTACAACACCAACAACACTCATACTCTTCGTGATTTCGTTCACGTTAACAAAATAAATGTTCATCATATACTACTGGTAAATCCATCCAGGAGATGAACCACAGTGATGGATCCAACAGCGCTTTTAGATACATATGTTAGTGAGAAAAATTGAATAGCATTGTCGGAGGTAGTGTATAATCTTATTTATAGTTCTGATATCTCCATTATGGCGCTAGTGCGACAGTTCTTAGAGGAGTTTAAAGTTGTAATGTCTGTTTGCACATAAAGCTAACAAACAATCGGGTCGCTGTTTCAGTCTGAAATATTGATGCTAACATCCTAAATCACAATCAGAAAAGTTCAAAAATATGTCTAAGAATGTGGTCTGTTTCCACCTCCGGTAGACATGTCTGTGTCTTTGTGTGCAGTCTCTTATACTCACTATGTAAGTATTTCTTTGTAAGTGAATCAACCTGCAGCTACTCTTGTCTCAATTGGTGGTATTTTTATACTAAGTGCTTTGTTTCACTGCATAGACAGAATCTGGTTCATTTTCAAACCGTATTTCTCATGGTTACCCTGCGTTGTATGATAACCTCAAAGTAAATTAAACCGACCAAATATGAGTTTAGTAATATGCTGAGTATTCCAGAACTACCGATGGAAATTTTTAAACAGTGTGTGGTGAGGTGACACGATGTTGCCACAGGCGGGGGTTTTGGATGGCAGCCGGTGGAGCAGAGGATGACGAAATAATGCGATCACTAATGGTGTAAGGCCCTTTAGGTAATTTGTGCGTTATACTGCGTGATTGACGGATTATACGGACAATTGTGACGAACATGTAAAAAGGGTGCAGTTGTTGTTACCTGAACTCTAGTTCCATATTTCACTGCAGACCATTATCGGTCTGCGGGCTTGCCTGTCACATGTAACTACGCCGATGGAACCCTGTGCATATTAGCTAATCCTAAGTACGATCTGCGCAGAGCTGCATGTATGTCCAACTCAACTGCTTGTACTTGACGTAAACCCCAAGGAACAAAAGCGAAGGATAAAGTTGTCGCGTTGAAAAAGCCGTCGGCCATCTGGTGTCTCCCAGTTATTAGCCCAAAATGAGTATTTGTGACACTGTGCATGAAGAAAGTAGTCCGGTGGTCCGCGACACTTAAACAACGCACCGCAGATAGACAAAAGTAATCGTCACAAAGGATCACCTCAAACATTTGTTTTGGTAAAGTAGAGCATAGCGTCCGGAGTTGTGAGACAGGGTATTTGTGCTTGTTTTAGTAGTAGTATGTAAAAGATAATCTAATCAAATAGAATAAAGGCCAGAACACTAGGGCAAAGCACAATAAAGTACTACAACGAACAACATACACGGTGCTGCAAAATAGATAGGCACAAAATATCAATGGAAACACGGTCACACAAGCCAAAGGTATTGCGTCACGAAACACTTAAGTTCCCCCTCATTGCTTTGGATGGTGCGTTCTTCAGCTGCTTCTAAAAAGTAAGGCTTTCTACCCTCGCAACCGAACTGTTGACTGTAGCTTACGAGTGAAATTTGTTTGAACGTTATGAGACATGCAAAATGGCGGGCGAATCGCTCCCGTTTTAGTGTTTTTTTTACAAATTCATCCTTTACATACTGCTGGCCAAGTTCACCACAAAGAGGGTGACAGAGTTTTATGCCGGGCATTAGTCAAGTGGATCAGTCAAATGAGGCTAGCCCCCAATAGCTGAAGTGATCGTGAGCAGGCATTGCGGTTTCTGAGACTGATGAGACCGAAACGGCTTGGAGATGATGCACATTCAGCTGTTGCTCCTGAGATTCGCATATAACGGTGGAGCAGGAATTCACAGGAGTTTTGTAAGTTCGGCTTTTCTTTGACCGGTCTCACCGACTGGTCTCGGTAGGGAATGACACAATAGTATCAGTCCACACAGAAGGCTGTCTACATGATCGGGTATTAATGTGATTTTGCAAAGCCAAATCCTGAGTGAGTTCTTTTAGACAAATTTCTGAGACATCATCACACATGTGCTCGCTATCAAGGCCTTCTATTTTAAAGCATCATCCGACAGAAGAAAAACATGTCGGTGTACCATCTCGTTTTGAAGAAATTAGGCCAGCCATAGTGTACGTTTGTTCGGACCTAAAAGGCTCGATCAGTAAGTTTGCACCTCCAGTAATAGGCATACTAAAGCCATCCTTTGTATCTCATTTTGATAATGGACGTTTGCTTAGTTTGGTGTTATCAGACTTTAGCCTCAAATTGTTTGTTCTGACACAATTGGGATCAATAAGACGACCATACAGGGGTCATTTGTCGTTTCGAGGTGTATTTGATTGGATACAAGTGACAAATGAGTCACTGGTTGAGCTTAGTTAGGGGTATTTAGCAAGGTGAGTGAGTGGATGAGAGATAGCGCTGTTAAAAACAGTTTATTTTCCTTATACGACAAATAGCGTTTATATCATGGGATGTGGCGCATACATAACGGCATTTGACTAGCTTAATGCAACAGGCAGTCAAAAGATAGAAACCATGATCGTTGCAGGACTGTGTCCCATCGATTCTTCCAGTTTCCTCGAATCACTCGCACTGTAGACATTTGATGCAATTAAACGTGCGAAAAGAAATTTTTCACACAGTTTTTTTCGTAAAGTGTATCCCGGTGAGCTCATGATACATCATCCTATGGGTCANGAAAAGAAATTTTCACACAGTTTTTTTCGTAAAGTGTATCCCGGTGAGCTCATGATACATCATCCTATGGGTCAACACATGCTAAAAGCCAAAATCTCACTATTGTGGTAAGAAGTGTAAGTGGTCTTGCAATTTTGTCAAAGGATGCTAAAACACTCAACAAAATTTGGATTACACAGTCAAGTTCTGCTTTTTTATTCTTTATACATTTCTATCCTAATTTACCTCAGATCCTTTCTAACCGTCTCTACCTTAGCCTCGTCTTCTGGCCTACTTTGCAAGCATTAGACAAGTGCTTGTTTCAAGAACGCCATGTCCCGATGGTGAACGCTTTCAAGTCCGCCTAGCTATCGAACCCTCACCTGATCACTCTGGTCCACTGGAACTGATTTCTTTCACATTTTACTCACAAGAAGATGCGGATACTGTTGTGCACTTGCTAGAAGGATACTGTGGAGAATCCATAGGCGCAGCATTTCATCACGGATCAGGTGATCAACATTTAGGTCGTCGGCCCCCACGTGAGGAATTTCTACCTAACGGATGCCCTTACCGGTAAGTTTGTCAGACCACAGGCCTCCTATGGGTTTACTTTTTAGTGCTAACGTAGACTGAGACTCAGGGGGAGCGAGTGCCTGCACTTTGCTTAGTACTTAAACATATGGCAGAACCGGTGCTTACTCAGTCCCATTTGTGTTTCGTGTGGGAAATCCTTTTTAAAAATAACCAGAGGAGTGGTCAGCAAAATCCGGTTGCCAGCTTGGTGCTAGTTTCAGCCAGTTTTATGGTTATGCGGTGGATGTGATCATCAAGGAAAAATCATTCTTATCCCTTACCTGACAATCAGGTCAATTATGATTTGCTTTGAATGACCGTTGGCAAACCACGATGGTTCCGTATTCAAAATCAACCAAATCTTTCACTTATGTTTTTTTCAATCGAGTTTCGAACACGATGACAAACTCAGGGTTCAGTTGACTGGATGTATGAGATATCGAATAATTTATTTGATGTACTTTAATTCCTATGAGGTTATTGTAGTCCAGTTATGGACCACTATCGATTTTGACCTGCTTGGAAATAACTCTCCGTATTTCGCTCCATTCATTTTAGTCTCACTTGAAGCTCCCTCAGTCTTCATATAAGGGTCTACGCTAAGAGACCTTTTCCTAATTTAGTGGTTTTTATAAACGCTCTCAGTAGATCGAGCTATTTTCCTATTGTTGCACACTCAGACTAGCGCCGGCATTTAGTCGTCTGATGAAAGTTCCGTTATAAGTGCCATTGATTCATTCACTCTTGTGGGAAACTAAATAGATGAAAAGCAGAACGGAAAAGTCCCTTCAGCTTCATCAGAATGTGTGTGTGTTTGAGTGAGGTATAACAAAGTCACCACTTGGTGGCAATAACTTTTCTTGGCAGAAGCTTCAGTGATAAATTGTTGAGTAATTGTTTTAGTGGGGTTCAACTGGGATGGTTGTCTCCAGCACCTGGAACTTCCAATCAGAACCGTATTTTGTATGATAAGTCATCAATATAGAATTTCACCTAATGCATGGTAATGTGCACTCGATATCCAACTGGAGCGTTTTTGGGACCGCAGGCGTTTCACTCAGTGACCTCTTAATGAAAATGTATCTGTTACCGTGTACCGGTTTTTGGATCAGTTAGGCCCACAGTTTGTTGTGCCAGTGGAAATATTGTGGGGTTCTCCGTTTGCTGTGGTGTTTTTAGCACGATTTCAAAAAAACTTTAAAAAATGATGGAATATAAATGAAGAAAAGCAAGCATCTGTTTTGGATGAGACTACTTGTCTAGCCCGAAAGCAGACTGAAATTTCGAAATCCCCCTCACTACCCAAAAAGGTACAAGTAATCGACGCAGGGCTGAATGAACCTCCCAAAATACATAAGCCTTCCATCCAAAAACCATTGCTCAAGTGGTCAATCAGGCGCGTGCTGCGTGACGTGCATAGGCCGCTATATTCTTCCTAACCGTAGCTTATTGGCATTGATAACCACTCACTCTTGGCAGAGCGATTCAGCTTTCGGGCTCAACTCAGAAGGCTATGGGTTTGAACCAACCCAGCTTCCCATGAGATGAACAGTTCTGGTGCTCCTTAACGTGGGTGAAGTAGTCTTCTAGTATTCGAGAGATACATTCATTTGCGAATCAATTTGACTTTCACGATAGACTCAACTGAATCTCTTGTTCAGCTCATTCAGTTGTAGAATATCATAAACGAGAGATTCAGTTGAATCTCTCGAAAAAACCAAATTGCTTTGCAAATGAGTGTATTTCTCGAAAACAGTCCAATTTGGGTTCACTTGGAATACAAGGTTGACAGAGACTCGGAGACTGCGCGAACCTGATGAGCTTTACGCAGGGCGAAACCGGCCGTGGGCCGGCCGAGTTTTCAGCAACCTTGTTAATAGTTTCGTTTATGAAAATAGTCTACTAGTACTTTTCGGCTCTTTAGCATAGACTGATTTTTATTAATGGATCATACCTTATCAGCAACTTTTAAAAATCCATGCTTTATGCTAACTTCATGCTGAGAAGTGTCAATCTGACTTGATCCGTTGTATTGTTGTGGTTTTACCTATCAACGAGTAATATTTTCAGTGCCTATAGTCTGGACTGATTAATTTACGCAGACAATCAATCACTGGTGACTCATGAACTAATGAGCAGATCGATCCTCAAACAAGTTGCAAAGAATGTGCCGATTCCTGGTGTAACTCCATGGCTTTCTCTCTTCCAAAGATTTATTGATGTGTACTCACATAAAGCACTGTAAAGCTTCTCGGCGTTTTCCACTACCTTGGACGTCCGGTATTTGGGTGATATTTGTTTTCCCTCTTGATTGCCTCGTTTATCTAACGATAACGTGAAAGAATACGCGGGCACTATACACCATCTTAAGTGCAATAAACTACACAAGAGGCTTTGATTGTTCTAACACCCGCGTTCTGTTTTAACCCACAACGTGATAACAATTTCTAATACCATTGTTTGCCTATGGTTATTTACTCCCAGCTGGCACGTCAAGGTGACTTTTTTTTACACACATCATCGAATCTCACAAAAATGTCCACCATTTACTGAAAAGTGAACTTTAAATGCCACCCGATCGATAATGAATAATTTGAGTTAATTTTATCTCAAACAAGACATTTGTCATGTTTCTTATGGACAGGTTTCGTGAAGTTGAAAACGGCGAACTCCGAAGTAAGTCTTTTTTGTTAACTGAAACAGTCCTATGTCGAAAGACCTACTTAAGCTTTTGGATGTTTTGTGGGTAACCTGCATTCTGGATTGCGTGCGTCAAACTCACTTACATTGTAGAGAATTTTATGGAGTCTGTCTGAATCAGTTGTGATAAAGTGTATTTACGACCTGGGAGTTTACGTCCTCTTGTATCATTCCTATTGAATGCAGTGAGTGGGAGTTGTAAATCCGTAGACTTAACACATTTGTCCCACATAATAGGAAGTAAGGTTGTGTTTATTTACCCCTTGCTCATAATTCTGTTGGTAGCTTGTGAAAACTCTATTTTTAACAGCTTCACGCTCTGATAGTGGTATTCTTCAGAATCGTCCTTGTTAGCGCTTGAGCACTTACGTGAGTTGTTCAAGAATGTTCCACAAAATAAAACAGTAAGCTGCTAAGTTTCAGTTGTGGAATAAGGATCCAAGGATCCACTAGGGTCCCAAGATTCCAAGGTTCGGCTAACTGAATGCTTACAAGATGGTGCTCCGGAAGAGTAAAACCGTTTTAGCAATCTGTGGCGTACGTACGGATAGTCTACAACATGTGAGATCCTTTACGCACGACAACCTACCGCAGCACTATAACTGTTGTGTCACTTATATGGGTAACTTATGACCCGACAGATGTCATGAATGGAGAACCATACATAGCTCACAAATTTTTGGAACTGACCGAGAAGCACTAGTATTTGTTGGAGTGCCCGATTGCAGGCGAACCTAAAACAATAAATCGTCCAGCTATAATACACTTTCGGTGCCTAGCTGCCATGCCATCCAGTGGAATAACGAGGGTTGGGAGACTGCCAGGTTGCCCAAACCTAGACAGAGCCGTCGAGATTCAGAGATTAAGTTCAAATCACGGACATTCCGGTCAGCAGATTTAGTTCTGACCGCTGAGCTACCTCACCACAGCAACCTACTGAATCATTTCGGTGAAGGTCCATTCAGTATTCAAAGCGTCTCCTACCAGAGTGGTCAGTGGATAGAGGTCTGGCAAATAGTCTCCTGTTCCTGCTGGTTTGGGGCTTGAGCCGGTGTGAAAAGTGACAACTTAAACTTTAGAACACTCTAGTATTCTAACACCAATAACTATTGCTTTTTTGAGGCGTTCAAAACAAGGACTTTGGTGGAGCATTGGAATCTTCTGGCAGTACCTGAGCTTACGCACAATAATAAAAAATGCAAAAACGGAAGTGGTTTCGTTCCATACCGGCCAGTTTGCCTTGCTCCTTGGGAACATGTGGGCGGGTGAGCCAAAACATACGTTGAACCACACCTCTATTTTTGTTCACCAGGACCTCTTAACCACCCGCTCTCTTCAGTTAGCGTCATTCTTCGGTGGCTCCCCAGCTGTAGATACATCCGTCGGGCATCCATGGAAATTACCGAGCTAACGCACATATTTGTTCGTTCACATGTAACAGTTAAGGCCTATCTCTCATCATTGTTGTGGCCTTCAAACTATTAAAAACATGTTACTTTTGTATGCACTTTGAATAATTTGTTGATAGACATTTGTTGCGTTTATCAGTTCCCTGTAGAAGACCCAATTGCCTTTCCTGAGGATATGACATCACTTTCTAGGCAGTGTCGATGGCGAACTGCAAGTTATTATGCAACTGTAGTGGCTGTCTGCGACGGACTCGGTATGACTCCTAGCTTCCAAACTGATACTTGCTTGCTTGACTGGATACCCGTGAGCATTCGTGTCCTTTCGCTTCATCTGTCTACTTTCGTAAGAACTCGTACTCGTCGAAAGAGCAGCCCCTCTTTGTTCAGTTTCCACCTATGAGGCAATCAACTGTAGCATTGATTCCATGAAAGAGAGAGAGGAATAATCCCTCTTTCCCGTTCCATCACCAAGTGTTCACATATAGTCCTAATCACATGAAGGCTCACCGTACAATTGAGAAGTCTCAATTCATACGAGGCGCGACTCGCTGGTAATTTGGCTTAGACCAGAAGGGTAATTATAGTTGTGAACGTCATTTACCACTGTATGTTGATCACCAGTTCCTCCGTAGCAACGCGTTCAGGCGTAATGCATCTTTGTGCTTTACGAAGCCCCCGTACTCCCTAACTAGCCCAAAGGACCAAATCGTGGCGTCAACTACAGTTGACCATCCTCAATATCGAAGTGTCACTCGCACAGTCTATGGCACGTCGGATTTTGAATGTGATCCCAAGTTCTGGGATTCTTGTTTCACTTGCAAGGTGCAAGGTCAGCATTTTCTGTCTTCACTGCATTCCTCTAAAATTTTGTAGAGAGGAACTGGAGTTTGTTGGCCGGTTTACTTATCTAAGCAGCCTCGTTTGCCGTGACTGTGCCTAAGGTGCAGGTAACGGCTGAGAAACTGCATCATTTGTGGCTTAAGAAGGAGACTTTCGTGAACTCAAACGACTTTTTGTATACATTCACCGTAGGAACATTTTTGGATAATGGCTGTAAGATTTGACTCCTCCAACCGGAGGACATCAGACGAATTTAAACGTTTAATCATCGAGGCCTTCACAATAAAGAGGCGTTAGGCGACTGCAGAGTCTTTGCAATGAAGTGATGCCCAAGTGAGTAATTGGTGATGAGGCGGAATCACTAGAAGAACCGGTGAAATTCATCAGCTTAAAGTGTTTGGGACATACATTTCGCTTATTAATTACCACCTACAAAGGAAGTACTGTTTTCGACTCCGAACTCTTACTGTGAAAAGGCCTGTAAGAGACAGGTCATCAGTTGGTAGCGCAAAATGAAGGTAGCTGCCGTGAAAATGAGTGTCACGGGATCTTCGTTCTCTTCCAGTTGATATCCACGTTATTCTCTGTTCCAATGCTGGCTGTGTTCTCATTTCTGGGTCGGATGTCTAGATACAGGTTGTTTGTATTTGTATGACGGATTGGTCGTAGATCACGTGGCTGTTGATCAGCTCGTCGAGCTTGAAAATGTGTTTGCGTTTCGCCAGCTCCTAGACAGGTGGCAAAACGTCTACAAGCAAACTGACGGGCTCGATGAACAGATTTACCAATATTCACTCCTGGAGTATTGCTGTCAATGATGATGATGATGACTGGTAACAGCTGATTGGAGCACATGATTCAGTGTTGTGTCATAAAAATTGATGGCGCCATTAATGACCTTGGCTGAAAGGAAACAATCACTTTGACTATTGTTGTGGATGACTTTAATTCGTAAAACCCAAAACGAGGTCCAGCACGACGGAAAATTCTGGTATGGAACTCCTCCAGGGTAACCTTTTGGAGACTTACTTTATATCTTTTGATAGTTGAACTACTGTTTTTATTAAAGCGCAATACACATCTACACCAACTACTCCTGTGTGCTACAAACTAAAAATAACTATTGTAGTCCTTATGTAGGCAGATATGGTTGAGAAGAAACTGACGGATAAGATCGATTTCCACTCATCTAATCAACTGTTAGTTAGGCAGCATTATTCTTCTTGTCTAAACACACAGGTAAGTGCTTCAATCAGTCAGCGTAGAACGTCCAAGCGTTATTTCATGAGACTCCAGTTGCCACCTAAAATGTACTAGATATCACTGGCAGCGACTACCCATACAGTTATGGAAGCCTTGTGAACAAGCAAAAATCGCAACTGTCGGTAAAGTTTCTCCGTTATTTTAGTCCATCGGGGTCTTATCTCTGGTAAAAAAGCAGCATGGTCATCCCTGAAATCTAAACAGCTGGAGGTTTGATTTCTAAGGAATTTTTCGTCTACGCGAACATGACAGGGTTTGGAGCTCTCACCAATGCACCTAAAACTATTTACTTCAGCATACTACATATACCGTGTTAACTTCCTTGTGGAGGTAATTAGTTTGAATTGAGCATGCGTGAATTTATCGATTGGGCGACTGCGATTGTTGAAGTAGAGTCATCTTAACGGCATACTGAGTCACATTCAGTAGCGACTGTCGGGTTTGAACCAGAGCAGAACCACAAACAATTCTTCGTTGCTTCCGTCGAGACATTATCCCATCATGCAGCATCAAAAATTAGGGCTAACTAATATCCCAGTTCTCGGTAATTAGGACCTAGTGATTAGGTGCTCGGTTGACAAGGGATGTTGGGAAACACAGCTTTCCAAATTCACTGACTGTTTGAATGACTCAACTAGGACTCGCCTGTTGAAGCGCCATCTGACACAAGAAACAGGACTTAAAAGTGGATATGCACGTCTGCTCGGCTGCTGGTTCGACATGAAAGGGTGGGTGCAAATTCAAAGATGTGTACTGGTCTCATGAGGACCTCATTAGACTCCAGCGCTTTTAATTTGATATGGACTAAGAGGAGTTCTTGTGCCAGGACAGAAAATTGACTGCTCAAAATATACTGAGGTAGAGTCACTAATGTCTCGCTCACTTTAAACTCACAGGTCAAAAGGCACACTTGTCCTAAATCTTCCATTGTTGAAAGTATATCTGTGAACAGCAATGTGGGACTCTCTTCAAAGTATGTGCTGGAGTCTAAGCTCTTGAAGAAAGTAGGAAACTTATAAAAAATCCGCGTTGATCATAGCTGAGGGTGCCTGATTCCCGTTAATTTTATTTTCCGTAGTTAGTGATCTCTCAAGATGTTCATTCAGGTTCACCCACCCTAGATATCACACATCTATTTGGTACACAACTTCATCGAGTTGGCTGAAGGTTGCTGCACGTTTGAGTCAATAAGTGGTATTTGAACCACTACGCCTTTTGTTGCTCGGTTCCTGACAGATTCATTTAGGGTCTCTATGTAAAAAATGAACCGCCATAAAAAATGCAATGTTGAAAGTACGATGCAATCGGCTTCTTCTGGTTAAACTCAACGCTTTATCATAACGATATTGGTTTGATGGTGTAAACGTTTCCACTACCTAAATTGTGAAGTGGTTGTTTCATTCTTTCAATGTTCTTAATGAAAATAACAGGAAAGAATCCTATGACAAGCAGACTACAACTGTCAAAACTTTGGCAGGTGCTTCACTCATTTTATTTTTTTAGTTTCACATATAAATTTATGTAGTCACCGCAGTGACAGATTCTTCAATTTGGCTTGAAAATGTCAGCCAAAACAATAATCATATTCGGTGGTACTTTTGGGAACCGATGAAATGATTGGTGATTAAGTATGTATGCTTTAATTTGTATGAAGCTTTTTCAGCACTCTCCTGAACGATCACATCAGCTGTTCAAGTAAGATAACCGTCCGGGAGGGTACAGTTTGCGGCTATAAGAATCCACCCATCATCAAAATTCTGCGGGATGTGGAAAAACGCCGTTGATTTCCAGAACAGTAGCAATTTAGTTGACACACTCACATAAACACAGCACTGAGACTGATATTATCTGTTTGTCGGCTCACTGGGTGTCACTGCAAGCTAGCTGCCAATTATACTTTATCTATCAGGAAGCAGTTCTTTTTATGGAACGATTCTGAATCCCAGTTGTTATGCGCAAAACAGGGTTGAGCTTGCGACATTGACTGATAGCTCACATATCTGAAAGCTTTTAAACCCTTGAGTGACACTGCAAAGTACTATTTTCGATAAAATCTAAAACGGCAGGCGCAGTTATAAACATGATGGACAGTAAACGAGATGCTATATGCTAGCAGGCTTGCAAACGACCATTCGGAAACTCAAACAACTACGTAGAAAATTTGGTGCCAGCAAACGAATAACGGTCTGACGTCGACAAAGAACAGTCTAGTTACTGCTACAAATTTATTTAGACCAAATGGATCGTTGGTCAGTTGGACAACCGGTAGGTATGCATGGGCAGTGTTGCGTACGGAGCGGTCTGCATACGACAAGGATTCACTTTGCACATGCCACGGTTAGTGTGGGAAATTTTGTGTGCTGAATACACAAAATACAAACTAACATCTCATTCAAGCGGTTTGACTCAGTACCCCTACGTAGTCGTTGCCAAAACTTGTCGTTTAAATTAACTGGAAACGACAAAAGAATGTAGAAAGAAGCTAAGGAATATTTTGGAATTGATGAAATGTAGTGAACCAAGGCCACTCAGTTGGCGGTGCTTTTAACTGGACTTGTGGTGAGCTATTATACGCGGATTCAATTCATTTTCCGAAATCAATTTCTGTAAAATAATGTTTGCAGTTATTTTTTAGTCTGAAAGTATTTGCGTCACGGAAGTTTGATTTGAGATCTGCTATTGGGACCTTCAACCTCATCTTCAGCATCCCTGAATAGTGTTTATGACAATCAATGGCGATTATAATCAGCGAACGCATTCCTTTAGACTGCGCGATCATCCTTGCACACCTACGTTCTTTCTACTAAAGTATAAGTTAGAACGTTTTCAGCAATACAAATGACGCGATGGCGTGTAACAACCTATAGGTGATTAACAAAAGCAGTCTTTGAGGATAGCACACAGAAACTAGAAACAGACGGCTTCAAATCTATCAGAGTTCGAAACGTTTTCATCGCAAAAGGACATTTTTTATACCAAATACCTTCTTTCACGCTGATATAGGGACTTTTCATCAGGTAATTTGTCAGTCCGTCTAACTCATTCATACCACAAAAAATAATGAGCGCTCGCTTTTCTCTGAGAAATTTGTCTAAAGCGAACACTCCTTACCTGATACGGCAAAAACTGCTGAAAAATGTACATTGACTAATCAAACAAAACAGCCTCTTTGGAGGAGTGCGTCTTGTGGAAGCGGTGTGTCCAGAGATTTCCAAAAAACATGCCAGGATAATTTTCTCTCATTCTTTTATCAACGAAAGCTTTCATCCGTTTTATTCATTTCATGACTAATTTTCAAAATATAGACTGCGGAATCCGAGTAACAGAGATTTCATATAGCTTGTCGTTTTCATGAAATTTATCAAAGTTCTTTCTCAGTGAGAAGTTGGTATGTTTATTGGTCAGTGTGAGAAATATGAGACTTTATTGCAAACAAGCCTACCAAGAACTGATGAGGCACAATAAGCGAGAGCGTAAAAAGACCAAAATATATAGCGAAATACACTCATTTGCAAACATTTGGTTGCAACCTTATCAGTAGTATGTTACTTCTATACATGTATCTCGATATTTCAAGCATAGGTGAACAGGCGTTTCGCTATTGTAGATAGAGTTGCATACAGCAAGTAAAAGCCTGATTACCGTGAAGAAAGGGGCGCCCCTCATTGATAGGGATGTAAATGCCTTTTTTAAAATCGCCCGGTGTGACACTTGGTTGGTAAGGGTAACTTTTGTTCTTAAAACAGTATCACTAGTGCTAAGTTTCCAGTCCAGTATATTATTCTGTGAGCTAATTAAGTATAACGATCTGCAGCTTGACTAACTTGCTCCATCTGCAGGGTTATTTAAAAATGTGAAATTGCCTTGGATTTTAGGTGTCACACAATGTACTGACAGTCGTACGTTGGGTTGTCTGTTTTTATGATCAACTGTGTTCTTTTAAGAATTACAAAAAGTCGGGTGACATTGTGCATTTGAAGCCCTAATGATCAATATGATCAAAAAGGGTCTTTAATGGTGACTCGTTGGTTCGCTAGCGCTAAAACAAATTGTTTGATATAAACGAGCTTTATTCAAATCTACGTTGTGTTGGATAGTTGGTTTTGTCGCGACGGTCGTGCATTCCTAACAACATATAATCACGGACGCTTGATTAATTAACCCCAATCCTCCTCTAAGGTTAAATATCCATGGACTTGTCAGCCACTTTGTACAAGTTGAAAATCTCCCGCTAACAGTTATTCTGCAGATTAAACAATCATGGGAGTAACAATAATTCCACACGGATGACTTATTGTAATCAAAGCCGTCCCCGGGTGTTGTGCACAGGACAGACTTAAGCTTGTGTATGGTTGTGTGAAGCCACATATTTTGTCGTTGTCCTAGAAGATATTTTTGCATCTATTCAACGATTGAACTGTATTGCAGCCATCAGCACGGCATCTCATTAAAGTAACACCATAAGATCAGTCCAAGTAGAATGACTTACTTCAACTGACGGACAAACCATACACTTCCAGAAGGCTAATTATGGAAATCTTGTGAACGCATCAGAGAGTGAATCTCTTTGGGTAAATGTTCACGGATTTGTCATCTGAACCATAACCTTTCTAGGAAAGACTTTGAGCCAACATGACCTGACGTGGCAAAACTCGGGTAATAGATCATTATGAATGAACTTTGAGACGTAAAAAAATGGTACTCAACTCATGGCATCCCTTTCGTACAGCTGTTATTGAAGCACCCGGGTCGCCAAGTTCTGATAAACCAACTGACCATCGTATCTAAATCGCCTAAAGTTACCCCAGTACGGAAGAAGCATACAACAAAGCCTAGATAAATCAAACATACTTTCGTTCTTCTGAAGCTACTTCGAAGAATGCTCCTTCAAAGAACTCCACATAGCCAGCCTTGGGCTACTAGATACTTTTGTAGTGATTTTTTCTCCTCAGCTAACTAAGAGCTTTTCACATATTACTCCTTGTTTGTCTTCCCCAAATAAGGCTGTATTTTGGAGCTAGTGAGCCATTTTATCACTCCTACAGTGACCCCTTTAAACATCACTTCCAAGAGGCAAAAACCACTTCTAACTACCTGATAATTTTAGGATTTGGTTCAATCGATCTGAATTAATAGCCACAACCGAACACTCACTGAATGAAACAGCTCTCTCTTTACATGTCAACCAGGTGAAGGACCGTTCAAAACGAGCCGGAAAATACATTTTATGGTCTGTTGAAATACACACTAGCCTAGAAATTACTAATGCACACGGCAAGCTCAGTCATCTAGTTCACTACTTCGAACCAGGAGTGCGCATGGAGAATGGTCAAATGAGCTAATATTAACAACTGAACATACTGACTCGCCAAATTTAAACAGAACTCAACCATCCTGTCAAATAATGTCTAAAATTTTGGTGTTGTTCTTATTAGTAGTGTGTGAGAGCTGCTGAGGTGGTGCAAAGTTCTCCCTTTGGAAAGAAAGTCTAATTTGGGGAACAAACTGGGAATCTTCGTATGCAGATATTATTAACTTTGAACCACTAAGACTTTGTGGTGGTCCTTATTCTGCATAATCATTTGAAGAACACTATAAACGAGCCCCCCTCAGAAATAATTCTGAGCCTCACAATCTCGTTTTTTTGTGTAAGCGTTTGAAGCTGTTTGGTGTGATACCCCCGAAATAGTCAGTAGTGGGTGTTTATGAGCTGAACTAGTCCAAATAATCCGTTATGGGTGCTTTTTCACAAATACTTTTTGGCATTTATATTTTCTCTCCCTTCATGGTGGATCTATTCTCTTGTGCCTGGATAACCAACTGTGTTGAAACTATATTATCGAGTTTCATGCAATGTTTCGATGCATTTACAGACGGTGGAGCCAGAATAGACGATACTCGTCTAATAATTTATTCATGGAGTTGAAGCTGTCTGGTTGAATGTAACTAATTAATATTCTCGAAAGATAACCTTTCTCGTGTCTTGAACATTCAACTCGGTGACCTTGTTGTGCACTACCCTCATCTGCTCCGTGTCAAAGTATCAAACACGCTATACGCACGTGTTATTCGATATATCTGTTGTTTCCACTTCCTCACAGAATTCGAAATACCCCGGAGTAATGTCATTTTGGAGCAAGTTCTGGGTGAAGGACAATTTGGAGATGTCTATAAAGGTGTCTACAGGAAATACGTAAGTTTCGCCGTATAAATTTTAAAACCTCCCAGGTTTACGTTACAATCAGTTGTTTCGAAGTAAATCGATTTGAATCTCGTGAAAACTCGTGATTACAGGTACGTTAGTCGGTCGAAGGGAATTTTTCGGGGATGGGGGGGGGCTATTGGAAGATTAAAAATTTATGGGGAGCCGTAAATTGCACTAGAGTTTCTCATGTCTCAATAACTTCATTCCTCTATAGTACATGTAATCACGACTGATCTGTGCAAGTTACCAGGTCTGCAAGCAATTTTGGAGTAAACCTGCCAAAAGGTATCAGGTGGCAATCAATTGGTCTCTGTGGCTTCGGGGCGTAAGCAGAGCACACATACAACACACACAATTGCGTAAATGATAGTCGTCTATTTGGCTGTGGCCAGAAACTCGCAGTAAACGGAACGTGCATTTTTTGGTGTACCTTAATTGGTCACTTCTGCAGGACGATGAGTTGCTTGGTGCACCATTGGAGCTAGCAGTCCGCTAATTGTGTTGCTCGCACGACTCGACGCCCATACCATAGAAGCAATGTACGATTATTGTATTCTGTATTGTATTCAAGCCGGAGAAGCTAATCACACGATCGGTACCCAGGTCACCCTTTCAACATGATTTAGAGATCACCACTCAATCGTTTGAAGTTCATTCGCAGAAACGCACCTAAAATGACGAGCATATGGCATCCATGTCTATCATTAAATACGAGAAGTAAGAGACCTTGGCCAGCCAAGAACCCCGAAAGAAAATCAAACAGGGCCATTTGCTTCTCACCAATAAGGTCTCTCCTACTATCCTCTCAACCTTGCTAAAATGTGCATGTACGATGAGATTTATCGAAGGCACTGTTCGCAA
The DNA here is from genome assembly GCF_000715545.1 of Opisthorchis viverrini. Taxonomy (NCBI): domain Eukaryota; kingdom Metazoa; phylum Platyhelminthes; class Trematoda; order Opisthorchiida; family Opisthorchiidae; genus Opisthorchis; species Opisthorchis viverrini. The sequence continues at coordinate 1,178,890 of NW_008751762.1, read as the reverse complement.
ACTATGATAGCAAATCCGTGATAAGCGAACTTATTATGGGGGCAACATGTCTTTTCTTGAATATTTTAACTTCTCCTTAACATAAACACTTCAAATTTTTATTTAATGACAAATATCTCGATATTTCCTAAAGTTACTCACTACTCACAAACAAAGCATTTGTACATATGTCTCCGGGTAGTGCGACAAGCCCAAAACTATACACTGGATAGGTATCATATGCCCAGACCTCTCTCAACTAATGTGTCAGTTTCATTTTTCTATACGACAATAGACAAAGCTTTGAGAAGACTAATAATTACATGAACCTCCTTCACAGTAACAAGAACAACAACAGAAAAACGCCTGAGTCAGTCTTGGTTCACATCTAAATTAAGTTGGACTATCTGGTAATGGAACGTCACATTACAAAGTCATTGGTATACCAGACGGATGTAGTGTACGTGTATTGCATTTAGCAGGATTCTACTTTAAGTCTGAAGCACACAGGTGACATGAAAAATCTATCATTTTTTTTGCTTCATCCCTCTGATTTTTGTGTGACATGGCTAACCATAAATCACTAGAAAACGGGGTGGAATGACGAACTATTGCTATGAAAAAGACTCCTCGTATGTGATCCACTTATTCAGTTTTTTTCGCCCGTCTCGGTAGACCTAAGCTTGTTTCCTCCAAACGAATGGTGATTTTCATTTGCACGATATAATCCATACGTGCCGTCCTTTCAGGTGTCAGGAATAAGGACTCTTTAGGAAATACAAGGCAGAGTATGGTGTGTTAAAAATATTGGCATAATTCAGAAGTGGTGAGACAAAAACTACCTAACAGCTCGCGAATGCTGTGGACCACCGTATGCCTATATTGTAGACAACGTAATCACATGAAATGACGATTGGCCACAAGCAAACTTTACAAGTCTATATATTCTGCGCATAAGCGAACATTTGGCAGAGTTTTGTTTCCAACAACGACTTGATCATCCCCTTTCCGATTTCGAGGCGTTTGTTTTAAAAGGTATTCGAAATTGTAACAAAAACCACGGGATATTGCGACAAGCCATACATTCCTTGCCAACGTTAGTGTCTATGGGTAATTATGATGGATGAGCCCCGATATGCAGGGATAAATTGTCAGTCAAGCACACGTATATTTAACGACTGATATGCTGTCAAACTCGTAAACACGACTACCCTACGGAACTGACAATATATGGGGACGTAACGGAGGTAGATAAATTTTCCATTCCACTTGTGTTGGGATTCATTCATACTTCGGTGATTAGGATCAATCGAACACAATTCACTTCAAAGGTTTTGTTCGTCGCGGTCATTGATACAGTTTGTATAAAAAGTAAAGGACACTTGTTAGAACAACATAAGTAGTTCTGTTGTTTTCTGTTCCGCTTTTGTTACCTCCTAAACGAAAGCTGACATTTTGTGGAATCAGAAAATGCGACAAATATGAGATGAGTATTGCCGTCGAGTTAATTTCTGCTACAAAAATGCGCACGCTGCACATTCACCAGTTGAGAAATCACCACTAACACATAACGGCCCTCCGTTTCAACGGTGCACGTGACCCATTTGTGTGCTCTAACCATGTACCAAGCCTGCGGTTTTCTTATTGACGCAGTGAACTAAGTTGAATCTATCGAATCGAATCCATCAGCTGCGTAGGTGTTCGGTGAGCGAGTGATCACTTGGTCATATATGCGTCGCTGTGGCCAAATGCATCACGTGACCAATGCTGTCTGCGCCCTTCCAGCAAGCCTCCACAGTGTTGTGAAGGTCTGTGAGGATGAGCTATTCAAGAGCCGGATAGTCTTGTCTTGATCATAAGCCCCATCACCATAGGTCACATCATTCGTTCGTTGGATGGCAAGTTGAGTTGATTGAGTAAACAGATCATTCACCAGTCGTCTAATCGAGGAAGACGCTCATCAAAGCCAACATCCGAAGTACACAAATAATCGAAAATCTCGGATACTGATTTTTCTCAAATCTCGCTGTTTCCCATAAGGTATTGAGACGGACAGCGCAAACACACCAGAGACGATTGGGATACAGCTGTGTGAAACACTATGAACTAGCAGTCTATAGCGATACCAATGTGGATTACACAGATGCAGTTGGCAAGATGTTTTACCGCCTTAGTCTGACGCTTTCTTCAGTGCATTGAGCTCAAGGTCCCTCAACGCCTGATCCGACCAGAAACACTGAATTCGGAGAGAATATTCTTGGATGCGCCAAGATCTCCGATAGCCCGCTGTAAACAATTGAAATTTTCCAGACAGGAAAATGTTCGTCAGTTTTTGGAGGCTAACTTGACAATCGCTTGAGCTAAAATAATGTAAGACTGTAAGTGCGTCAAACGACAGGTGGAAAGAATATGGTAAATTTTGCAGTAAAACACGCAATGTGGCCAGACATGAACCCTCGATTAATCTGCCATGGAAACCTCAGGTACAGAGTTTCTCTGAGGTACGGTCGTTTTCACCCTTTTTATCTGAATCAAAGCAAACGGGTGACGCAAAGGATTGTTGTGTTCATTTAGTAGCTTTTTAAATTTAGCTCGCTATTGTTATAAAGATGTTCAAAGTCGGGTCTTAGGCTTAGAACATAGTCTACCTTCCACGAGGCAGCTTTCATTGTGCGTTATTAAAAAGTAAATGCTTAAGATAAAATACCTGCGCTGAAATCCACGCTCACACCATACACACGTGATTCTCATCACCAAAATCCACCGACGACCAACTCCCTTACGGACCGTCTACTGCTGGTGTTACAATCGTTTTCAATTGACGTAGAAAGTTGTCTTGAATAATACCAACCCCACGTATTTATTTCATCAAAAATAAAAGTTTATTTTAAAAAAATAAGTCCTCGACAGAGACTAGTCAAGTCCCACGTCCTGTTACGGCATACATCGTCGTCATCATTAGCAGCCGAGGGAACCGCGTACACGTCGTACAGCGAATAAAAAATTCACATATCTCCCTGGGTTAATTGTGCATTGTAGGCTGAAGCTTATATAAGTAGTGCATAAATACAAGGTTGTCAGTGGACTTTTATTTGCAGAGACTCGGAAGAGAGGTATGCGTTGAAGGCAATAGCTTGGATGCACGCGTGCCAGTGAGGGCGCGGCTGGGCCATGTCCGACAATCTCTCTAAATATTGATGTGCCTTATCTCGAAGTCCTCATCTAGGAAGACGGCAATGATCAGTGCAGCTGAGTTTGCTGGTAATAGCTTTTATGCATCACTTTCAAGTTTGACCTCCCCTGGCTTGTTCCAATCCTTCACGTGGTTGTGCAAAAACAACCCTCAGAGGAGGTCGGTCAACTGCACCTACTTCCCACTGTTTTGACCAGTCCATTTCCAATGAGTCTAACGTCCGTTCGTTGAACGGAAAATGTCAGTGCGTGAGCACTGATACATGCATAAAAGCAAACTGAAATAGAACAGTGAATGAAGACCAAGTTCACAGAAATCTGTCTGCCTGAGTCCCAAAGAAATTCAGCTGTAATTGACAGCTTACTCGATGCTGTTAGTCTGTGATATAATGTATCGATTTGACGGTTGGAGAAATAAGCCACGAGGCGTAATGGGATAGACCGAAGCACTGTCAAACATAATCTGTGTGACCGCATATTCTACAATGGTGTTTGACACCACTATGTTTAGGTTATGGAACCTTATACTGAAGTTTGCATCTCCACCAGTAATGTGCCGAATTTCTTTCGGTATCAGGTTATCGGTATTTTTACCTTAAACGTAACATATCGACTACATGATCCAGACTTTTTTTAGATCGCATAGCATACGCCAAATCATTAATCTGCACTGAATCGTGTGCAAGTCTGATATAATAAGAAATTTTCGTTTAACTTGATGACTTCTGTCAAAACTGATTCTGGCTAGTCATACAGGCGTACCTTTTCATTATGCCATGGGTCTTGGTCAAAGTAGCAATGGATACTAGATTACGTGATTGACGATGTGACAACAAGTACACAAGCATCTCTTTCACTTTCCAGGCTCATGCAGAACCTATTCCAGTAGCTGTTAAAACATGCAAGCTAGAGACCTCCCTGGAGGATCGACAGCAGTTCTTGGAAGAAGCGAGTAAGTTTGAACGTTTCTTTCCGCTTGACGTTGACAAAGCTTCTCCCTCGATTTGAATGTACAGCTCGTGTAGTCGACACTATCATAAAGCTCACTTTGATTTCAGTCCGATTACTTAACACATACGTAGTTTTTCTCGCTGCTAACCACTGCGTGATTCCGATGAATTTATGTTACGTGAACGGTCAACCTCAGATCTGGAAGCATGAGGTAGGTACGGTATAATTTCTGTAGTTTCTCGGTAGAGGTTCCATCACTGCGCAAACACTACAAAATACTAGATTACGCTATTCTCAGTACAAACAGATGCATCGCACATCCTACAAAATAAACGCTCATAAAACTTTGATCCATTTCACCCGCCTACTTTGCTTCTGCATATCAAAATAGTCCATTGATTTGCATATAAACTGAATCTTTTAACTAACAGCCACATCAATAAGACACGCCGATCTTCACTAGATCCATCACCCACAGTTATCTCTGTGGCTAGATTTGAGGAGATAAGGCGACGGATGTTATGTCAGAATTCGTGCAGTACCAGAAGTATATTTGCGGCATATTGTGCTGCTGACAAAGATTGCCATTTAAGAGAAAATGTCGATCGATTTATTAACACACAGTTATTGACTCTACCATGAAAACAGAAGTGAACAATCATATATTCTTTCCAGACGTGTTGCGTATTACTGTGGTGTGTGCTACTGTATACAAATAGTACAACAGTAACAGTAATACGTTGCTAGATACGCTTTGCAGTTAATATATTTCCTGCATTCGTCGGCTAATTTCAGAATCGTTACCTATTCTTCAGGTATACTTCGAGAGTTCAGTCATCCACATATTGTCCGGTTATACGGCATATGTTCAGAAGACCCTATTTGGGTTATCATGGAATATGCACCTTTTGGAGAGGTGAGTAGCTGGTTATGCCTTTCGTACTTGGCTGATGAGAGGTGAATCCACCTGCGTTGGCCCGCTTCCACCATCTTAGTGTTTATGCAAATAGTGTGCTTCAACACCAGTGACCGAGCAAGAGCCTACAGGTTATCATCCGCTGGCGCATAGTATGCGAGTAACTCATTCCGGATACGTGAACTCGGACTCGACCAATGCTCCAAAGTTACTGACAGTAAAACGGTGGAAACCGTTTTGGCGTGGCCAATACGATAGCATATGGCAGCTTTCTAATATGCATCCATGTAGAACAAGCTGATATCACGTCTACTATAAAGATATAATAGGTTGGAAGAAGCTGCTCCGACATTCCCGTACGTGGGAGAAAATCGTCTTTCGCCAGTGATTGACGATGTGACAACAAGTACACAAGCATCTCTTTCACTTTCCAGGCTCATGCAGAACCTATTCCAGTAGCTGTTAAAACATGCAAGCTAGAGACCTCCCTGGAGGATCGACAGCAGTTCTTGGAAGAAGCGAGTAAGTTTGAACGTTTCTTTCCGCTTGACGTTGACAAAGCTTCTCCCTCGATTTGAATGTACAGCTCGTGTAGTCGACACTATCATAAAGCTCACTTTGATTTCAGTCCGATTACTTAACACATACGTAGTTTTTCTCGCTGCTAACCACTGCGTGATTCCGATGAATTTATGTTACGTGAACGGTCAACCTCAGATCTGGAAGCATGAGGTAGGTACGGTATAATTTCTGTAGTTTCTCGGTAGAGGTTCCATCACTGCGCAAACACTACAAAATACTAGATTACGCTATTCTCAGTACAAACAGATGCATCGCACATCCTACAAAATAAACGCTCATAAAACTTTGATCCATTTCACCCGCCTACTTTGCTTCTGCATATCAAAATAGTCCATTGATTTGCATATAAACTGAATCTTTTAACTAACAGCCACATCAATAAGACACGCCGATCTTCACTAGATCCATCACCCACAGTTATCTCTGTGGCTAGATTTGAGGAGATAAGGCGACGGATGTTATGTCAGAATTCGTGCAGTACCAGAAGTATATTTGCGGCATATTGTGCTGCTGACAAAGATTGCCATTTAAGAGAAAATGTCGATCGATTTATTAACACACAGTTATTGACTCTACCATGAAAACAGAAGTGAACAATCATATATTCTTTCCAGACGTGTTGCGTATTACTGTGGTGTGTGCTACTGTATACAAATAGTACAACAGTAACAGTAATACGTTGCTAGATACGCTTTGCAGTTAATATATTTCCTGCATTCGTCGGCTAATTCCAGAATCGTTACCTATTCTTCAGGTATACTTCGAGAGTTCAGTCATCCACATATTGTCCGGTTATACGGCATATGTTCAGAAGACCCTATTTGGGTTATCATGGAATATGCACCTTTTGGAGAGGTGAGTAGCTGGTTATGCCTTTCGTACTTGGCTGATGAGAGGTGAATCCACCTGCGTTGGCCCGCTTCCACCATCTTAGTGTTTATGCAAATAGTGTGCTTCAACACCAGTGACCGAGCAAGAGCCTACAGGTTATCATCCGCTGGCGCATAGTATGCGAGTAACTCATTCCGGATACGTGAACTCGGACTCGACCAATGCTCCAAAGTTACTGACAGTAAAACGGTGGAAACCGTTTTGGCGTGGCCAATACGATAGCATATGGCAGCTTTCTAATATGCATCCATGTAGAACAAGCTGATATCACGTCTACTATAAAGATATCATAGGTTGGAAGAAGCTGCTCCGACGTTCCCGTCCGTGGGAGAAAATCGTCTTTCGCCAAAGCGGTGGAACTGGTGCAGCTATTCAAATAAAGAAATTCGTCTAACACCTCAATTGGGTCATCTACACGCACAAAATTCGAGTTCCATCATTATCGGTTTTGCAACGCTACTCTGCATCCCGCAGTTACTCAGCGCATGCCAAAACGTACTACATACGTACCCAGGTTCTTTACTATGATTTTCATTTTGATTGGAGCCTGATAGCCAACGACCAAAAAGCATTCGCGCTGCACGGGTGTTAAAGGCTTGACGGCAGTCTTCATTGGTCATACTTTTGACAAGGCTGAAGAGGAAAACGGACACAGGACTACCTTAAGTGACACAGCTTGACGTATTAAACCCTATGGATAGTTTTCCATGGAACATTGCACATCCGAGAGACAGATTTAATGGCCATGAATTCGAGAGACACCTTTACCTCACAGATGCTCACACAGCTTCAGACGGTCAGCAGACACCGGAAGCTCCCAAGTGGGAAAAAGACAATTTATATTTCTAGAATACATATAGCCGTTTCAGAGCCTGTCGAAGAGTGAAATTTAACTTGATTTTCAGACGTCTGTCGTCTCCTGAATACTGCCAGTGTGTGGAGGTAAGACTGAAAAAGCAGACTAATTGCAGGACAGTTTTCATGTCATCTTTTTTAATATTGGGATATTTTTTGTAGGGTCCGATTCTGCAGGGAGGGTTTCCTCATTTAACGTAGCACTAACAGAGCACCCTACTTACAAAATCAGTGAAAATCACCCGACAATCCACGATCGGTTTCATCATACTTGAAACCCATCAGATAAACGCAGTCCCTGAGGTTGTCAAGCTAATGTGGACTACCAGAGTTTTCAGCAACCTTATGAGTAGTATGTTCCGTCTAGAAAATGCACTGTAATAATTACTAATATGGCAACCGAAACCAAATATGGTCTTTGTGCAGTATACCAAGTTGGAAGATATCATCGGTAAGAGCTTCAGCTTGAATCCAGTTGACTCAGCCAAGAACACCATCTTGTGCTGTAAATGAGCGATCTCAGATCGGTGCTGCCGATGTTAGACAATTTCTCGGAGATATTGCGTCGATGTAGAAACTGTGGACAAATGATGTCCCGATGGAACCCAAACATCAGCACTTAGGGTCAGCACTAGGGTCGATTCGTTTGCCTCAGATATAACAGTACTATGGAATCAACCATCTTCTTTGGTATCTGGTGGCCACATGATACAACTAGACGTACAGTTGATTCCTACGTTGACCACAGGTTGCACGATGAGGATCTGTCTTGACCATTCTTGCTGGTTAGAAACTGTTGGTGGCCAGTACATAAATGAGATAGTCGCCCTTTGTTGTTCTTTCCAATCGGCCATTCAGATTCGATTATTCGGGGCTCAGTCTACCTGATTGGACTTTCATATCACCTGTAAAGATGACACCATCAATGCATTTTAGTCGATGAATCATTCCAGACATCTCTTGGAAGTGTGCCCCGGTCCTAACGAACACAAGCTGTTACAGCACAAGACGTATCGATTCTGACGTTGAGTGGTGTCAAACTTGATAAGTTGAGGAAACCAAACACCACTGTTTGTCCGAACCTTACGCAACGAGACTCGTTCTGGGTTTTACTCCCACGCCATGTACATCATCGAACATTTCCCTAGGACCATTGTACATGTGAAAAACAAAGCATGAAAAATCTTAGGCATGTTGTGTGTTTCTAGGTGCTTGAACAAACTTGAATCTTTACGAGTGTTTCTGAAGTACACCAATCATCGATTTTAGGAATCTATAACTCCTGAACGCGCATCAATGAGCATTAGGTTGAAGGTTATGGAATAATTTATGGCCCATAAAAACATACCCCTAAAGGAACTGTAAAAAGTATAATTAACCGCTCACAAAGGTGAGGAAAATGGCAGAACCATTTGGCACATAAAGATGGATACCTTCGAAAAGTTAGTTCATCGAAATATGCACATATATATATATATATATATGCAATCGTTCCACTGAAATTATTGGATTGGGTTTTGGCAGGATACAATACACTCCATTCAGCTGCTTACACAACGTTTACCACGAACAGTGATCACTTGTCTATGCCAAGTCATTTTGATGTCGTTCGCATGTTTCGTTCAGCTTGACCCAAAGCTGACAACTGAGTGTTGGTCAGAATTTTCATCGATCGTCCTTAAAGTTCAAGCTCAGAACCTCACAATACAACGTTGAAGCCTTACATTTCGTGAATGTAAAACTTTCTTCCGGCCAAGTGGTTGTACACAACCACTAAGCCATCGCAACGCATCACTCAGTAACTCAGTGATAATGTCACCTCGATTGGTGATGAAACGCTTGCAATCAAATCGCCCAGCTCAGCGAGCAAGCCAACGCTCATATATTCTGTCCGCTTTGGTTTAAAAACCACCAGTGCTCGACTTCGATTCTTTTCTCAAACATGCATGCCTGATTGCAAAGTGTGACCAGTAAATTGGTCACTGTGAATTTCACCCATTTATCTGCACCCACTGATTTTAGCGGCAGATTAAATGTTATGCGCTGGACAATTCTGAGTGACCATCTTATCTCGAGACATTTGCTACATGGCTTCTTTAGTTCATCTGTGCTCGGCAGACGTCCGTAATTGTTATCTCACTTTTTGCCGGAGTTTAAAACGTGGATTGGAAAACCTCTATTCTTAAACAATGAATGCATAGGTTACTGATTTGAGGCGAATACCCTCTCTTACGCTGAAAGCGGAAGCTGTAAACGTGTACACCAGCAAGATGTCTTTTTACCCATCCCGTCCACCGCCCATTTGGTAATGTGCTCTCCACTTCGAATATACATCTGGTTGCAGGGTCCTGTGTGAAGCGCCAACTAAGAAAGAACCTTACTACGTCCTTCACAAATTTTGTTATGCGTAACACGGGATATTTAGAAGCATCCCAACTATTCGAAGCTTTACATGATGCCTTTCAGACCCTGTCTCCAGATTATGAAAAGCCATCAATTACTTGCTACCTGGCTAAAACGGATGTAACGACGAAGGCAGCAATCATTATTGGGAACTTGTTAAGTCTCTAGACAACATGCGTCACTCCTTCGCACATACCAGCCAAGTATCTCGTAAAAATAAATGTTATAAAAAGTTATTTCGAAATATCACCTCAAGCTACATCATGGCGTGTTAAAAGACATTACTAGTATCCTCATGTCATCGGCTGAGAGGATTTATTGAGTGACCAGCTAGACTTTTCAACTGTCCGCTTCAATTCGTAATGGTGATCTGAGATTTATTCAACTAATTCTGGAAGGTGACCTGGTCAAAATGTGAGGGGTGTCGGCTTGACAGCTTGCTCAGAAGTGACTGGTCGAATCATTAGCCATTCTGTTTTGGGATGTACTCGACGGGTGTGATATGCAAATGGTTTATCGATCTGACAGTAGCTAATTGGTCAACACTTAGGAGGTTGAGCTTTGAGGAATTTAGTTAATGTTCCAAATGTACAGGGTGATTAATTTCTGCCTGTCTCCACAAGAAGACAGTTCCATCAATAAAACGGCGTCGGCAGTTGCAACACATCAGAAATATAGGCCGTGAAAGTACTTCATTTTCTTCTCCCAGCTTTGGTCTTCCGATTGCCATAAACAAATGATTTATCAGGTGAAAGTTAACACGAAACAATTTGAGACCAGAAAATATCTGCATGTTCACAGCACTACTGACGGTGATAGAAACTCAAAAGTGGAACTCTCATTCAGAAGCAGAAGTGACCAACCAGGCGATAGCTGCTTGCATTTTGCGTCGTAAGTGATGCGCTCTCTCTAACAACGATTGTTATCAACACTTTGCAATGGAAAACACAACATTCTTTTATATATGGTGGTCAGACAAACCCACTGTGTACCTTACACTTGTGACGTTTATGTGCCGCCTGAGCGACTGTGAATTAAAAAAATTCAGTCCCTTGGGAATAATCTCATTGTGGACACGTTGTAGCCATCTGGGACATGCCACCTTACAACATTTTCATCAGACTTTGGAGATTTTCTATAGTCTTCTCCTTCTAGACAGCCATCCGCATGGTCACACAGTTGGACTGCTGATACGTGGTTTTATAGACAAGAGCATTTTACTTCGAAGAAGCCTGTTTCTGACATCGGAGATGACGCAGTTTAACGGATAGTGTTCGCGCTTTTATTCTCACAGCGACATCATCTGTTGCATCACATGCAACGCTTGCTCAGCTGTTAAATATGCATCTATTACTAAACCAAAACTATTCATTCTAATTATTCCGAGGGTATAAATACTGATGGCTCGACTGCATTTATTGAATGCTGGCCAGGTGAGTGTTCATCTATTCGTACTGCGTCGCAATTGGCTTGCGGATGACTCGCCATCATGCGAGATATGACCAATGAGCGTTTGGGTAGGCACTCTTCGTACGTCTGAATGTGTTTATATAGCTTTTAGAAAGCATTTGCTATCTATTTTCGGCCTATTTTACTCATACTTTATCAACCAGTCAGACACTTATTTTGGTGGCCTCCGTGACTTACTCTGCTTAGTTCATTCTCAAGCTACTCCGCGTTGTGGCCCGATTTTTTCTAGACCTTTAAGGGGTTTACAAAGCATTTTCCAGTTTTATACGGTTTTCACTTACTGTTCTGTCCGGTGTTCGGATGTATATTCTCTTCACCTTAAAGAAATGCCTTATTACCTAAATGACTAGTATTTTCTGGTAAATGGCAGGGTCACTGGATAAAATCGGAGTGAGACCTAGTGGTGTAACCGAAGTTTAGGAAGGACATAGATAAAAAATAGCAAATAAAACATTTTTGAAGTGCTAATAACGAGAAAAATTCTGCTTAGTTTCTGATAGGTTTGGGCTTGGAACTCCAGAATCATAGCGCTATAAGATGTTTTAATATACCGATGTTTTATTGCCCCATGAACTACATTCATACTAATTTGTTTGCTCCCAGTAACTCAAATAATGTGTGAGAAACACAGATGTGAATCAATTGCGAAGTCTGAATATGTTTATCTGTTTTTGTCGCCTATTCATATCTGCCTCCCTGTTTCGTGTATTTTAAGCTGCGACATTATCTCCTGGCCAATCAGACTAACGTTCCGTTGTCAATGCGGATCACATTTTGCTATCAAATTGTCACGGCGCTGACCTGTTTGGAGGACAAGAAATGCGTACATAGGTAAGTATCACGTGAGCTATCAAGCTTAGTAACAGCTTATCCATATTCGTTTATTCAAGTTGTCGATAATAAACTACCTGTAGGTAAATTGGGGAAAGTTTAGTGTGGTTTGTTCCTCGAAGATGAATTACTTAGGTCACTGATTCCAGTCAAGGTACTAGTGTAACGGTGATGGGGAGACACGCGAGTAGTATGTGTTGTTCGTAGAATTTCGCTTTGCGTCATTTGAAAAGGGGAGATCTGTTGCCGAATTCGTGGTACGACTTTGTACCATTTGCTTGGATTTGACTGACAATGGAGTGGAGTCAGTGAATCTCCAGGAAGATTCAAGAAGACGCGTCCGGGGGGAGATGGTTGTCCAGTTTTTGTGAATAAGATGCAAATTAGGGTTTTGCTTCCCTGTTTAATGGTCTGTAACCGATCAGTTGGCATTTCCTAATAAATAATCCCGCTGCGAGGGCCTTCTTCCTTTCACTAGTAGTTAGGTTAGTGGACCCAATTTTTGTGGTACATTTTCACGCCGGAAGTATGCATGCGTAATTGAGAGTAATAATACAAACAGACAATTTTTTAAACGTTTATATGCAATGTTTTTTCGGAATTTTGAGTAGGCTGAGTCCGCGTCTACGAAGACTTACCATTGCTTGTTGGTTTATCGATTACAGACGGCTGGAGGCTGTGGCAGTCAGATTGCCAAACACAGATAATCAATAAAAGCTGCTGTTTTATCAACCCCTGAGGTCAATGCAACTCTAATCGATATGATACAGTGTGCCCAGTGGTACACTGGTCGTCATCATTGTGTCAATTCTCCCGGAAAATAAAAACTGTTTCCGAAGTGCTTAACGGTCTTCAACTGCGCCTAATATTTCCCATTTCTTTCCCATATTACTGACAAACTTTGTAATTCCACCGATCATTTAAATCAACTTTGGTTGAATCATATTGTAAATTTTGATTGAGAGGAAACTAAATTTCAGTCCACCCCGCCCCATGCATCCTGGATCCTAACCTACTCCGTTCGATTTTGGTTGCACACACGCGCAGGGACATTGCTGCACGGAATATTTTGGTCGCTCGCGAAGACTGGGTCAAATTGGCTGATTTTGGAATGGCAAAAATGTTGCAGGATGCCGAGGAATTCCGAGGTGCGTGTCCAGTATTTGAGCCACCGCTAATCTGTGTCTGTTGTAACCAACACCAACTCATTGTACCGTTAGTGGCATTTGGAAATCGGATTAAGGAGACCCCCGCAGTTTAAGGAGCATCTTTTAGATACAAGTTTATGGTAAGTTGCGATTAATGTGAAACTAAGGAGTAGTTGGACGACTTCTGATTGAAAGAATACAACACCTGAATTGACTTGATCGTTCCTGAACATCGTTGATGAGGCTGCGTAATTTGGGGCTGTAGGCTGACTCGGCAGTGCACTATTGTACTTGTTTGTCATATTCAGCGAATTTTGCATAATGAAATTCAGTGTGGCCCGTCAGATACTCTCACCGAAGTGTGTATTCGATGAAGTCAAGTACAGGGCGAATTCATACGCATTTATGTGTATTTTTGTAAGACTGTGTAAAAAGCAAGTAGACTTTTCAAATCCGCTCATTTTTACGTTGCTGAACAGCCGATGGGTTCCTCGATTGGCGGCTAATCTCCAGTAGCTTGTAACAAGAACAATGCTTGTTCAAGAAGGTCAAGAAGAAAGATACTGACATACTTTGTGTCCATTTACTTCCTATATACCGCTAGGGTCGTTTGAACTGCAAAAGCCCTTTGGGATTCTGATTTGCAAAACGTTCGACTCCTATATATAGCCGTACATAGAGTCTAACGAACTGCTTTAGCTGTAGTACTCAGTTGCTCTTCACCTGATAGATGATTGAGCGAGCTGCAGATGACATGATCAGGTATGTCACTTATGTATTGCGTTGGGCCATGCTAGTTTGTTCGCGTTTCAAGGCTTCTTTTAATCCCTCCGATGGACGTACCATTGCAGGTGAACTGACAAGTGCAATATGTCATGATACAACTGATGTTAACGATCTTACAGCTAGCAATGGTACAGCTCGTGTACATCCCTTCATACAGAGCTGTGCTATACTTTAGTAACAGCCGGGTAAACGTTTGGGCGTAAAAGCACGATCATCAGCTTAAGGAATCCAACAGTAGTATCCTTAGGTGGCAAATTTTGTTCATCCATTTTTCAGGAAAGAGGTAAGAGTAATTACCTGAATACGTCTTTGTACAAGTGAGTTTCCTCCGCGAGTCTAGCCATCGTGCAAATCTGTCTGGCTTTATGGAACAAATCAAACAACAAACGTCCCTTTATGCTGTCCTTGACAGTATTTCCTAAGAGCCAAACAAGGATACTTGTATTAAAGATATCTGGACCACATCTTCATTATCACGAACAGTGGCAGACGGTTAGATATCTGCTTTATGTCAATAAGACTGTCCGTTAGAACATTTTTTCACCCGTGAATTTTAGCTAGACAACATAATTCAGGCGGACTGATCAATACCCGAACTTCACTAATTCTTGTCTGGTGCAGCACAAGCTTGCCTTTCTGCGTAATTTATTCCACAGCGCCAGACAGCCTTGTATCTCGAACGTAATGCGCTCAGATATTGTTTCTTAACTTTCCACATTTTTAACCCCCTGAAATCCGCATAACCAATCCCGTCCTCGGATATGCTGGATATCTAGGCGTCTTGCTTCCTAAATTTGCTCAACACGTTGATAGTCTATTCTAAATAGAGTGTACGTAGCTACCACATGCTGTTTATTGTTTGGAGATGACATACAGCTGCTTGGCTTGATGTAATCTGAAAACAGAATTTTATGGTTTCCCTAGCTCATAGTCCAAATCACTGTCGCGCCACACGCCAATTTAAGAGTTATAAGTCCTATCAGGTGTGGCTGTCTGTTTTTCCTGCTTTTCCTTTGTCTAGTTTTTCCTTTGTCTAGTTTGATTTTAGTATCCTTAAACCCAAGTTTATCAGTATGGATATGATTCCGGCTGGTTCTATTGCTTTCTTTATTCCATTCCCTCCCCGAACCCTCATCGCTCATCAGCTGACAAGGGCAGAAAAATGCCAATCAAATGGATGCCACCGGAGAGTATACACCATCGGCAATTCAGCGCAGCCTCTGATGTGTGGATGTTCGGTAACTACCCCACAGTCCAGGTCTATGTGTTGTGCAATGTTTATTGTGCCTTGATTGACAGAAAACAAGGCACCAGTGGATACAGTGTGTGATTGTCAGGTTTAGTATTGAGGCTGACTTCAACTTTTTCCAGTTTGAGTGATGTAATGCGTAGTGAACTTAACACTGCCCACCCATAATCATTAGAATTACATAACAATTGCGGCACTTTCTTGGTCTATAGTAATTGCATGGAACAAATTTTGATAACTTTATTTGTTATTTCTTATTAGTTAGGTATCCCAAATGAGCTGGTAGGCGTTGTCGGAACCCACAATTGTAGTGCCGTTTCAGTAAACACTGACAACGGTATCCCGGATGACAGAAGTAGGCGAACAAGTAGTATGGAAGAAAAACCATTGACTATGATGGGACAGAAAGTTGTAACCTAACATGTTTTTTGTTAAACTGACTTTCGTTAATGTCTTTGTTCCTATTGCGAATCCTCAGAATGAAGACTGCTCAAAACAGTAAAGTCAATTGTTTTGAGGGGACGTCATTCATCTATTCTGAACACTCAATGAGTTTCGGGCTTAAGGCAAGCAATAACTTGTTAGGTGACACAGCGTTTTAATCCGACGGTGGATTTCGGACTATTTGAAATTTATAACTCAAAGATCATTTATTCAAGACAATCCAAGAGTTCCCCCTTGCTCATATCTAGACTTGAGCAACTCAAAAACAATTCAGCCCTCTTACTTCCTTTGAACCTCGTGGCACCTATGAGCTGGAATTATGTCACAACTGAGAGACTGGTAATAATATTAGCGTTACTTGATTAAATTATGTAAATTGTCGGTTCGGTTTCTTATTGGATTTATTGCGTTAGAAACAGAAATCACTCGGTTACGTTCACAAGGGACAAAATCTTAAAAACAAGTAATCTCAGGATTTGCTTGCAAGTGCATTTCCAAATTAATATTTTACCCTGATAGAAGTAGGCATTAAAAAGCAGGTAGAATGTGGAATTTCGTTTATTTGTTGATATTTCGTAGCTCCGACCAATTTATCTGTTGTTGAACCGGAAGGCAGTCTGTGTGACACCTTTTAGGCTGAAAAACATTCAGATTTACTTGATTACCATTGCGAAGAATTCTCAGTTTGTCCGTAACCATTTTCCTTAGGTGAGTAGCTGCACGCGTCACATTTAACCGCAAACTTTTCGTCGAATATATCATTAATGATTTCACAGTTTTGCCTCTGATTTACTGGTTTCAGGAGTTTGCATGTGGGAAGTTATCACCGGGGGTGTAAAACCGTTTGCTGATCTGACGAACGCTGAAGCTGCTGATTTGGTTACAAGAGGGCATCGTTTAAAAAGACCCAACGTTTGTCCACCCAACCTTTACGCTCTGATGTTAGAATGTTGGAACGCCAATCCTCAACTCAGACCGAGGTTTTCTTCGCTGAAACCACGATTACGGTTAGTTTATGGATTGATACCTGATAAACCTTTAGAATAATGTCAGTCCATTAGTCCGTTGAGTGGAAATTGGGCGGTAGTATTTTATCCCACGAATTAGACAGTCAGTGTTGCGTAGCAAGATGTACTCGCATTGTACTGGTATCATTGTTTTTAAACTGCCATTCACCGATGAGTCACGAGTGAGATGGGCAACGCCCAGTGATGGCCGGTGCAGCATGACTATCCAAGGTCATCATTTATTCTCAAAACAATGTTCAGGCATCTTTGCTGCCAAATTTACATTAGGTTTTTTTCCCGGTCGTTTCTAAAATATTTCCAATTGGTTGAGAACTTTACTACTGTTGTAGTACGTTTCCCTGTGTTCCGAGTTATTCTATCGATAAGTCACACAGACGCTTGCATGTAACGACAGCGCACAGGACCAAACAAATGGTTTAAAAAGCTGAAAAAATGTGTAACGGAAAAAGTGAACTAACGTGTGAAAAACATGGTTTGTAGTTCGAGTGATGGATGGATAAAGCGCCTTAGGGCCCTCTTTAGGCTGCAGAACTGTTCACGCCAAGGACACATTGTTCGTGTATTTCTAGAATGTCGGCCCTTAGATGACAATAAAAACTAGAACTTCTATTTAGGTACAAGTTGTTGTCTCAACAACTAATTATCACATTCAAACAAATGATAACAGGGAATTAGAGAAATACACTCATTTGCAAACTAATTTGATTTTTCGAGAGACTCGCCTGGACCCCCTTTGAATGTTTCCAGTAGAACATACGGTTGACGGAACCTTGGGGACTGCGCCTACCTGATGAGCCGCAAGAAGGGCGAAACCGGTCCTAGGCTGTTGACGAATTTTCAGCAATCTTATGAGTAGTGCATCACAAGTAGACAACACGGAAGCTTTTGCCCCGCAAGCCAAACATTACTGTACAGCTGTTTCTTCCTTCATAAAAGCTCCCGGTTGTAAGAAACTCATACATCTTCAAAGTATTTTAAACCCGTATTTAGAATCATTATAAACTAGCGCATCGAGTGACTATTATTCGGAGAGAATGCACCCGTGACTCAAGATATTTCCTTTCCTAGGCTGTGACGAATTTTCAGCAATCTTATGAGTAGTGCATCACAAGTAGACAACACGGAAGCTTTTGCCCCGCAAGCCAAACATTACTGTACAGCTGTTTCTTCCTTCATAAAAGCTCCCGGTTGTAAGAAACTCATACATCTTCAAAGTATTTTAAACCCGTATTTAGAATCATTATAAACTAGCGCATCGAGTGACTATTATTCGGAGAGAATGCACCCGTGACTCAAGATATTTCCTTCATCTTTCAGCATTTTGGTATTAATTTATAGGTAATGAGAGCAATATGAAGTTTCAATCAAGATTTCATCCTGAGCATCAAGTCAGTCTAGGCTGAAAAGGCGGGATCCATTACGAGCCTTTCCACCCTTATTGACCGCTACCAGTAGCGTCCATTTTCTAAAGCTCTTTGATAGTTTAGAACACGCGCGCTTTTGGTTAGTAGCTTAATCGCCGTGTGGAAAAATGACCTAGTAAACGAATAGGTTGGATTTTACACTCGTCCCTTACTGGACCAGTACCAGCGCGCATCTTAGCTGACCAGATATTGGGAATAAGGGGGTGCGAGATCAAGTTGGACACTGATATTCAGATTCCTCATCCAAAATTAGGTGATTAGTCATTACCCTTGCTGACGCCTAATAGTAAGTAACAGTAAACGATCGGCCATTTTTCAGGCATGCCCGAGACAACTTCAGAAATTGCCAGTTTTGTTGCAAGTGATTTGTCGCCCCGCTAATATGGTTTAGATTACTATCCGTGGTTTTTAGCTAGCTGGCTGGCTTAGCATTTTTCGTTGCATGTTGGGTACGCATACCTCTGATATATTACTGACTGTCTTGTTCAATTGTCGCTTTGTTAATTCAATATGCCGAACTGTCTACTGCATGCCAAAAATACGGTCTGAACTAGACCATCGTCCACCAACTAGATGTATGCCACTGACTTTATGGAAAAAAGTTATCTTGCCGGAGTTTTGGCCTAGGCCGATCTGATCCTTCATTCTAGACCCTAGGGATGAAACTGTCTTCATTCTTCTTGGAGGAACATGTAATTACTTGTTTGAGAGTGAATGGTAAATCAATAACCTCGAGCCGTAATCTGATAGCTGAGTGTTCGGTTTTTGTTCGATCGAACAGCTTGACTTAACAAATTTCTTGTCGAGAACTCATATTCGTGTGTTCTTAATTCAAAAAGAACCGTAAGCTGTAGATTCTGAGGGTGAAAACAAATGTAGATAAATGGAGGATTATACTGACAAGTCTACTGATCTCGTAAATGATCCCGAATCACTGATGACTTCTACACTGCACTAAAGTGGAACTATTTGTCTGTTTAGAGCGGATAATTCTGGTGTGTTCCTCGACTGACTGTAACACGTTTGGCTCGGACGTCAAATACTATAAATCCCGCAATCAGTTACGTCTTGTCATCTATTAGGCAAATTAGCTACTTCTGATCAAGCAGACCGTATGCATTAGTATGGTTTAGCACAATGACACAAATTTCCGCCTTTTGTGTCGTTTATTTGCATCTCGCGTGCTTTAGTCTTGTCGTCCTCACGCCCACTGGCTAGCGATCTTAATTTGTAATAAAGGCAGTCACTCACAAAAGACATTGCAAAACATTGTAAGCAACATGGATAACAGCTCTAACATGATCATGCAAGCCAGTGATGGGTAATAGTTGCAATCTGTGTTGAACTTTATTCAGACAAGAGAACGCGTGAGGTTACTGGACGATATTTTGAAATCACGCCAATTTGACCGTTAGTCACGTAAGCAGGATTGAACCAATGTTACCTACGTTTAGCGTCAACAGCAAAGTCTATGTTGGTTTAAAACGCCCATTTCTTAAAGTATTGTATCAAGAAATCTGCGCAATTCCCCAAGTTTCGGAATTTTTGGCGCTGTCGATATTTGGAGTCAGACAAAGCGACATTACACCGAATTCACACTCGATAACAGGTTGCGATCATTTGGTTGAAAACGGAAAACCATTTCATACAGCGAATAGGCTGTAAAGCTGAACTATATTTTCTTTCGGAGTTACAGTCAGCCAATAGATTTGTAGGCCACTAGTGTTTTGACACTCACAATTTAGGCTAACTTTTTTGCCTAGCATGCTGATATTCTGTGGACGATTATGTCACACAGGTCTGTCAAAGTACCAAGGAGCCAGTCAAAACACTGTGTGGATTCCATAATTGCAGGGTGAATAATATTTTGTCCCATCTAATTGCGAGCTACCCACACTTTTCCCCAGGCGGTCCGTGCTGAACGATTTAAACCTCAACTACTAACCTGGGTGTCGCGAATTCGAATAATTCTGAAGATCCGTTAGACGCGACCCCAATAAGGATGACGCAGTTGCACAATATTTCTCGGTTTTTCGGCACTGATTGGCTTCACTAACAGAATGAAATCTCTCTCGAAAAACCCTTAGTCAGGATAGGTTGTCTTAGATTCACAACTTATCCTCACATTTCTTCACATAGGTCTTTTTTCTCCCATGTCTGCTTTTCAGAGAGCTGGCTGCGCAATCACGGAGTATAGCGGAGACGGAAAACATGAACGAAAGTAAGTCATTCGTTTCTTGTCGTACGTGTTAGTTCTGTCAGTCCATCAGTCTGATTCTGGTCAGAAAATTGCTAGCAAAGGAGACTGCACATTCTGGTCTGGGCCATTCCTACCCAATAATCCGGAAGAATGAGTAAACCCCTAATGTCATAGTTTATCACATTCTATTCTGTCAGTCCCATATTATTTAGGGGAAATTGCGAAACAGGAACACGGGCCGCTGCTTAACCCAGTGAAGGGTTGTTTTTCACAATGCATGTATGGCGTAGATAAGCAGAGACGTGTTCCTGCATGTTTATCTGCTTTCGAAAGTGAGTGAGGTTAAACTCGCAGACAGCCTCAAAAATCAATAGTCTAGTGGGTTCATGTGAATTCTCTGGAAAGGTGAATACCTGTGAATCTGTTCTCACTAATAACAGATCAATAAACTGAGCAAAATTTTTCGTTACAAATAGATGTACAAAAAGTCTGGAGTTCATTAGGTTGGAGTCATTGGGTTGAAGTAGAACATAAGGTTGACGGAAACTCGTGGAATGCGCCTACCTGATGAGTCCCAAGAAGGGCAAAACCGGTTGTGGGCTGTCGAAGAGTTTTCAGCAAGCTTGTGAGTAGTCACTGGGGACCTTTCTGGTTAAACTCCTCTCTAATCAAATCTCTACAAGAAGGAAAAGAGTTAATCACGTAGCGGAGGACACAGAATATTTCAGAGCAAAGTGCTCTTTTTGATACGATAGCCATGTGTTCAGCGGTTGGGTCGGTTTGACCAAAGTGTCCCACTGGTGGAGTTGAAAATGCTCAGTTCTAACCGGCGGTGGTTAAGCCGGAAACTTACACCCGCTTGTGAGTAAAAAAAATGCTTTGGACAAATTCGGACTCTAATACAATTTGGCTGAGAAACACCGCAGAATAACAAATGGGCTGACGCTTGCCCGGTAAAACCTATCCGTCCACACAGATTGCAGTGGTTGAATAGTCATCAAAAATGTACGGAGTAAAGATCTTACTTAAAGCCAGGAAGAAGCCAACGAAAAGCTAAGACATTTTCGTGTGCTGATTCCAAGGACAGAAACGAAATATGTTTGGCGTAATATGTCGCTCTTGAGGAGGTCTGTCCTCAAACCGGGGATCGAATCTTGCTGAATCGCTGTATCGTCAGATTTGTATCGTAGACATCCTATACCATGACACCCATTGTCATCAAAAAACTTTGTCTCCAATGAAGTTTGCAAGTCATTTCCATTTTTTTTCGTTCCTATTTTTCCTATGCAACGGAACATTTCCATGCTGAGGGCATACTTAGGCTCTGACGTATTCTCTGTTTTCCTCTGGTTTTACTCTCCTGGTTCGTTTCCGTGTACGGAATAATTGCATGGAAATCGTACCATGTAAATGCGACTGCCTCCTAACAGACTCTCATTTTTGGTAGTATAGTTATGACTTACTTTAAGGCCTCCAGTTCATCAGAGCCACAAGTTTTGGTTTCCAAAGAATGCTAATCCTATCAGCAGTCTCATAATCGTAAAGTGCCAAAGATGTTCAAAGGATAGGTTTGCTTCGTAGTGCGAGCCAACACATCGTTCAATAGCACGTCCCATTTGCAGCCCATTGATTGATAGGTTACGGAGTTGCTATTTTCATTTTTCAGTAGTTCGTAGTTTTTGTGCAGTCCTCATAATCAGGAGTTTAAATGTACTGGCCATTGTTCAATTAATTCTGCTTTAAAGTACTCTGTGTGTGCTCTCCTGAAGACGAGGCAAGAAGCTCTGCCCCTGGGTTTTCACACATTCTGCTCGCTTGCACTACTTCAGTTTTCCGCTTAAAGTAGACTCCGATGTCTTGACATCACTGGGAACTGTTATGAGTGAAAAGTAACCAACCTGGTAAGCTACGAAGCTGTCCATCTCTAAGTCCCAGTCTCTTTTCCCAACCCATGGCAAAAATAGACACACAAGTTGCCCCATCAACTTTTGCACTAGTTCGATGACAGCTATTCATCTGGATGCAGATATACTTCGAGATCGTGGCTGGGTCTACTGCATTACGGAGCGAGCTGAGTGAGATGAAAGCTAGACAGGATTCGATGCACATCATTCTTATTATAGATGCAGCAAGATTTTCGCCTTACCGATAAATCTAATTAGCCGAATAATATCAGATTAACCACTTCAAACTAATAAATCTGACAGTACCTACTGCAGATTGACTCCTATCAGTGAGCACTGTTGGTTTCGACGGCAATGATGAAGTTTAAGCAAGTCGACTGTTCCATGATAAGGCACATTATTCATGGTCATTCCGTTGTCTACGCTTGTTTGAAAACCCGGCTTCACTTCTACCCGTCTGATAAATCGTCCTAGTTATGTGGGCAGGCGATCTGATATTCCACTTGAAGTTGTATAAACTTTTTCACTTTATATTGCAGAATATTTACTTACAAAATTGGGGAACTGGATAGACCCCTCTTCGGAACCAGTCTAAAGAAACTAAGATTGGTGGTAAGACCTCAAAAAACATCCTCTTGATGAAGCAGTCCTCAATCTTTAACTGGGTTTGTCTGCTGATGTAAGTATAGTGCAACGCATGCTCAGTACCCACAAATTTAAATACCATTTTTGGGTGGATACTTTGAAGTGATCCGCCGCCTGTCCACGATGTGGCACGCGCGTATCCGCTGTAACAAAGTAAGGTACATAAAGCAGAGTGTGCAACTTATCAGATTAGGATTATTGGAACATGTGGTACACCTGATCTGTCACTATCAAAACCTTTGTTGGCAAATATCTTGTGAGGAACAATCTGGGATATGGAAACACCAGTTGAGAACAGCTGTAAGCAACCAGGGCGCTCAGCTGACTCTTCTTACACGTGACTGGAAACCCCACAGGGCGTGATTCCTACCTAATCCCAGTGATGGGCGTCTTTGGCTAAGGTTTGTGTTTACTCCCTAGCCTGCTCACTAAGTCAGTCCTTCTGTTAAACCAATGAGATTCTCAACTGGGTTTACTCCAGTGCTTTTCCAAATTTTTAGCAGTGTTCATATGGTCCCTTGATAATGATAATAAGTCTTCTAGAACAATATCCACGTCTTCCCATTTAAGTCCGCTATTAAATAGGTTGTGTTATTTTCTGTTGTATGACACTTAGACGCCAGTATTTCCTGATTGTTTAACGCATCTGTCATTGAGCACTGTGACAGTCGGCATCACAACCAATAAACTGTGCATAAGTATTCCATGATTATCAACTATATCAAGACCAACAATCGTTGAAACTGGCGGCTAGGTGGCTTGCGCTTGAAATCAGGAACTCATACTTTAAATTCCTCACAAAGATAGAACTCTGGATTTGTATTTGTACAGCCAGTTTAACTAGCATTTTAGCAGCTTAGACGCGAGATAGACCAAGTGGTTAGAGCGCGAATTTACTGACCGGAAGGTCCGTGGTTCGAACCCGACTTCTTCCTCTCGATTTACCCTGTCTAGACTTGGTCAACCTGGCAATATCCAAGCCCTCGTGCTTCCTTCGAGTGGCATAACAGCTAAGCACCGAAAAGGTGCTACAGCCGATTGGTTTAAATAAAAAAAAATTCAAAAAAGCTTAGATGCAGTGAGTGAGTTGCGAAGCGTCTATAACTTACCTTGTTGAAAATTCTATTCTTCTGCTGCGTATATGAGCAGACTTACAGCAGGACGAACAACCCTGTGGACTCCTGAGAACTGAAGGGGGTAGAACCACTTTATCAATCACCTTTGTGATCAAGTATACTCCCTGTGAACATTCCTGGATAGAGACCCCTTTTCAAAAGGAAGTCCCTATCGATCGGGTTACTCTAATCGGCCCGGACTGAAACTCACAGATGAAGGGGTTGGTTCGCTTGACTATTCATGTTGAAGTACACGGCATGGCTCCAGATAATTCGATGGTACTTTTGGTAATGAGTATCGTTCTGAGGTCATCAGGCACACAAACATCCAATCACATAAAAGAAGCAGATTGCACAAACAAGCAACCTCTATCTATCTTTCCAATAAATTTTAGATCCTTCAGAAGCAAGTGAACAACTTTTGTCCCAGGTAAGTCAAGTTATCAATTTTACCAACTTTCTCCCGGCAGTTTTACAGCCAGACATACAACATTGCCAATAGTTTGTGGTTCCACTTGACTGAGTTCATTATTTGTCAACCCAACAACGACTGACTCTGATGATCAAGCTGATTTTCTCGTTTTAGTGTAGTCAGTTAAATCAGTCAGCTAATTTACTTCAAATGGAATTTTATCCTAAAATTGAAGTCAGCCTACGTTGAGAAGCCGGTGAACACTTTAGGGGAGTCTAAATTTGTGCTTGTTTCATGATTTTACCGGAGGGTTCTAACCCGCAACCTTCAGGCTGGTTGTTATTGAACAATTCTGTTCGGTCACAAGTGACTGATCAGCAGTATTATTGATCAAGGTGTGACGGAATACAAATGTCGGAGGTCCTCACTTGCACAGTTAACACAACCTGATCCAGTGTTTGCCGGTTCCTTGTATTTCACGCAAGGTTCACGCGAATTAAGGGTTCTTTTCTGTAAGGGTTAATTGCGGTTCGCAGGTGATAAGGTTTCGAACATTTCATTTAAAGTCCAGCGTAAATTAACAAAGCTTGCTTAAAGAAATTTCACGTGAAGGCTCAGAGTCTGTACACTACTTACGGATAATTTGTTGCACACTTCATATTTCGCTTCGTGATATCAAACGGATTTTTGAGTGGGATCAGAATGTATTTGACCTACAACAGACAGACAAAGAAGGAGAATTCTAGTCCTCCCTACGACCCAGGCAAGATTCTGCTGGGATAGTGCAACAGGATATTATAAACCATCAACAAGCTGTACAGAAAGCAGTTGCCCCTTAAAGGAGGCAGCTCTGGATGATGTTGGCAACTCGTACTGTTCAGCAGGTTAAACGGTANGGTAGTATGGGCTGCACTAAGGATCAGTTTGTATACTACCATGCACTTTTGGTTACAAACACTCCATTCAGTTTTTCTGCTGCAGATATGAGCGTTTGAGGCTTCACCACAGGTAAATTAGTTTGATGCCTGAAATCGGTCACTTCGTGTTCAGGACATCCTCCCGAAGAATTGTGCCAGCAATGGTTGTTCCAGGTAGTGGCACAAGCTATAATTTGAGAGCCCCAGTGTATGGGTTTAGGCGACCGGAATCCTGCCATCTTTAACCCTACTGTTCCAGAGATATGCGATTTTCTTCTTTTTCTTAGGTTTAGATAAAATATTTGAGATACCTTGCTGTCCATCTGCTTTGCAGTGTCTTTTTTGAAGAACCTGCTTCTCACGTATTCCTAAGAGTGAACAACTAGACAATTGAGCATGTTTCATCCAACCTTATGTGCGTCCTAAAACACCCCTGATGTTGAATGCACAATGACTGCAATTAGCGTATTAAGTTTATATCAAGCTGTAAAGCAATTTAAGTCAAACGAACCTTTGAGACCAAACCTCGATTGGAAGCGCTTTTTCGATGTCACTGAACACGCACTCACACGCGTCGTGATCTGGCGCAGTTGCAGAACATTCAGGGAAATTCTCAGTTATGGCTATCAGACATCTGCCTAATACAAGACTAACTAACCAGTTTGGAATATGATAAATTCTGCCTAGTTAGTCTGTGTTGGCAATGACGCTTATCAAAATCTGCTAAGTAAGTTTATCTTATTCAGCCACTAGCCAACTAATGGCAGCGAACTGTGAAAAGAACAGGTTAATAAAAGGTTAACCACGCGACAATGGAGTCCATCCCTGAACCATGCTTAGTGTCTCTCGTTCCAGTCAGACGGATTGTTTATGAATTTTGTAGGTGTCTATATAATATGCTCAGCAGAAATTTAGGAATCTTCACCAGATGATACTTTTGCCGTATATCACTCATATCCTGGGAACTGACTGAAGACAATTAGGAGGAAAGAACATCAAGTCGTTTAAGACTGGTCGTTGTGAATTTTACATGACCGGACCAATTTTTTGACCTCAGGAGGTAAATCCTTGCTGAATTTAGGCTGTTATGTTTTCAAACCTCAAACTAGTTGGAAAGTGAATTTTCAGTGCTATTCCACTCACCATAACTGATACCATTATTCCGCCTAGGGTAAAATTTACGTCAATCTTCAAGGAACTTCATTTAATGTACCC
Organism: Opisthorchis viverrini; assembly: GCF_000715545.1. NCBI lineage: Eukaryota > Metazoa > Platyhelminthes > Trematoda > Opisthorchiida > Opisthorchiidae > Opisthorchis > Opisthorchis viverrini. The sequence goes on along the minus strand of NW_008751762.1, from coordinate 1,152,333 downwards.
ACTTGTCAAAACTTCTCAGTACCAAATACTTTCATTTCTCTCCAGCTCATAGAAGAAGCAAACATAGGAGAGGATGAAAATCACAGGTTATTGGATCAAAACACGGCAGAAACGCTCCTGAGGAACCGTGTTGACACACCCTCTCTGACAGAACAAAATTGGGTCCCAAATAACTGTAGTCGATGGGAAGAAGTGACGGAATTAGAAGACCGGACAAATGGCAGATATCCAATCACTGATAATACAGGTTTGGTCAGTGAAGGTCCTTTTTCCAGACGGAGAGTTGTTCAGCTCCGTGAGGGTTCAAATAGACGTGGCCTTGGGCGTTCCACTTCAGTTGGACGGGCTGATTCTGGACGAAACCACTGCAACTCGGTATGAACTATTTTTGACCCGGTCATTCAAATATTCGTATCTGTTTGCGCAATGTTTTCATTGAGTTAAGTGATGACAGGGGAACAATTTCATACCTTGAGGTGTATCAAGTGACGTTTTGGTCGCCTCCAGTGGTCTACATTCCACTTTAATTGGTTAACACCGGTAGCTGATCACCGACTATGACACTTTAACGGGGACCGCACTGAAATTTTGTTTTTCCTCGAAAAACACTTTCTTTTCAGGCTCTTAAGTTTAGGAATTCCGTGGCTGCACGGTTTGCGTTTCCATTCCAAACGTTTCAGATTGTTCCTTTGCGTTTTAATCTTCTACGCCAACCCAGGTTGCTCGCTTATGAGTCAGTAATTGGTAAGAGCTATGTTCTAAGTCCCATTAGTGGTGTTTAGGTATAACTCGATCGAGAATACTGTTAAGTGGTCACTCACTCTGTCCCTCTTTTTCCATCTCGAAGAGAAGCAAGTAGATGAGGCCACTTTGTTGTTGTAGGTCAGTGGGGATGACATGTATACGGTGTCCTCATGCGCAGCCATACTACCTAATTAAACCAGATGGAGAGTAGTGGAAAGCATTGAATTTTGGAAGACCTCTTCTCCATACTGAAACCAAAAGAATGATTAGCTCAACGGTACACCAAATGGAGGATTTCCTCTCAGCAAAACCAGTCTGAGATTCCACTTATAGTCGTCGATACATGTTTACCTTACAAGCTTCTTTAAGTACCTACAACAGAATGGTGTTTGGAGTTAGTTGCCTCATTTCTTGATCATTACTCAACCCAGCAGTCTCTATTCGAGTTGTCTAAAGCCCTGCCATTTGTCGGAAAACGGTCTGAGTATAAGCACTTAATCGTTGTAGATGACAGTGATTGCCTCTGTGCTGCTATTACTGAAACCGATTCTTCTTAGTTTTCAATACGATTTGGGAATGGTTAAAATTTTCTTGGTTATTACACAGATTATTACCTCTGTAACTCTCCGCCGTTCTTCAAATGTTTTCAACTAGAGTTCATTGTTAAATCCCTCCACCAAATTAACCCCTTTTTTGCAGGGTTCTTACATCCAAGGATAAAATGTTCTTGACTGCAGCATATCCCTCAATAGGTTGTTTCTAGAGCAGCGCACATGACCAGCAGTGCATACAAATTGCATTGTTTTCTCTCGCAAATAAGCTGACGAAACTGTAATTGCTACCTTTTTAGCCTACATATCTGTCCCGTGACACCCAAATTAATTCTGTCGGGTGTTCCACGGCTTGCTGTGACATACCCGAGATGCATGTGTGAAAAGGGAACAATACTTTTATTGTGTGACTTTTGATACAACGTCCTCTTTTGCTATGGTCCTTCCCACTGTCTAGAGATCCTCATTTCTCGTTAGTTTTAATATGTTTCATGAATTTCGATTCCTTGTTTGATTGGCCGATCACCAAACAGCAAGGGTGAAGTGCAAAATGCAAGGTGCAATACATTAGGGCGGGAAGCTGAATGGGAACAGAGCGAGGACAGAGCTGGTTGTCAGTTCGTCTGCATGTTGATACAAGCTGCACTACACCCGAATCGTTAACAATGCATGGGTTCACTACCTCCAGTGAAGGCTATGCTAAATAGTTGGGCTAGAAAGTAGAGAGATGGCGGATGGCTCTCGCAAAACAATCTAGCGAGCTTTACCTGATTATAAACAGCAATTTAGGTTTGCTTTGTCCTGCCGGATATACTGAATATAAAGTGGCAAAATTTGATAATGCCCACACCATGTTCATTGGAATCGAGCTTGACTAGATGGCGCATTCGTTGTGGTTGGCTAAACTTAACATTAGAGCTACTTTACAACTCATCGTTTTGATCACCACGAGTGAACTTAGTCGGAAGGCAAAAAATCAGACTCACAAGCGATTAAAAACATAAGACGTCCGGCATCTCTCCGTGGGAGGTAAGCTTTCAAGGTTCTTTGCTAGCGAATGTGCCCCAGTAACATCTGTGGGCTGCAGTACCGACCAGATGGCTACGCAATCGGATGATTTTTATAAGCCGTCATTACGCAATGGATGTGGACCGAGTTCAAAATCTGATAGACACACGACGGTTTCCGCAGTTCTCTCTGAACAATTGAGCTGTCTGTTTTTCTTCTGAACGATTTCGTTCTGTTATATTTTCTCAATCGGCCTTCATTTGCAGTGATATTTTGCTCAATTTTGTGATACGCAGAAAATAGGTATCGGAGCCATCGCGCACATCTTCCCATCTGCGTGGGGTTTAAGCTACTTACAGGGTTCGAGTAGTAAACTTTCAACGCAGAAGCAGTCACGTAACAGCGAATGTGGCAATTCGCAGTTGATATTTTGAATTGATTTTACCGCATAATATTAACATAAATCAAGAGATTTTTCTAATATAAATTCTGGGTAACATCACTCTACTGGTATGCCAATTATGCACTGTTAGCTTACTACACTTAGCAAGCAGATACTGACCATTCTTCTCTCGTTGGCGTAACAGCGATGTGGCAATTCGCAGTTGATATTTTGAATTGATTTTACCGCATAATATTAACATAAATCAAGAGATTTTTCTAATATAAATTCTGGGTAACATCACTCTACTGGTATGCCAATTATGCACTGTTAGCTTACTACACTTAGCAAGCAGATACTGACCATTCTTCTCTCGTTGGAGAACCGTGTCGAGCATAGCCACCCACGTTACTGCTCCCATAGTAGATAATCAAAGTTCTTGTGGGGCCTCAAAGCCTATAGCAACAATGTGTTGTTCCTTGGAAACTTGCATCAAAAGTGTTTTAAACAATATTTGGTTGGTTGTCCGTCCTGCTCGCTGGGAGGTCTGCTTTACACTTGTCGGTGGTCCGACGGCTGTCCACCTTGAAGCAAACCACTTCCAGGGAGAAATCCCCGCTTACAGAAGACCAATGTTCCCTAAACTGACTACTTCAGCGAACTATCCTAGGTCCGCTGGCCTATCACTAACTACTTGTGAAGCACGCTGATCTTGCTGCAATCACTGTGAAATGGCAAAATCTGGCTCGTCAGCACAATCCTGTTTGCAGTCTCAGAATAACTGAATGAATGAATCTCGTTATGGGTCCTGTTGCTAACCGATCTAGTCAGCTAATGAATGGAAGGTTAAATACTCTTGATCTGTTATCCGAACATGCTGTTAGCATACCTAGTTATCATAACTTAGAAGAGGGACTGTGGATGCCGTATCCGAACCGGCGACAAATTATCTTTCCATATCAGACCACTGATCGGGGATCTGTTAACACGTACTGCGTCAGAGAAGGTCACCCTGACTGAACATGGTACGGCTACCAAGAACCAGGCATCTTTAACATAATTTGTGGGCCAGGAAAGGGTACGTTTTTCAGTGTAGCGCGAGCAGTATGATGAAACGGGCGGACTTTTGGACTTCATGACATACCTCTGGTGAGCAACATGTTGCCACAGGTACAAGCAGATAATGTGCCATTTAACCGATGGGCATTGGAAAAAGTTGATGGTTACTTGACTTACGAATCTATTTGAGGCTCGTGGATTTGTAACAAAAGTCACGCCTTAAATTGAAACCCCCTGTGGAGCTGCTCACCTCTCAACTCATGGACACTACTGAACAGAAGTTCGTGTCAACCGAAATCGCTAAGTATCATAACGGCTTAGCTCGATAGTGTGGAAGAGAAAATCCATTCTCTAGCTAATCCCTTGAACAGAGCTGGAATAAGAAAGCTGATTGAGGTACCAAAGTGTTAAAGAAATGCTTGAGTCGATTCAACCTACTGAACCAAGTTACCAAAGCCTGTTTTGTAACATCAAGGCAAGAAGACCAAAGCTATTTAGTGATGAATGTTTCTCTGTCCCCTCCAACGTGATTATTAAAGGTATAGTGGATATAAACCAACGGATATATTCAGTCAAAACGGGATTGGTTTGTTCTTTGGCGCACGGCCCAGGAGTATTCTTATTCAGAGATCCGAAGCCTACGATCAAACTAGTGAATGTTGCCGTCCTGCCAAGCTGCCAAGGAATGGCTATCACACCCCCAATGTAGAGGCTAACATGTCTCAATAATGCGAATAGTTTCAAGATGAGATATGGTGTTACACCAGTAAATTGTCAACATGAATAATTTTTTTCGTAGGATGTCTCCGAAGGCTCAATAACAAAGTCCTCCGGCAGAAGAAGGGAGCTCTAGTAATCCTGCGTAACTTCACCATATATCGACTTATTCAGCCATGCAAGTTCAATTTGAGTTTCCTACCACCAAACAAATCTTCCTGTCCGCATATGTTAGAAGCCAAGGTCATTCAGCTCGAAAAAATGGATAATCGATCATAGCTTTTTTTCTCAGTTCTCGTTTAGTGAAAGCAATGTTACTTTGAGCTCTCTCCTCAGCTAGGCTCCATTTTTAGACGTCTTTGTATGGATCCGAAACGCCTGAAGCAATTCACTAATTACTCCCTAAAGTTGACAAAAGAAAAATTACTTAATTCAACCGACTGTCATTGCTGAGTTTACCAATAACCTCGAAACCCAGTGACTTATCCACAATCAAGTTAGATGAGCCTGAATCCCAAAAACTACGGAGCCACCAGAGGGGTTCCAGTTTAATGATTCCCGTCTAGACAGTGTCCGTGAATTTCACCATTTAGACAATCCAAGCGAAGGACATTTGAGTAAAAAAGGAGGACGAATCGGCGACAGCACCAAATATTACACTGCATCACAATTTCCCGGTTAGGAAATCTGCAATTCACCAACGTTTGGGTATGCTTCTAGAGGTGAATAATATTTAGAAGTAATTCTGAGCTTTATCAGGAGAGAGACCGCTTTGGATGTTTTTTAAATAACTACTTGTGTTCGGTGTACCAAGTGCCTTCAAACGACTGGTTGAGAAGGGATACCGCTGGAAAAAGCTACTATTTATGGAAAGCTTAAGGTCATAATACTACTTAGTGGAACAATAAAATCTGGGCCAATTTTGACCCGGAACTCTTTTTAATTTCTTGAGACACCGCATAAATCACAATTGAATAACGGTCATGATCATCGAAGACTCAGTTCGGATTTGAAAGGCTTGTTGACGTATAAAGTTGCCGACGCTAGGAGGTAAGTGATCTGCCGGTAACTGTGTCATACGTGGGGTGGGGATAAGTAAATAAATCGAAAAAGGGTAAATCCCAAATGTTCATTGCAATTCATAAGTCCCATGCATGCTTTGAACTTTACGGATCAGTAGAAAGTGTCGAGGTCTAGGATTCATACAAACCGAAGTGTTTCTGAATACGTCCTGGTTAGAAAAGATTTCTTTGTGCTCTTCGTGAACTGCATTATCTCTTCACCTACCGCATACGCTCACTTTCACAACTGACTTTTGAGTTGATTTTCAGCTTCGGTAGTATCATCCTCTTTGCTTGCCACATTTCAGAATTCTTCCACTCGTCGCTCTTTCCGAAAACCTTCCTCCTCTGCGGACGCACAGGCAGCATGCTCGTATTTGCATGGTGTACCGAACCTGACCACAGATCCCTCACCATGTCGACGGGTAGGCCAGCGGAGTCCGGTTTTCCGTATGTGTTGTACAGCAAGTGCACGGTGAATATAAAAAGGCTCACACCTTAGTAACTATCACGCACGACTGTCTTCATTAGATTACAAGGTATTGTTGTGTAATGATGATCACTACCTCACAGGTAATCTTTTCATGCTTCCAAAATTTTCCTTTCGAAATGGACATGAATCCTGCTCCATACAAACACCACCTCTGAGCAGGAACCGGTGCCGATACGGTAGAGACCTTTCTTCCAATAAAATGGCAGACGCACCATCAGCAGTCAAGTTCACTACTCGTACCTTGACTTCTCATCGCCCGTTTCTTGTTATTGGACCCAAAAACAGATACAGTTACGCTCTGGAAAATTGACGTTGAATTGAGTTAGTTTGCCGTCTGTATCCATTTCCGTCGACTGCACACTGATATGCCCAAGTGTATCTTAATGTATCCAAATGTATCGCAACTTGACTCCTACCGTTCCTGTAGCACATCATCGAGAGACCGTGTATACCATTTCAACTGGTGCGCGATTTTTAAACGGATTTTTAAACGGATTTTTAAACGGGTTATGAAAACGGGATACTTTATATTCCTCAATTACAGCGAATGCACGCACGATGACACACACTGTTTTTACATTGTTTGCTACAATCTTCGAAGTCAGCAGTCGTACCCGATGCAATCGAATCACATTAAGGTTACAGGGGACGGTTGATAGTGGAAATTCGGGTAGCTTGGATGTACAACGAGTGCGTCAAACTGTAGAATTGCGCCGAACTCAGCTAGTAAAAATTTTGCATTCCAATGGTCTGATAACCCTACTGTATATGGAACTTCAGCAAAATTTACATTCGTCGTAGCTAACCACACGTGCTGTGAATACCGTCTGAAAACTAGTCGATTGGAACCCACAGATCCGCGGCTTACTCAGCTAGTTGAACAAATACACTGTCCGGACCAGAATGGGTCAGTTAAGGTTGTGTGTAATATAAACCAGAACAGGATCAAATAACCAAAGAGAAGAGGTTACAAAAGCACCCGGTGAACTACGAGGCAGCGACGTCGGGTCAAAACACAGTCTGTTTCGATGTTGTTTGTCTCGACCTGAGACAATATGTGGACTATCCTGCAGTTGGAATAAAAACGGAGTTACATTCGATGTCGCTTGTCACTGCAGTTGTGCATCTTCACAATTAGGACATTTAGAAGAGATATGCAACTATTTCAATATAGACACACTGGCTACTATCCAATGAACTGACACTTATCCATTCAGATCAAAACGTGCGACCGCTTTGTGACGGTACCTATCATGCTTGTAAAATTAATAATACACTGCAACTTTCGTACAACTTGCAATATGACCAAAGTTTCCCTTTCATCGAAAAACGGGTTAGTGACAGTCTAGGTGGACGCAAAAGACGTCCGTTTGGATCAGCTTGGTTTAAAATCATGAGTCGTAAACACCAACCACTCTCAGGAACTAATACATCCCGTTGGTCAGATAGCTAGTGGTCGTTGCTGTTGTATCGAATTTTCCAGTGTATCCCCATAGTTCCTTTTAGGTTGCTGGAAAAATTAAATTCCAGTACTTGCCGATAGAATTTAGCTATTTGAATCACCAACCACGTTTTGTCACAGCACATTCAAGACAGCCACTGCTTTTACAGGGGTCATATTCCATCATGAGTTCTTTTGAAGAAACCGCTGTTTAGCGAAATACACTGATTTGCAAACAACTTTGGTTCTGCAGGAGACTCACCTGGAACCGACATGGACAAGAAAACACGAAATTAAGAACGGAAAACACTCAGCTATGAAGGATTTTCGTTAATTTTAAGTTAACACCGCATTTCATCTTCCCCAATATGGTTTTCATGCCGGCGTGGTGCTACACTTAACGCTGGAAACTGAGAGCTGAAACGTCACCTGACTAGTTCTTCATAGTCCCTTTACTCAGCTTCATCAACCTAGAATTTGTAACGGAATTCTCTTTCTGGACTTGCCAAATCACACAAGTACTGATAAACTTCGTTTTCTCAAGAGACTGGCTCGTTGAGTACACGGAAAAGCCAGTACCACGTTAAGTAAGGTAGGCATAAGTTCTGTACATCATTCAGAAATCGCATAAGTTTGCTCTCATTTCACTCATCAACAAACAACATTCCGAGGAAGAAATATTCACTGCAAGATGCCAGTAACTTTGGATACTGATGTCCGTGCAACAATCAAAGCGGGAATGAAAGAAGTCTCCAACCTATGCAGTTTTCGGTTGATGGTTCACTGACAACCGGCCATCACCAATTAAGAGGTAAGGAAATAAATCACAAAAAAAACAGTTGGGTTCAAATTCATCTCTTTGATGTTTGCTGTTATCTTCGTGCACAAAAGAAAACTACTCTATTCAAGGGCATTAATGGTCTTCAGACCTTGTGTATAAGTTCAACTATCAACCACCAACGCAGGAGAAAAATGCATTTAATTAAGACACAACGTTCCAACCAGCCAAACATTTGGCGGAACTAACGGAATGGTGGCTCATCCACAATGCACTAAAATCGACACCATGGCTGGGGCGTTTGTGTCGTTTGAGGCATCCGGATATATCTATACAACGATTGAGCATCACCCTTCTCACACAGACGACGATGAAGACTAAGACGATTATGATCACGAAATTATAGGACACATTGCTTTGCCCCTAACGGGTTAATGACGTCGTTGTTGCAGTTGTTTTGATTGATCTGATTAACTGTAAGCACCTATCTGTTGGATACCAACTTGTTTTTATCCGTCGTCGAACATTTGCTGCTTCCAGTGAATCTCTTGTGGAAATAGGTTAATACTTCACCTGATTGTGTTGTCCGTTAACGTTTTAAAAACTGTCTCATTTTGAAATGAAGTGATTAAACTAAAACAGATGTGTTGCGGACTTCTTTCGGGTTTTGTTAGGGATGGTATGGACGTTGGGGGACCATCGTAATCTGTGCTTTTTGGTAAACGCTTTCAAAGGGCAACACTGCAACCGTACAAACACTGAGGTTTTAACTGTCCGTTTCGTATATGACTGAAAGCAGTTTCCATTGACTTGCAGATTTTCCTTCTCTTATCAAACTGGTTTCACGTTATCACCACATCTCAAACACTTAATATCCTGTTTTCCAGGACGTGAAAACCTATCCGGCAGTCCGACTTGACGAATGTAAGTTTACTAGACATTTTGATACCAATTTGGTTGAATCAGTGTTATATTAACGGTCACTTAATATGATGTAATTAGAATGAGAGCTCTTACGGATTTGACGACACAGAGCTTGCGTCTGGTGACAGTAGGTGACATTCAAACATTTTCTCCTGGAAAGGGATTACTAGTGAACAATACCGACTTAACAAACGTACTGTTTAAAACAGACCGTGTGTTGCTAAAAAGAACCAAAAACTTGCATTTATACTTCACTCCGAGAGAAATTCGTGAGTTCTGAACCCTTGGATTCGCAGCATTGGATTGGATTCAGCTTGGATTCAGCATTTTGGCCAAAGTTGATTAGTCCATCAAAATACCCCAGGTTCACTTGCAAACATAGGTCGTGACTCTAGTGATGGCACACTGTAGTTCTGTATATTGCTTATAATGTATTACATATCGTAATCAACCGCATTTGGATGATTCGTATTTTATTCCCGCGACGGTTGCAAACGATACTGTATTCTGCTTGATGAATTCACTTAACTCACAAGTTGACATAAACCCAAAAAATAGTCTAAAATTTGCACTAATGTTGAATGAAGTTTTTACAGGTCAATCAAATTCATCTGGAGCTTCCAAACGTTTTATTTTCAATATGGACTATCCTCAAACTAGGACAGTTATTATCTACTCAGCCAAAGCTACAAACGTTCGATTCGAAAATTCATGGTCTCATTTTAAGCTTAAAATGAGGAGACGAAATTCAAAAGCAAACCGACCTCTTTCGCAAATTTAGGACCGTAGTTTTGGTTGAATTACATACATGAAAAGGCACTTGATTCTCACTGACCGCCTGATAATCATCTCATCCTTGATAAACTATCGGTTTCAGGTGGTAGTGTATATTCATGAAAAAAGACCTCATTTTGTTAAATCTCTACAAGCCAACCCCTAGGTTTTCCGACTGTATGAGAGCCGAAAGCTATAGATATCGCCGATATCTCCACGTTGTTCACTGGCCAATGGTTCCTGAGGATGGTCCACAGTACTTCACCCGTAATTTCCGCACATCTTTATTCCGCACTACACTCCACTGAGGTCAAAACGGCTAATTTGGAGACGCTACTAAAAATATTCTGACTGTCAGGGATAATGTATATTTTAAAAGTTAAATCGTATATAATTAGCATGATTTCTAATTAGTCAACCGTGTACAAATGTGTGGTATGCGAGCTATATTTCCCTCTTTTGTATCATGCATTTTCCCTCCGAAATATTACATTAAAACTTTAGCGGCTTGCTGACGTGCTAACTTTTTCATACCTTATCCTATCAGTTTTGCAGCTAAATGACTCTTCTACACCCGAACATCAAAGACAGAAAACATCTGCCTGGTTGGCTACTGAATCTCCCACACGATGGAACCCAAGAAATGGTACGGAACACAGTAGTGCGACCAGCCCAAGTTCGATGGAAGTGACAACGCTGCCACGAATTGCGAAGAATCAGGCTGATGACCCTATATATCGAGCTACAGTTCAGGTGGTCAAGACCGTCCGTGTAGCTAGCCAACAACTGATGTCAGCGACGCCCGAAACTTATGCCCTTTTGGCGAAGGTGAGCCCGAAAACTGAACCCGGTGTTTTGTTTCATCATCGATCAATATTCTATCCCACTATGTTCACTGATCCATGGATGAACTGAACGTTATTGTAGGTTTGACACTTTGAGAATTCCATCAAATTAATTATGTTTTATCTTTCATATTTCGCATATTTTTTCACCAAATGTGACCTAAAATTTCTCTCTAGTTGCAAGTTGATTTCATTCGAATCATTTTTATTTGAATTATACCAATATTCTAATGCATACTTCTGTTCATTTGAAACAACAAGATTATTCATAAAGCTGTGAATGAAAAAATTCGTCGGTAACTTGTTACCAGCTTTGTTCTGCCAGAAAAAATTATCGGCCCCATAATTTTTAATGAGCTTATATCGAACAGAAACATCAAATTCTCGTTAGCACACTGCGATTGTGTTATTGTGCGACATAATGGAAATCTTCGTTCGTACCTTAGATCAGCCAAGGTTGTAACAGGAAGATATTTATCTGAGCCTCGTGACAGCAGCATCCCAGTTTACAACTGAGTAGCATCACTAATGAGCTGCCAGACTGTCTAAGCCTGGGCACAAGCAGTCGGGATGCTGAGGTCTAACTCGAACCATGGACCTTCCTATCCGTAATTTCGGGTCTTAAGCACTTTGCTAAGATTTATAATATCTATTCTCTCAATCCACTTGTTAGCAGTTAAGACTGAAATTCCATTTCTACCTTATGAATGCAACGAACTGCACCTGAGTCATCATCCGAACATCTTGTGCATCTAGTTGTATGAATGCTAATTGTCATTTGAATTACCATTGGCACTGTATGGTCATTCATCTTTAGAGGAAAATAGCTATAGAAAGAGCCAAGAACTGACGTGTGAAGTCGGTGCCAAATAAAGGCGTTTTTCGTCTTAATGCTGTTGAGCAATGAAGCATAAGTACTATTCCCTCAAACAGCTACCATCACAGTGAACCCCCTCATGAACAAGCTGTCTTTGAGACAGGTGATATCCCTTAGTTCCTCTTCAGGAATATCGTTTAAACCTCACATCAGATTCACAGTTCAGTGAGTTGAGTGTAGGTTCCCATAACCCTAGGTAACATTACCTGTTCCGTTTGGTAAGGGTCATCTAGGTGAACAGAATAGCACTGCCACCTAATCCTCTCACGTTTCTCGAGCTATCTGTTCACGGAACCACTACGTACCATTAATGATGACCTTTGTTAATTGTACTGGCTTGAAGAAAAAAGAAGGTTCTCTTAGAGATTGATCTTCTGGTGCTGCTATGAATCATGGAAAGCGGTCTGTAAGTCTGAGTGTCATCTTAGAGTCTTTTTATGCATTTGCTGAGAAGCACAGGAAGTTGTGCTAGCATATACAAGGCATTAGCTAACATATCACTTTGGCAGTCTTCATATGTAACTATTGCACTCATCAGTAACGCTTAAATGAACACAGGTTTCTGTCGTTATCACACAAGAAGATACGAAGAAGACGCAGGTGGAACAACATTATGGGGATGACTGTGCCATCTGCAATGTACAGACATTAGTCCACCGTGGGTTTCATTGAAACATATCAGAGGTTGAAGTCATTCAAAGGAAGTAAAAACCCATGGATAAAGAGGCAACCAGGATACAGTCGTCAAATTAACAATGGAGTATTTTAAATTTCGTATTGCCAACTAAGCCGGATGTTCTAGCAGAGTGACTGTCCTATTAGTGGGTGAAGTCTTACTGGGTTCTGCGCTAGTCCGCTCGAAATGAAATTCAGTAAGTCACTCACCGAATTGATGCGTTATCGAACGCACTTCCCTAAATCATCGGTGAACGAAACTTTTGCAGCTACAACCACTGTACAACAAACACGCGATTATTACCGCTGACAATGATGATGATGAATGCACCTTTCATGTATGCCCAGGACTAATGCAGTCTTGTGTTCGTTCTCAGTTATACGTTAACTTTCGAACGTCTGGGCTTACCTTTTTGGAGGATGGCGACATGCTGACAGTCTTGTGCATCTAGTTGTATGAATGCTAATTGTCATTTGAATTACCATTGGCACTGTATGGTCATTCATCTTTAGAGGAAAATAGTTATAGAAAGAGCCAAGAAGTGACGTGTGAAGTCGGTGCCAAATAAAGGCGTTTTTCGTCTTAATGCTGTTGAGCAATGAAGCATAAGTACTATTCCCTCAAACAGCTACCATCACAGTGAACCCCCTCATGAACAAGCTGTCTTTGAGACAGGTGATATCCCTTAGTTCCTCTTCAGGAATATCGTTTAAACCTCACATCAGATTCACAGTTCAGTGAGTTGAGTGTAGGTTCCCATAACCCTAGGTAACATTACCTGTTCCGTTTGGTAAGGGTCATCTAGGTGAACAGAATAGCACTGCCACCTAATCCTCTCACGTTTCTCGAGCTATCTGTTCACGGAACCACTACGTACCATTAATGATGACCTTTGTTACTTGTACTGGCTTGAAGGAACAAGAAGGTTCACTTAGAGATTGATTTTCTGGTGCTGCTATGAATCATGGAAAGCGGTCTGTAAGTCTGAGTGTCATCTTAGAGTCTTTTTATGCATTTGCTGAGAAGCACAGGAAGTTGTGCTAGCATATACAAGGCATTAGCTAACATATCACTTTGGCAGTCTTCATATGTAACTATTGCACTCATCAGTAACGCTTAAATGAACACAGGTTTCTGTCGTTATCACACAAGAAGATACGAAGAAGACGCAGGTGGAACAACATTATGGGGATGACTGTGCCATCTGCAATGTACAGACATTAGTCCACCGTGGGTTTCATTGAAACATATCAGAGGTTGAAGTCATTCAAAGGAAGTAAAAACCCATGGATAAAGAGGCAACCAGGATACAGTCGTCAAATTAACAATGGAGTATTTTAAATTTCGTATTGCCAACTAAGCCGGATGTTCTAGCAGAGTGACTGTCCTATTAGTGGGTGAAGTCTTACTGGGTTCTGCGCTAGTCCGCTCGAAATGAAATTCAGTAAGTCACTCACCGAATTGATGCGTTATCGAACGCACTTCCCTAAATCATCGGTGAACGAAACTTTTGCAGCTACAACCACTGTACAACAAACACGCGATTATTACCGCTGACAATGATGATGATGAATGCACCTTTCATGTATGCCCAGGACTAATGCAGTCTTGTGTTCGTTCTCAGTTATACGTTAACTTTCGAACGTCTGGGCTTACCTTTTTGGAGGATGGCGACATGCTGACAGTTCCAGTGACGACCCCAGTGGAGTATATTTAACTGAAGGCTGTTCAAGGTGCTTGTTCCTCACCTCAAGTCTCACAGGGCGTTTTTCAAATCACTCAATATCCTATTTTCCTTCTCTTTTTTATTAAGGCTTTTTCCATGTTTGCGTGTCATTTAGGTACTAGCATTTATTACTGTGCACTGTAACTTGTAATGGCACTGGTGATAATAACGATGGTAAGATATAGATTATTCTAATTTAAGTCCCCCCAAAAAAAAACAATAGTACGTCAGTGCTCTTGAATATCGGTACATTGTGAAACGCCACATTGTGTGGTACGTAGCATATGTCGGTGACACAACGTACAGTGTAACACAGCTATTTGTTGTTGAGTGTACAAAATTTTCAGCCGGAACATGGCGATTGGTGAACTCTGCTCAGAGATCAAGTTTGATGCAGCGCCAGTGCATTAATGTGCTCTTCTTTCTTTTTGTCAATTTCTAGAGCATCGGTGCTGCTGTCAAAGATCTTCTCACTGCCGTTCACACTCACTTCAGTTCTGAATCCACCATCAATGAAGTAAGTGATATCATTCATCCGAGAGAAGTTGGAATGTATGTAATTACTCTTACGTTCCGAAACTGTGTTAGTTAGACCCGACCTCTAATTCTATTTAGAGCTGCTCGATTACTGATCTCGGATTCATTCTGATGATCGTGCAATGGTTGATATATTTGCGAGTCCGATTTTCTTACTCTAAGTCAACCAATGGAGATAAAAAGGGGGAATTCTACGGCTGATGCATTCCATGAATGATTCCGACCAGTCAATGAGGGCTGGCTCAGTGAATTGGAGGGTCAGGCCAACCTTACTTAAGTCTGACGTCGTGGTTGATCAGCTGCAAGGACCCCATGCATATCAACACAAGTTTACTTTTCTGTGGTATGTATGGCCTACTCACCCAACCATTAGTCAACATTATTTGCGAAGTCCATTCGGGCCTTTTGGTTTTTTGTTCCTCTTTGAATACCATAACAAATTATGAATAAAATGGCGAAAATAAAGCAAACAGCAGTGTTGATCGTTACCTTCATTTAAAAAGAAATGCACGCGTGATTGGCACAGAGTTAACATCGACGACAAAACTGTCTGTGATGGCAATGGAGCACTTAAGTTCGGACGATGCGGACAGAATCTACAACTTATCTATCTGTGCCCGTGATTCGCCACTATGGTTTAGGCTGAAAGCTATCACTCAGTGGATGTTCGCCTTGAATCAGCTCTTTCTTAATTATGTATTCTCATATTTATTTGGTTTCAATTACACTCTTTAGCAATTTGGTTATCATCGTATTTCACATGGGTTTCTATTCACATTACAGATCTTTTTGGCCGAACGTCAGGTTAACGCCTCCATGTTCCACTTGATCTCCACAATCAAGGATGCCACACTTGCCACAAACCGAGGACCCCTACTGGAAGAATTCCGTCGGCATCTAATGACACTATGCTATGCGGTCGCTAATGATGCTCATTCGCTGTACAGTGCTGTTCATGATTGCCGATTACGAGATTCTGATGGAAGAAAATGCCAAACCTGAGCCGACTACTACTTCCCTACAATCGTGAACTGTACAATGTTGTATAGACTTCTGTCCAGACTATTACACTGTCACAACACCCTATCCTCATTTCCACCAAAGCGATTCCTTTTACACTATCCTTGGAAAACATGTGCACTGTGATAAACCAGATTCGGGGCTCTTGACGAAACAAAAGGGGCAAATTTTGGACTTAGTATCAGTGGTGGGTGATGGTGTACCGACAGGAGATTTCCAGTAATGAAGAACCTTTGACCACTCAAAACCGCAGAACGTCTAGGAAATGTTTTAATTTAATTGAACTGCCATGACACAATCTGATGCTTTCGGGTAGCCCTTGTTTTAACTTTACTGTAAAGCACAGATGCAATTTGTTTTATAATGTAACCTCCTTAAAGTGTGAGAGCAAGTAAAATTGGACGGATATTACGATAGCTTTCGTGCAATGCTGTCGCCCCCCTCCCCAAAGATAGGTAGAGCGTAAAACTGTCCAGCTGTTTCGAAAGCGGGGAATACACCTAAGACAAACATGGCCCGGTCACTTTAGCTAAAGTTTCCCCAAATATTTTATCCTATGATGTAACCCACAGTCATCGGTAGTTAAATAGGGGTATCAAAACAAAACGTCGAGACCTTGGAAGAAGACTGAATACCAATCACCGCTGCTGAACCGATGGATGAGCCACTTTAGAGTAAAACTCCTAAAATGTCAACATTAGATACACTTATCATTCAGCTCAAAAATAATACGTTCGAATATAGGAATAGTGCAATTTGAGTTACTTCCTTTACTAAGTTACCTTACTCTCACACATCCCTAGCTTAAGGCTAAACCGAGCTATGTCAGGCCTACGTCTCGTTCAGGCGACTTCGAATCACTACATGAGATTGCTTTGGAAACTCCACCTTTATTCAAGTCTCACTGGGCCATCTGGGCTAAGTGTAATATGGTCTGGTCATGACAGCGGCTGGTTCGGATAAGGCAGTGATACAATCACTTTTTCACTCCAAAACTCCATGGTTGATGGATCCGGACCGTCAAAGGGAGGGAGGTGATACAGTTGGCCACAGTACGTCGTGCGCCGACACCACACGTGCCGCTGTTACTCCGGAGATAATCACCTACTGCTGCGCCTTAGTAGGAAGCAAACATCACTGTGCTGGCATTTGTTTTGTTGCAGCGTAGAAGCAGTCTTTTGGACTCTGCAACTTTTCACTGAGGCAAGTCCAGTGTCAAGCTGAGTGAACATATCAACAGCCACCTGATACATTGGACGTTGAGTGTACATTCTGACCGTTGAATCGCACACCAGACTCAGTATGACGGACAATTTGTGTCTGATGTGCGAGTCTTCGCTGAAGAGCATTCAGCGTTGTTTGTACTTTCCTCGGTTTTTGGTCTTTACGCGCGTGTTTCCATGCCGAACATTCTTATGTACATTGGGATTCATCTTGTCTGACTGGAACTGTTAGTGGTATTGTTTTCCTGTAACTTTTCCACCTTCACCGCCTGCATTTACTTTTTATGCCTGTGACCATGCTCTTCAAAAATAAACGGTACTTAATGGTATTCATTGAGGGGCGAAATGGCTCAGCTGTTAGAGCACGAATTTACTGACCAGAAAGTCCTTGGTTTGAACCAACCTGTGCCTCTCGATTCCCCCTGTCTAAGCTCGGGTGGCCCGGTAGTATCTTAATCCTCGTGCTTCATTTGGGTGACATGGCATCTAGGCACCGAAAGGGTGTTACCGCTGAGAAATTTTTTAGTATTCATCGTTCTTCTTTTGGCACGTTCCGACAGTATTTCCAGCTGATCTATTTCGCAAACGTCGTAGAATTGCTAAGCCTGCCAAACACATTGATATTCATTGGAAAACTTAATCCAAAAAATGGACAAGCCATTAGAACTTGTATAATGTTCAGTGATTTTCTTGAAGGTTTGCTGCAAGATATAATTAGTGGTGCTTTTGGTTAGGAAGTCCCGTCTTCCTCTGAGTGGTATTTTCGTGAGATACGTGGAGAAGAAATTCATGGAGGTTTAGTGTTTTGGATCGATATATCTTTTGAATCCAAAAGAAATCAACTCTTATTGAAATTTCGGGAGAAGTGTTCTCAGGAAGAGGAACGTTCGGACCAGTGTGATTTGCTGACTAAAGCAACCTCAAAATGAATGCCAAGCTTAACATTCAGAAGTTTGCAGGGTGATCCAATAAATCAGCTGATCTCGACTGACTGTAAGGCCTTATAAAAAACATGTCGATCGCTTCCTTATATCAACGTGGACAACCAAAACTGCAAACTGCAGGTTGACAAAATCCAGGCCCTTTTTTGCTGAAGTCACAGTCTAATTTCTTGTATTTTCGTGCAATTCGCATCATAAGGCATATGGCATCAGTTATCGAACAAGTGTTGTGAGCTGAGCACACTCAAGCAGCGTCAAAACATGTTGGATCGATGCGAGGTGGCGGAGACCAAGTTAGTGAATATATATGCTCAACTCGTAGTGTTCAGTGCTGCAAACGAACAAAGCACCGCTGTTTTGAATGGGTGATCAAGTGAAGTGTGATGGTTTGTATTGGTTCACCCTATAAGCGCACAGTTGGCGGAAGCGAAAAACGGGTTGAATTACATCTTGCTGAAGATTGTGATGATGAATAGATAAGGGACAAAATGAACGGGCATGTTTTATGCCCAAAATGACTAGGATCAGGCTCATACGTTTAGCTGTTAGTTCATAAAACAACACCAACGGAATCCGATGCGCAATAGATAACGTTACATGAAGCTGGTTCCGAATTTCGTGTTCACCTAACTGAACATCCTCTGCCTGATGTAAAACAGCAGGATCAGAATAAACTTTGACAATACGCTCAAGTGGCAGTCGATATGTTCAAGTCGAGGAAGAATAGCTGATATTTAGTGACCCATAATGCACGCTGAGTGAAGCCTTACAATGCTTACCATTATAGCTGGTTGATGCTACCTGTTAACCAGTTTGGTGTGTACAACGGCACATCAAGAACCGTTGTGGGCTTAACACTCACAAATATTTCGATCGCTCAGGCTTGGAGTTTGAATGTCTCTATGCGATGTATACATAAGACGTCGTAAAATGAAATAAAATATAGACCAAGTAAATTTAAGTTATACGCGAAAAATAGAGATAACCCGGTAACCCAAATTAAGGACATGAAATGGCAGGCAATATAGGGGGCTAGTAGGTTTGGACTGTTACTTTTCCGGAATACATCGAGGCTTCTTTCTCACCCTCTGTTTCATCCTCGGTGGAAATCATCAGCAGTGCGCACGAAAACCAGCGAGTTTCGTATAGGTGACCTTTCGATCAGTGGCTAAGCACTTAACCAATCGGCCGCGAGCGCATGAAAAACAGTCTAGCCCATCCTTCAATCAGGTAGTCACCTACTGACCAGCTCTTTGACTGATGACTTCTCATGTGGAAGTTTCACGCATCTTGATAAATTGCTTTCCCTCTGAGTCACTTCTAGATTGACGAAAGTATACTGGGAATTGGAAATTTTTCTAACTGAGAGCTAACCATACTGCTCTTTAGCTACTCGTGGCCGAACGGTTGAGGCTTCAAATTCTGACCTGAAGAAAGCGGGTTCGAAACTCTGAGTTTCATGATATGTTCCATTTTCGGCTAGGTAGGCTACATTTACCATTCGGTATGTAACTTGCTACTATATCGCAAAGATTCAGTGAAGCAACTCCTACGATCACTTTCAGTACTTTCTGAACAGCATGATCATGTCCATAAAAAGTAAACAACATCCATGAGATGCTTGGACGGAGGATTCCAGAAGAAAAATGCTATCAATAGTTCGCTCAGCTGCTACGGATAACATCAGTGTGATGTTCGCGTTATTTTCCGCGACCAAATGTACGTTGTGTACACTGGCGACCAAGCCTATTTGGGCCTCTGTACGTGCGACATGGATTAAATAGTATGTGTGTTCATGTAAGACACGATTATTTTTAGCTCGCTGGGGTCTGCTCCCCACACGGCTTCAGTCTACTCATACCGTCAATCAACTCTAGCTAGAATAGCACGGTATTCTCCGATTGTACAACACGATACAATCGCACAGAATACGTAGTTGTTTCGGTCGTTACTTTTCCTGTTTCTTACAGCACGCATGAAATTCAGAACCTGCGAACCGAACAGACTGTCATGTAGTGATCGAGTTTCTCTAGGATCATACATATTTTTCAGAGTTGTATACGTAGCTGTCAGTTTCTGCTTCAAAGTCGTATACACTCATTGCGCGCGCTTTTTCAGCAGAAAACTACTTAAGTTTTTTTCTTCTTCATGGTGATCGACATAACTCATCACGCCTTGCTTCTGTCCCGCCGTTTAGTTCGCATGAATAATCTTGTCTTCTCTGGTCTTCTTTTCTTTCTATTCCCGTCACCCATTGTTCACCAAATGGAATACGGTCGCGTTGTTAGACAACCAAACACAACATTTCGAGAAATACACTCATTTCCAAATCAATTTGGTTTTCACGGGTGACTCAGTTGAATCTCTCGTTTATGATGTCCTCCTTGTGAGTAGTTTCCTTTATGAAAATATACTGCGGTATATCGAATATCGTACCAACTGATTCATGAGGGGGCCTGTGTGCAGCACATTCAGTTGGGGGACATCATAAACGAGAGATTCAGTTGGGTCTCCCGTCAAAACCAAATTGATTCGCAAATGAGTGTATTTCTCGAAAACAGTCCAATTTGGGTTCAAGTAGATCATAAGGTTGACGGAAACTCGGGGACTGCGCCTACCTGATGGGCCCCAAGAAAGGCGAAACCCGGTCGTGGCTGTCGAAGTGTTTTCAGCAACCTTGTGAGTGGTTTCCTTTAGCTGCTTGTCGAACAGCAAGTCTTCAGGCACTAATAGCAACACTGATCAAAGAAGTGTTGGAAGCTACTCTTTATATCGTTCTAGGTCAAATACTGCAATAGATGATCAAGTTTTGGCATTAATCCTACTTCTCTTTTCAGAATCGTTTCTTGAGATGGGGACAGCTGTAGTCCCTCAGCGTCTAAAGAATCGATTGACCCCATATGGGCTGTATGATACCAATCGAAACGGGAAACCTGCCAAACACTGTCACACTGATAATACACCAGCTGGACAAACTCTTCTCATCGGGGATACATGACTGCCGACAACAGCAATAGAGTGTTAGAGAAATTGAAGCAATTTACAAATGGATCACCTATAAGACTGTAAGCCAATTTGGTTTTGCGAGAGACTCATCTGGAACCAAGCCGAATATCTCGTTTATGATGTCTTCGAGTTCTCCATGACCTTTGAGAACTTTTGAATGCAATCTCATATATCTACCTATCTCATACATCACTGGATGTATTCATATTAACTGGCGTTGAAAGCCCGTCATTTCGGTAGAAACTCAACCATAAAAACACTTTTAAAATGTCGTATCATACTAAGCGCGTGACCGGCGTGCTTGGTGAACTCCCTGGTTAAGCCTCGGGCAAATAAAGTTTAAAGGTTAAACCCACAGAAGAACAATTCTACTCCTACAATATAGCGTGGTATCCCAGAAGGAGATGTTTACCTGAATAGTCATAGAGAAAGCAACATCGTTCATGGTCCGGTCCCATCAGTCATACCACGTAAACGTGATCCGATGCAGTAGATACCAATACATATGGAATTTATTTCCAACCACAACCACACGCTTGTCAAGAGCAAACAAAGATCGTATCTCGACAATCGAGGAAATTAGCTTGGAAGT
This sequence comes from Opisthorchis viverrini, assembly GCF_000715545.1. Taxonomy (NCBI): domain Eukaryota; kingdom Metazoa; phylum Platyhelminthes; class Trematoda; order Opisthorchiida; family Opisthorchiidae; genus Opisthorchis; species Opisthorchis viverrini. The sequence continues at coordinate 1,130,958 of NW_008751762.1, read as the reverse complement.
GCTTGAGAAGGTGTGGAAAAAATTCGCAACTCAACAAGCCTGGTTGGATGATTCTTACATCTAACCCTCAAAAATCGACTGCAGCATCAGCTTTAGGTTCGAAATATTTGTTGTTAACAATGATTTGCTGCTTTTCAGAACATTTACCAACATTGTGACAGTAAGTTGTTTCCTAATAAATCTTTTACCAGTGGGACCAAAAGCGACCACAAAGTTCTGTTTCTTTCGAAAGCTTAAATAAAATGAATGACAAGAACTATGAAGACAGGGTAATTCATCTGTCATAGTTCGCGTTCTAGACATTTCTTACTAGTATGCCCCATGCAGCAAGGCCTGAGAGTAACTGTTGGTAGGTATGTAGCAACCGTTGTTCGTAGTGTTCAAAACAACGCCAGGTCAAATTGATCTCGAAACCAAGTTTGAACAACCTCTGTGGAAAGGCAATATAGACCTCATCCGAAGGAAAACAAGGAAAATACGACCAAGTTAACGAGGGTAACCATGGTAGAAGCATGTGCATTAGTCTCAGCCGGAGTTCGAAATTCAGGTACACGCAGAATGGAGCCAGAATAAAATAGGTCATCATGGTGTCGCGTATAGAGATATCTAAGGGTTCATGAATGCCGACTTCGAAGTGAATTATGCTCTTTGATGCAGGCGCGAAAGTTTCCACGATTGAAGCCAGCAACAAAAATAGTAACACAAACAATAATGAAATGAAACCGGCTAATGCGGAGCACTCTTCGAAGCGTCCGTCATATATTGGTGACCATGCAATTTTCGAATCGCTTACTGGATAAGGTAGCAACGGCGAACCGTTCAGTGAATTCCGACCCAAAATCTGGTCCATAAGCAGTTTGATATTTCCTATTAGCCGTTCCGTTGATCTAGACTGGGCCTCCAGTAATACAATCTGGTGAGGAAGACCAAATCTTTTATAATGGATCCATTTCCGTTTGTTGCGGATAGAGGATTGGTAACGCAGACAGAGAGAACGTAGCAATGCCCTGTAGAGTTCCCGCGCAAAGCACGGTTGACAGTAGAAATCGTGTGGCAAACTAACTAATTGCCGTAAAGTACATAATCCAGGATGCAGTGATGAGTCTCTGTTGATGCAGCACAAGGTGTGTGTTTGAACGTATTCCTGTAACATCTGGTGCAATGAAGGAAGTTCGTCGGGTACACCAAAAAGCAGTCTTCGTCTAGGAGCTCGGAACAGCCAGCTACGTAACAGATGTAGGCGACAGACATTTAACCAATGGCGGATAGTCCAGCCGACCAGGTAGATTTGAAGGCCATGTGTTCCATACTGATCCATTAGCATACGCATCAATTCAACAAGGCTAGTGTACGTGGTTGCCAAATATGGTTTGAAAAACTCATCAGCTCCTGTATTCAGCATACGTAAATCGAATATTGCGGTATCGACCTCCTGTCCCATTAATGCCAACTGCTCGTGAAGCCAGGCTGACAAAGATTGGTTGGTTCTTACATGAAACTTCACAACGTGGTCACGAAGAATTAAATTGCGATATCGCCTGTGCCTGTACCATTGATCAGTTTCGATATACTTACTGGCTGCACTTGAATTCTGGCTACCGTCATTCACTTCCTTACTGCTGCGAGATTCTTCTTCATCAGATTCTCGAATCGCTCGATCTCGTGAGCCTTTAGCGCTGCCATTTGGTCTGGACGTAAAACGACGCGAACCCTTCAGTACTGTAGGCAGCCAAAAGAAGTTAGTTGCATTATCAATGGGCATGTTTCAGCGTCCGACTGACTACACACCTGACGTTCAAGGAGCACAATGCTAAAACGGGACATATCGTTTCGAATAAGCAGCTTCATCCCGGAGAGCGATTATAATAAGGACCAGTTATTCCAAGAATACACATAGAATGATTTAAGTTGATCGTAGTCAAGGAGGATTTCAGTAATATGGAGCAGTCTTGGAAGATATAAAAGGGCGTTCTTAGATTTGGTCTCATCCGTTTGTAAAAATGGATCTGAATGTGTTATGGTTTTCAACGTAATTCTATATGATCTGCGAACTTTCTGAGCGAAATCGAGCTGATAGGTATTCTAGCTCACTGAATAAATCTTGGTGACGATGAAAATTTGGTCACTTTCGGTGTCGTTTCGTTCTTCTGCAGAAAGATAAGACGCTAAATATCCGTATTCCCTGTCTGTACGTGGGATTCTATGAGGTCTGGATATGTTTACAACCTACATTCACACTCAACAGTCACATTTACAAACGAACTGGTGGCGTTGCCATGAGTTCATTGGTTTTTCTTCTTACTGCCAACCTATTCTTAGCGTGCCTTGGATCACAGCAATTGATCAATTGTGAAAATCTCCCGAGAGTTTGGCTAATGCATGTCGATGACACACTTGTTGTCATAAGGGCATGTTATGTGCTATGTGTGTTATATGTTATATTTTTATCATATTACAACACCTTGGGTAAATCCATTCACTTCACTGTGCAGTTCGGAACACTTCCGTGATTTCAAGGTCTCTTGGAACCGTGATCCCTTTGAAACTACAGTTTGCCACAAGCCATCCGAATCAGATCTCTACTCAAAAATTAACTCTGTCCACTTCCTGAGCACAAAGCGAGCGATAAGTCATACAATTGCTCATTGAACGAATAAGACATGTAGTCAACTAGCTTTTTACAAAAACAAGGCTACCCACATTAAACAATGAATACCCAATGGATTTTATCGAACATAAGCTTCAGCCATCCAATCCAGATAAAGCGGCTAAACTCGCAGCTAAACAAGTTGACACTTTGTGGATTCCACACCTGAAACACACTTCCGAAAGTACTTGTTGCGTACACTGCAGCTTCATAATCGGACCACCTTACAAGTAAACAACAGACCACAGAGATAGCTGGATCAAAAGAAAGACCCGCTTCTGCCCGATAATCGTACCACTTGTGTCTACAAGATCGATTGTACTAACTTTTACTATGTTTACTTTAGTCACCCACTGCCAGTACAGTCTTCAGCTGTACTTGTTGTACAATACTTATAACCGACACATCTTTGTTCATCAATAGCTGAGGGAGATAGGGGAAATGGCAACAAATTAAAGGCGGTATGCAGTATAAAATATGCCTGGAGTGCAAGCTGGGGGATCAGAAGGGTAGTCTATGAACTGAAGATGAAAACTTAGATAAATGTGCTCCTGGGGCTACTGGGACTGTCTCACAGTGTCCCTAACGATTATTGTGTATCCTCCCTGGTTTTCCATCCAGCGAGACGGCAACAACCAGAACTATTGAGTTTGCTGGTAATGACTTTCAAACTTTGCTACCAGGTCAATGTTTGACCCCATCTCTGGTTCATTATCACCCCACCGCTCAGTTGTTCTGAAGAAATTAGTCGACCAGTATACAGATAACATAACCAAGCCAGCGCAACTTTTGGAATATGAATAGTTCCCCTATTGTGGGCGAGTTACTTCTTTCGAAAACCATTCAACGTACTTTAGCATTACTGGTCCGATGTTCCCACCTGAAATGTGTAATGTTCTGGAGGCAGTTATGGTCAGATACTGAAAAGTTTTAATACCCTCAGCACGCAGCAGTTAGCTTCCTGACCCATTAAAACATTACGTAGAGCACCACAGCACTGTAAACTTGACTCCTGACAGATATGCTGATCACACGTTTGTGCTGCAGGCGATCGGGTTGTAAAATGCCCCTCTGGCCTTCCCAATCGGATGGAAACGTCGTCCTTACCTAGAGCACTAGGATTGATACAGCTGCCGAGGTAAGCAAATTTGTCTACTACCCTAATCGGTTCATCTACAGGCATGAGGTTCGAGGTGGAGTCCACCCGGTTTTGTAGTAGCATTCTATATTTTACAGGTGTGTGTACGCCAAATAGTGAGGCAGACTTACTTAGGTTGTTTAACATGGTCTGCAGTACGACAGCGTCAGATCAAAAAGAGAGCCTTGTCTTCTGTATACCCGATATCTGTCGGTCTTGGGGCGATTCGACTCCGCAGATATTAGCTGAGGACCATCGGGTGTGCTTTTCTAACACACATATCCTGCAGGAAAGTCTATATGTGCTGTGCTAAACCATTTGCTATTCTCATGAGACCCTCGTGCGTCATCAGGCCTCACAATATTGAGTCCCCTGCCAATTAGTCAGGACTATTTCATCGAAAATAGCAACTAAAGCAAGGCTAATAATATATGAAGGTTGCAGATTAGTGCAAAGCACACGCGCGCGTGCGATCGGTTGGACATGTGGTATTCACAGTGCAGATGACAGTATGTTGATCACACCCCGTCTGACCGGATTGGTGATGTCTTAGTCTCAGTCAGTTGTTGTTTGAGAAAGACCGCCATCATCATCATCATTGTCAGCCGTAAGAAACGCGTACTCGTCATACAGTGGTTGCAGCTGCCGCAGTTTCGTTCACCGATATTTTGGGGGTATAGGTACAGTGGGCTGTCAAGTGGGGGGGTTAGAAAAGGAGCTATGCATTGAAGGCAATAGCTTGCATGCACGAGCACCATTGAGGGCGCGACTGGGCCATATCTGACAATGTTTCTAGCCATTGATGTGGCCCGTCTCGGGGTCCCCATCCAGGAAGATGGCAGTGACCAGCGCAGCTGAGTTTGCTGGTAATGGCTTTCACACTTCGAAAACTTAGATAAATGTGCTCCTGGGGCTACTGGGACTGTCTCACAGTGTCCCTAACGATTGTTGTGTATCCTCCCTGGTTTTCCATCCAGCGAGACGGCAACAACCAGAACTATTGAGTTTGCTGGTAATGACTTTCAAACTTTGCTACCAGGTCGATGTTTGACCCCATCTCTGGTTCATTATCACCCCACCGCTCAGTTGTTATGAAGAAATTAGTCGACCAGTATACAGATAACATAACCAAGCCAGCGCAACTTTTGGAATATGAATAGTTCCCCTATTGTGGGCGAGTTACTTCTTTCGAAAACCATTCAACGTACTTTAGCATTACTGGTCCGATGTTCCCACCTGAATTGTGTAATGTTCTGGAGGCAGGGATGGTCAGATACTGAAAAGTTTTAATACCCTCAGCACGCAGCAGTTAGCTTCCTGACCCATTAAAACATTACGTAGAGCACCACAGCACTGTAAACTTGACTCCTGACAGATATGCTGATCACACGTTTGTGCTGCAGGCGATCGGGTTGTAAAATGCCCCTCTGGCCTTCCCAATCGGATGGAAACGTCGTCCTTACCTAGAGCACTAGGATTGATACAGCTGCCGAGGTAAGCAAATTTGTCTACTACCCTAATCGGTTCATCTACAGGCATGAGGTTCGAGGTGGAGTCCACCCGGTTTTGTAGTAGCATTCTATATTTTACAGGTGTGTGTACGCCAAATAGTGAGGCAGACTTACTTAGGTTGTTTAACATGGTCTGCAGTACGACAGCGTCAGATCAAAAAGAGAGCCTTGTCTTCTGTATACCCGATATCTGTCGGTCTTGGGGCGATTCGACTCCGCAGATATTAGCTGAGGACCATCGGGTGTGCTTTTCTAACACACATATCCTGCAGGAAAGTCTATATGTGCTGTGCTAAACCATTTGCTATTCTCATGAGGCCCTCGTGCGTCATCAGGCCTCACAATATTGAGCCCCCTGCCAACTAGTCAGGACTATTTCATCAAAAATAGCAACTAAAGCAAGGCTAATAATATATGAAGGTTGCAGATTAGTGCAAAGCACACGCGCGCGTGCGATCGGTTGGACATGTGATATTCACAGTGCAGATGACAGTATGTTGATCACACCCCGTCTGACCGGATTGGTGATGTCTTAGTCTCAGTCAGTTGTTGTTTGAGAAAGACCGCCATCATGTGATATTCTGCAGATGACAGTATGTTGATCACACCCCGTCTGACCGGATTGGTGATGTCTTAGTCTCAGTCAGTTGTTGTTTGAGAAAGAAAGACATCATCATCATCATTGTCAGCCGTAAGAAACGCGTACTCGTCATACAGTGGTTGCAGCTGCCGCAGTTTCGTTCACCGATATTTTGGGGGTATAGGTACAGTGGGCTGTCAAGTGGGGGGGTTAGAAAAGGAGCTATGCATTGAAGGCAATAGCTTGCATGCACGAGCACCATTGAGGGCGCGACTGGGCCATATCTGACAATGTTTCTAGCCATTGATGTGGCCCGTCTCGGGGTCCCCATCCAGGAAGATGGCAGTGACCAGCGCAGCTGAGTTTGCTGGTAATGGCTTTCACACTTCG
>NW_008751762.1:1115320-1121930 GCF_000715545.1 Opisthorchis viverrini | reverse complement strand
AAATGATACTTCCCGGTTGCCCAGGCCGAGGAAGGGGGTTTGGTTGAGGTACCCCACCTTGAGCCTTTGACTCAAAAGTCTGACCCACAAGGCAGTTGGATGACGTAGAGTTTTGTTCGGGGACCCTGACCCTAGCCTCTGACTCAAAAGTCTGACCCACGAGGCAGTGGGAGAATGTAGGCTTTTCTTTGGGGCCGACCTTTTCTAACCCTTCCTTCCTCGGGGGAAGGCAGCATCGCTGCTTCCATAAATATGGACATGCTGGTCACCTGGGGGAAACACCTTACTGCCTCCACACTTCTGTCGCAGAGAACAGTACGACTTTACCCCCAGACCGCCTCGTAGCACGATTGCTCGTAGTGTGGGGTCTCGCTGCTCTTGGTTTGGCTGCTCCCCTTTGGCCTTCCTGGCATGGTTTTACCTTGTGGAACAAAGTTCCAGCCAGTGAAGCCCGCGGGATCATTGCAGCACCCAAGCCCGACCACCACGTCAAGGCGGCAGCTTTAAGTCGTGGGAAAGACCGCCTTCGGTGGTCGAAGCGGGTGTTGACACCAACCCCGGTATAATCGCATCAGTTTCATTGAGGTTGCGTTAAATGATACCAAGCTGAAACCTGACTTTTTTCAACCCCGCCAAAAATAACATCCTTTCTTGTATTTTAAACGACCCCTTAAATTACTCTTACAAAGACCTAAAAAGCTGAAATGAGCTTCATTTGAATGCATCACATATACTTCAAAATAATCCGAAAATTTGCTCTGGATCAGAAGACAAGTTCGAAAAAATTCCGTATTACGACCAGAAGAAAAAGCCCTGTCGCCGTTTGCTGGAAACTATACCACCCAAATTCTATACAACGAAATCATGGTGACTAATCCGACTAATTCTAGAAAGTCCGAGAGTCCTACCCACAACCGTGTGGGCTTAGAAACAGGAGACTTAGAAGGATTAAAAACGCTTTATTTTCAGTGAATACTAAATTACGGTGTGTCAATAAAGGTACTCTCGAGGCGTCATATTATTGACACAAATCTGAGTAGTTCGACCACATTATGATCCACAGAAACATTTCATATCTCCACCAGTTATGATTGATAATGAGGAATGTTTGGTGAAAGACTTGTCGTCGGAAATGTTCACTCACCAAATTCTTTATAAACTACGCAATCAAAAATGCACTGTCAATATATACTCAAAACTATGTATGTCTACGTTGCGTGTTGGCGCGGCTAAATTGCCAGTGTATCTTGCTTGTTTCAGAATGAACAACTGGTTGAAGTTTGGTAGTGTTGACGTCGATAGGAAGATACGCCACACTAGGCTATTGTGCCCAGGCTGGGTTGTACGATGAATGAATACACAGGGAATTAACCTGTCCGACGTTTGTTTCTTGACACAGACTACCCTCGCTGGTCGAAACGTCGAACAGTTTAATTTATTATATCAGCTTTGTAGTCACCGGCATTTTCACTGTGAACCAATAATCCACAGAGTTCCATCCCAGATACTGTGATGAACCCCATCAGGTCTTGTTTAAGGATGGTACAAAGTGGCTTAGCAACCTTCCAAAATTTAGAATCTGAATGCCAGACTATATTTTCTGATGTACTCTTCAAACGGATCAAGAACACCTCATTGAGTGAATAAACCTCATGTCTGATATATGTCACCTAGCAAACCGTTTCCTCATCCACCTACGATACAGAGTATTTGAAGCAAATTCTAAGAAAAGAAAAGAAAACTCTCCAAGAAATGTACCTCCGATTATTAGTTTGTCAGATGATTGAGTCAAAACGAAGCTTAATTCGTCGACAAAATGTAGTCGGCTTTCGAATACAACAACGACATCGCTACTGGTGATACGGACAATCGAAATGCTTAACTCATACATCACCTAGTTAGATCGATCATCGCTCGGTTTTACCTGCTGCATATACCGGTGGATGGAGGAAAACCCTTGGCTGCAAAGTTTTTATCAGCAAACACCAACTAAGCAGTCACAAATCTATTGGACAGGAAAGTAAATGTCTCATATAATTTTTAAAAACTGAGCATTCTTACGCGTCTTCTTGAACTTCCATGGATATTCATTGATTATCACACAATTGTCAACAAACACTGAAAAGCAGTTCCATAAGTTCCGTGGTAAACTTCACCTTCCGTTAGACGCGCGGCAGAGCTTCTGCACGACTACAAGTACTCTCATGTATTCTCAGTAGTATATGCTGCTACACCAGTAGAACGACCTAGTCTTTTCCATCTGATTTAAAGCGCAGGGGATCAACTAACTGCCGCAGTTGTTGGAAGAACGTTTGAACAAGTGGCCAGGAGATAGCGGATGTTCCCATAATCTCCCATTGTTGTATCTTTTTCTTGCTCTTGATGGGTGCCACTAGGTTGACATTCAGTCAAATGTACTAGAACTTTGCATTTCAAAGATATCACATCCTACCTCACCAAGGCCGGGAGGGACCAACCACAAATTCCAGCCCTTCACACAACTTTGGTTCGTATCCCCGAATCATCACTACTTGGGTCCGGCGACTGTTTATTTTTCGACCGCTCTGAGCTATTGCCCAAGTCCTTTGTGGGTGTTGTAGTTCATCTGGTGACCGAGAGTGAAATAGCTAGGATGACCAAGGCATTTTTTTCACTTTCGAATTTCCAACTATTTTATCTTTCTGAAGCTGCATGTTAACTCCCCTGAACTATCTGACAGCTTGGAAAATTTACCTATCATGTCCATCCGGATTTCAATGGAAGCCGCTGATTAGTGGACGTTCAACAGCGCTGATATTTTGAAGTCATGCGGTGGTGTTTACTTCCCAGCTCGATTTTGTTCGGATGTGCACATCAAAATACTTTCTTTCAGACTGTGCTTTAAACCACATAGGCGGGAGCCAAGCCTTCACGGAAAAGTAGCTATAGAATTCTATGCCTATGGCGGACGAGTATTGCACTGGTCAATTACTATCACGTTTTTTCCGCGGCCTCCGTGAATTCATTGAATCTTCGAGAATTTCATTGCCGCCCACGATGAAGTGGTATTCATTTTTCTGAGCCAATAGTAAGGCTTGGCGATGCCTTTTGGCAGAAGTATTCCCACGCTTTTCAAACCCAGTCCCTTGGGGCCCAACAACTAGGTCTTTCTTTTTTTCTTATGGAGCCTTGTTTAATTAAATTGTCATGGGTGTATGGCAGGGAAGTCTCGGTATTTTCCATTAGTGCTGTTCTCGATGTCGGCGATAATATTTCTGTAATGTCAGGTTTCACTTTAAAACTGAATGCAGAACCAGAAAAACCTAAAATATTGGCAAAAGAACCTTTAAGAAATATCAGCTGTACTGAGCGATAAGGTTGCCTTGACACATTTATCAGAATGTACGGAAGGGCCATCCGTAGAAAAACCGAAATGATGCTAAAAAGACTGCCATAGTCACAACACGCTTCATAGGGAAGCAGGACGACAGAAAGGATCATCTACGACTTGTATTTGTTATTTTACTTTACGACTAATTCCTCCCGGATAAAGATGAGCAGGCTTCAAGAATATCCTAAATCGCTATTCCGCATGCAGCACAATCGCCAGTAGTGTCAGCTGCAATAAAGCTGCGATTGAAACAAATTGTCAGCGAAGATTTGAACGCTCCGAATTAAGTGGTTCTGAACCAAGCCTGCCGAATGGTTACAGGTACTAAGATCAGCAAACCATGGTTTTTGATTAAATCTTCGGTTACTTGTTTTGTCGCAATCTCAGTAACAAGCGCTTTGGTTGTCTGAAAGGAATTCCGAGTGCGTCCCAAAAAACAGTATACACCAGTTCGGAAGATTCGTCCAACCAGTCACCCGAAACTCTCTAGGTCACAAAGATCCGAGCAGTTGTTCGGAATAACAAGTTACCAAAACCATATCGTCTATTACACTCTACTGAAGCAGTGCTGATTTGGCTGTTTGAATCCCGTTTGTGTAAATAGCTGGGATTTGTGCTCAGTCTTATCCTGTCTTGATAAGACCGGTGGAGAATCACATCAAGCACCTCAAAGGTTTCACCCAAACCGACTCAGCGTCCCTTCTACCGACCTGTTTCTATCTACCCTAAATGTGATTTTGTATGTGGACAGTTGAAGAGACATGCGAACTGGTTAAATTCGATGCATCTGGTTGTGACATTTCTTCTTACACTTATTGGATGTACAGATGAAACTAAGTGTCTGAACTTGTTTGCTTGTTTGTCTTACTACTTGGTCAACCCGTGGAGGTACATTCACGTAAATGAAGAAAACGCACGGATGGTAATCTATGCTATCTCCGCTCTCATTATAAATACGCATAAAAGACTGAACTCCCACTTTTGTAATTTAGAATTGGTCAAGAAACCAGGTCGCACATGAAATAAGACACGATCCTATCCGGTTTATGGGCGGGAATACTCGTACTAGTTCCCGATTACCCGCTCGTGGCAGATAAAACCTTTCCTTCCTTTCTTTCCTTCAAATGATTGATAAGTTAGTACAGTATTCTCACGGCCGTCTTGATCAGTAAATACACGTGAAGGAACCATGGATATGTTATTCTTAACCGTTTCTCATCTTAGCAATTACCGTAGAAGAATGCGGTCAAAGCAATCACAGGTAAGGTAAATTAGGCCTATTTACAAAAATGGATACACCTCATAGCACGGTCCATAGTGAAGGCAAGGAGGATGAAGACCTGCAGTTCAACACATCATACATTTAAACAATAGATCAAATCCTACAACTGACAAAACAAACAAACAATCTTGTCTCGTTTGAATCCAGACCACTATTTCTAAGTTCTTCTTAACGCAGACAATTCTTCAGGCCGGCTTTTCTATCTGAGTATCTGATTATATCTGGTGACAGTGATGACTGAGTCTTACCGTGAGACTCAGCTACCCCCTCACACACTGGGAGACTTCCAAGGGACTTTCATCTTGAGAGGTCGCCAATCGAGGAGCCATTCAACGGGACCACATGTTTTGGATTCCATGTCTAAATACGAGTTAACCACACTGATGAGCAGACGAATGGTTAAGTTTTAAAACTACTGTCCCGGTGGTCGTTAGTTCTAAATATGCTAGAGATGTTAGTGTTAATGCACGACTGAAAATCGCCTATTCATTGCCTTGTTCAATGGCCCATTTTAGTAGTCACCATTTTCAAAGCCTACTCGTCGCCAAGAACAGGCCTATGGGCCTCGTTTCAAACAGTGATACCCAGTTTTCCTGAAATCTGAAAAGATACACAGAGCGACAATCGACAGAAATTAAAAATACTGATGATTCAGGGACCATCTGATTCTTGTCCACAGAATACTGAGTCCGAAAAACTGTCTACGCAGCCTTCGAGCTTCATTGCAGAACTTTTGCACAAAACGCACTCAATCTTGTCTACCAGCTTAAAAGCCATTTAAAATAAATCCTTGCCTATGTTTTGTCCAATTGGGATACACCTTCTCTCTCTATCCCAGCTTTTTAAAGACGCAACTCAGAGCCGATTTCAAGCACCTGCACAAGAATAAACGAAACGTTAGTGCTACAGTTTATGCGTTGCTGTGAGGGATACTGATCCGTGCTACTTGGCCTGGGTAGCCGGGTGAACAAGGGCGCGGACCACTATTTCGACGATCTGAGTTCAAGTCAGTCGCCGGCTCACCTCCTGATGCTCTGTATGCTTCTGTTTCAGAACTAAAGGACCAAACAAGAGGGACAACAAAAGCAAACTCTTGCCATCAGTTTTCATCTCCGCTACTGAGATGAATGTGCGGGGCTACTCAAGCATACGTCTGTCTACCTATTTTAGTCCTTGAACAAAGCACCGAAATACTCACACAATTCAATGACCTAACTGCTAGCCAGTTATCAGCAGCGAAACTGCGTAAGAATCTTAAATAGAGTCCTTGCAACTCTGTGTTGGTTAGTTAAGTTCACCCATGCTGAACTACACTTCCTACAGGTCTGAAATAGCAGCACATGTTTTCAAGTGACATAAAAAATATAACTGGTCAATTTTTGACAGATTAGCAGATCGAATATGACAAAGTTGCAACTCACCTTTTATGATCTGTTTTAGCCCAAAAAATCCCTTATTGATAATTTTTGAATTTATCGATTTGTTTCTGGGTCAGTTAGTTTGCCTCAGTGCGTCCATCATCGCAGTGAACAGTCGGCGATAAAGATGCCACGCCGCTACCCATTATTAGGAAGAGAAGATCCACAGTCCATCAAGGCAACCCGGCCCTTCACTGCGAAATCCGAACAAGAAATATGGGATTTAGGCGATCCAACGAACAAAAGGGAAAGTAAACCGATGAAAATCAGTCAGTTCCAACGAGATATGAATTCATCCAAATTTCCATTTTTACCGGATCATTCTGCACCAAATATGGCTCCGCGGTTGGCATGGATGACTGAAATTCAGAATTTGGATTTTGCTCTCCTGTTACCAGATCTCATCGAAGGATTGACTGACAAAGAAAAGTCCTATGCAACAACTGCGATGTTAGCAATCACCGACGTCTTTAAGCATGGCCCCGTGGAAAAAGTGATTGATGCTCTTCCCACTTTGACAATTGCCGTAGGGAAAGCCTT